>NC_087125.1:10737810-11050385 GCF_030705265.1 Helicoverpa armigera | reverse complement strand
TCGTAAATGTCCCTAAAGTATTTGTAAGAAAAAGGATATTAATTATATTAATCCTCGACATAGCTGAAGACAAGTCTATATTGCGTGATTCATAGAATATGTACAACATACATATGTCTAAGTGATTTATATCATATTTAAATAAATAAAAGAAAAGGGGAATTACCCTAACATAAAACGACGTTTTAAAAGCCACTTCTGAAGTGCCTACAATATTAATAGGGAGATTATTGTATTAATATAAATTATTGCTGAAGGCACTTCAAATTGTACTTTGTAAGTAAAAAAGGCAGAAAAAATTTAAACTGTCTAAAGTATAGACTATCTTCACAAGTCGAAACGGGGAAAAAAATTAAGATATAATTCGAACAATGCGGTACATCGATCACAATTATTTCAATCATCATCAATTCATCAATTTTGACGAACTGTGTGTACGCCGGTGCAATTTAACCCTAGAATGCGCGCGGAAATGTCAGTCGGCTCAGAGGCAGCTGCGGGCGCTCCCGGCCTCGCTTTCGACTTGGTACTTTCGCGCAACTATAAATTACCGACGACGTCCGGACATCGCCTTCCCGTGCGGGCACTAATTGCAAACAAATATCGCCCTTCGCGCCTGCGCACTGCACACCCGTAATTATGGCATCGTTTGCCCGCTACGTAAGTGCAGCTTTGTGTAAGGACATTAGATGCGCACGCTGACTTCACATTGATACTTACTATTGCCTGCGAGCGTTAACCGATCGCTAAGAGGGGTCGACCGGTTTAATCTACATAGCCTTTGTAGCAAATTGAATTGACGGGGAAAATAAGTTAATCACTGGCTTTTTAACAATCACGTTTTCTTCGAACATGCTTAGTGTATGGATGTTGTACAACTGTTTCAATATTGTTGTGCGTGAGGCGATGTGTTAGTCACGCTCCCGGGGCGATTCAAGCGGTGACGGGCGTATTATCGGCCGATATGCGTCAACTTTATGACGCGCATAAATCTTGCAGGAGAGGCCGATAGGACCGATAAGGCGAGGCGGAGGATTGGCGACTCGGGACTTTCTAGGTGGCCCAGCATTCACGGTTTGAATGTCTATTCACAACTTGCATTTGCGTGGTCGTTTAGTGAATGTGATTTATTTATTAATTTATTTGATTGACATGAAGTGACCATGACGGATAAATGTAGACTATTCTAATATTGGATAAATATGTAGTGAAGACTAGTAATTATTCCATTTAAAATGTAGAGGGCAATTATAGTTATGGAACGTCAATTAGGGTCGTCGAGTGATGACGGACGTCCATTTTTATTTATATGTTATATTAGTTTAAATAACAGCTGCAGGCGAGTTGATTAAACAACACCGGGTCATCATCATCATCAGCCTATCGCAGTCCACTGCTGGACATAGGCCTCTCCAAGTGCACGCCACTGAGATCGATTTTCGGCTTCTCCGGCAACACCGGGTAGCTGATGTAATTAAGTAAAACAATACTTAGAACCTCTCCAAAAGAGTTTCGTCAACATTGCTGCGAACGTATGGTTAATTTCTACATTTAATTCAGCAATGAATGTCATTAAACTGTCAGAATATAGGATATCGCAATCAAAGTTCTAAGATCATTTAACTATAACGACAACCAAACTATAACCTGTCGTGAGTGTTGCTCGGCGATCCAATCGGCATTTAATAACTGAAAATGGTCTGGTGCAATGCAACTCAACGCAGGTCTTAAAAAATATACCTACCTATTGGCAGATATGTGATTTTTGGGCAAAAAAAGTGTACAAGAAAAAATAAAAAAATATTTCAATTTAAAACAATGCAGTGATTTACACCATTTATTAAACCTCACAAAAATCCCCATACTCCTAACCCTGTGACTGCCACAGCCGGTCTAATCGGCCGTAGCGACGTTAATCGCTTTTGCCTCGCCACCAGACCGATTTGCAAATATCCGTATTTCATATTAATAATCCTAAATTGCATAAATTAAGTAACGTTAGGTTACGTACCTAAGTGTAAAGACTAGGAATAGGACTTTCACTTAATCTTAGGACGGTTTACAAAGTAATTGGCGGTTAACCTGATTAAGTTACTGACTTAATTGCTTTTTTTACTGTAGGAATATTTTTATTTGGACAGAAGATTTTTTTAGTTTAAAATTGAAGACAGAAAAAACGTATTTTTTTTAGCTTGAACTTTTAATTAATATATAACCATTAGGTATTACTGACGAAAATTGGAACAATAGGAATTATAGCTTTTGATGGTAATTATTTTTATTAAATAATGGTATTTGTTAATTAGTACTACCAATTGTAATGAGTAAGAACAGGAAAACTATTTTCCCTGCTATTGAATTTATGTTTGTGTGTTATTTTTAAATTTGATTATTAATTTTGGTATGTAAATAGAAATAAATAACGGTTTTATTTTCAGTAGTCATTAAAATCATTTTGTTTAAGTAAAAGGAAAAAAATAATAGTGATAAATGGTTTTTAATTGGTCTGATTTTAATTTGGTGTGGACGAAAGAATCGTATTTCATTTTAAAATAAATACTTTTGTGACACATTTATTAAATTTTGTTAACAACCAAATGGATTATACCTAACATTATATATAAATCATAACTAAACAGTTGTTTTACAAAAAAAGAGTACAAAAGCATCACAACATATATTATTCCTCGTCGAAAGGAAATTGAATGTTACCTAAGCTTATAACAATTTCTTATAATAATTAACCCTACACTGCCGACGGTACAATCAGTTGATATCGGTCCGATTAATCATAGATTCATAGAACTTTGATTAAACACGTTTAATTATGCATGTTAATTAAATGATTAGGTTATAAATAAAATATCTTGACGAAGGCTAGCGGTGCCAGGGAACTAGTTGGTTGTGTTAACCAATATGTACTGTTGTAGGGACAAATAGGACGTAGTTAAGTAGCGGGGTTTTCTCTGATGTTTTTATGAACACCTAACATATATGAACCACCCTTGATATCTTGGAGGATATCAAGGGATATGTACCTATGCTGTAAATGAAATAATAGAGAACTGAATAATAGAGTAGGTATTGCCAAAAACTTTAATAATAAATAAAATTAACTATAAGTGCATGTATATGTAGGTATGTATAATACTGAAGGTGTAGTTTTTTGAAATAAGCTACGTACGATACATCAAAATTTCACAAAACAGTCTATTTAGGTAGGCATACTTACATTGCCATTGCACAAAGAAAACCTTCTATTATTTAAAACTTATTTAAAAAATAATCTTAGCAGATAAGTACGCACCGGTTATTAAAAGCATAAGAATAATGGGCATCGACCGAAGATATGTCAAGTTAAATTATTAATACAATTCACTGTAAAGGATTAATTGGATCAATCCAGTTTGTTAAGAATCCATTATAATTTATAAGTAAGTATCATAATTTCGCAGAACTTGTAAAGATAATTGAGTTAGCGAGTGCGCACACTGAAGACTTTTCAGTTGGCCGACTGTAGGCCGGTGGTAGGATTTTTTTTAAAGAGAATTTTAATATATAGTTTTTAGTCAGTCTGATTTGGTTGGTGGTATTGGGTGGCCCAGGCAACTGGGTTGAGGGGGTCAGATAGGGCAGTCGCTCCTTGTAAAGCACTGGTACTCAGCTACATCCAGTTAGACTGGAAGCCGACCCCAACATAGTTAAGAAAAAGGCTCGGAGGATGAGGATGATGGTTTTTAGTCGGTCTGATACCGGACAAATACTTGATCGTTGTTACGTGTGTACTTCCATTCATTTTCATACTTTATTAAGCGTCCAGAACAACTATCGGCCGACTAAAAGTTTGTAGTGTGCGCTCTTAAGGGCACTTGAATACTTGCTGGTGATGGACTGATTATCGTAATTAGTGTTGCTTATAATTTTATTGCCGCGGCGTTTGAGGGTTAATAAGACTTCGATTGATTTATACGAAGGGGCTATTATTGGTCATTTGAAAGGTTACGTCATCGTTATTGTTAGGGATTTTGTAAGATATAGGTAATCGACATTCGAAAGGTTTTAGGATCCATATATTTTTAATATGTACATGAAAGCCATTTTCCGTTTGGCTAAAAATGCTATGCAATTTTCTGTCTAGAGCAAGTTAACTAAAGAATTAGCGAATATGTTCAAGGGGAAAAATTTTGACTATGTTAAATCATACCCTTATTTCCACGTAAATACTCACCTACAGTTTTAAAATAATGTTATGATCATTTTAGAATGAATGATTAAATAAGTGGTAATCGAATATATCCGAACAATTACCACCGAAAACATTTCGTATGCGTTTAATTCACTTTTGTTAATTATATAATGGTTTGGCGTGTTATTATACTTCATTATACACCTACAATTAAATGTAAAGCGATCTTCAGGCAAACACGTAACATACCTAACCAATAAAGTCTTGTTTGGATTGCCTTCATATTTGAATTGACTTCATACTAGATACCGACTGCAGTTTTGCCCGTGTCCCGTGTTACCTTCATTGTGCACCCGAGAAAAAGAAATAGGCTAAAGCCTCGATAAATGGGCTGTCAAAGACTGAAAAAGTTTTTTAAATCGACCTAGAAGTTTCTGATATTAGTGTTTTCATGCAACCGTAAATTCTATAGCTTCATGTTATTTTTAAATGGGCACGGTCATACGCACCTGCAGTAATGAGACTTATTGAAGTTTGATGTCATAAAAGGCAGTTCTACTGCCCTCATAGTACACACGTCACACATATCCAGAGCAAAGGCTTTTTCTCAGAAAGTCTGTCTCTAGAAAACGACTACGTTGTACAGTCAACTTCAGGTAAGTGGTAACAGTTTTATAGGAAAATCGTACTTATTACTATTGCGTTAAGGTGCATGACAGTTACCACTGATGTGCGGTCTACCGTACTTGGAGATCTAAGACAAGTCCACATGTTTTACCTAAAGTACCATTTAGGATGAATTAAGACTCTTTTTTAAATTAATGGTTTTGACTAAAACAAAGCCTTTTTAGATAAAAAAAAAATGGCTTTGACTTTTCATAACTCGTGTTCTTTACATAACAATATTAGTCGGTAGATATCCGAAATCTGGTTTAAGAAACACACAACATTTCTCAACCAAAATCAAAAATAAATCGGCACTTGTCAAAAAAGGCCAAAAACTTTGACAGCCTCTGGCTAAACTGGATCGATATTGCAACAATCTTTATACTGCAGCTCAGACACTCAAATTTCCACCTTATTGCTTTGAAATAAGGTATATACTGTGGTTGGATTATTTTGGTTTTATTGTAAAGGATTTGTCAGTTAATAAGTATTGAAGCTAAGATGTTGCATGATGGCCTGTGTTTTGACTGGTTGCAATTAATGCATTCTTTGCAGTAAGAGGATTAGTTTGCAGTTTATAAAGAAAATAACACTAAACAATGATGTGGATGTTGAGGGCTTAAAACATGAAATATGAAGATGAAGAACGTGAAGATGTGTTTTTGTTTTTCTTTTTTGCCCAATACAGATTTTAAGACTTGTAATTTCATGACAAACATATTTGGTAGGATCCGCTTTTATTCATCTTTTCTAAGTTTTTACATAGGTATACTGGATATTAAAACTGTAAACGATTTAACATTCAAATCAAACATCAACTACCCAGAATTTTCTTACTATGGTGGACCAGTGTTTTACAAACAGCGACTGCCTATCTAACCTCGACACCCTCCTTAAGACCGGTTGTCGGACTTTCTGGCTTTTGACTACCTGTAAAGACTGCTGAAAATGTTCAAATGACAGCCGGGACACCAATTTATCGTGGTATCCCAAACGCTACCTTCCATTTGTGACCAAAACAAATATCATTTAAATCGGTTAAGCAGTTACGAAGAATCGAATGCAAAGTATGAACGCACCTTAACAAGATAGTCATTTGTATGTTATCCGCACAATTCATTAAGTTATTTTTATGTCATTCCGTAATTATTGTAAACACGTTTGTAAAGTTTTAATGCTAGTTAATTAACTGTGCTGCGGGCTTGACTTAGCGTGGACATGACTGTTTGCAAAATGAGTTTGTTACATATTTATTTTTCACTGTTTTAGACATATTTATTGATTGTAGATTATGTTTTGGCACTTTTGAATGAGTATGGATTTGTCGTGATAGTAATGAACATTTTTAATCAACCTCTAAAAGCGCTGGTTCCTAATTAAGAAAAATAGTTATAAAGAACGTAGCATATTAGGTTGATTGTGATGGGATGATATTTTTGGGACTATTTATATATTATGCTATAAAATGTAACGATCTAACATACATAGTATACGCGAAAAATATAGGGCAAGAAAAAAAAACAATTGAATCCAAGTTGCATACAGCTTATAGCGATACAATACAGAGCCTATAAAAGTAGCAATACCTATTAGCATTCTTTTGCGGTTGACTGTACATCTGAGTTACATTCATAACTGAATAGATATCTATTAATAGAACTCATAGAACAATAGAATGCAACAAAAACTGTGCGGATCTTCGGTAAATCATGTTCTATCGCCAATAGATTTTATTGTTCCATTATTCTGTTAATTAGTCTCTAACAAAAGGTATCTATTGTTCCAAATTCTGTATCATATAAATCTAGCATTATACTACTTAGAATACTTGCACACTGCAGACTAAATAGTCACCCCATAGTTGACCCGATGTTTGGAAAAAAATAGTTTTAAAAAATCAATCGAAGTTGTAAGTTGGTCCTATGCCGGTCAAATACCTGATCTTTGTAATGTGCGTACTACCATTCATCTTCATACTGATTCAGGAGCCCAAAAATACAATCGGCCGACTAAAAGTTTGCAGTGTGTTCTAACTCTTAGTGGGAAGGCAAGAAAAACTCGTATAAGTAATATTTCCCACGGTTGGAGCAGAATTTGAAAGAAATGTTATTATGCTGGTTTAGCAGTAATGGGTAAATTACATGTTGTTAGACAACTAGGTTTTGCAATCTGCAAGCTTAGGTTGGGGTTTGCTAAATGTAAGTGGTTTTTTAATTGAGAAATTAAAACTATGGTTTTTTTGAAGATTTGTTTGGCGGGCAAAAAAATATTTTATGAGTATGATTCAGAAATTTGTCTAAAAATACACGACAGTTGTATCCTTTTTACTTTTAATAAAATAAGAAAATAAAGTGATAAAATCTAAGTTTCACTAACTGGACACGAATGAAAATCTTACCGTGGCGAGTTGACGACATGATAAAAGTACTGAGTTTCACCAACTGGACACATTCGTGGTGAGTTTAGTGTTTCGAGATGACCAATAACCCAAGAAAAGAACTTAGGTTCTTTCCTATAGAAAAATAGTCAACACCAAGACGCCACTTATTGATTCCATGACGTGCTACCAATTAAAAACCGATATTTCTAGCTATAATGCTTAATCGCCAATTACTAGATAATGAAGAAAATGATCTAATTAGTGTCAGTGCTTCCACGAAGAGTCCACTCTCAGAGAAACAATAGGTGTTGACATTTTTCATATTTCCTTTGTTTTCTGACTTCGATTATTTTCTGGTTAATTGATACCTTAGGATTATTAACAAGTGATTAGGGGGCAATCATACTTTGTTCTTCAATTGAATTTGATGAAACTGCACTTTGTAGCTTGCTTGCTTTTTCCTGTGGCACCACCTGCGTGCCTGCGTGTTTGTAATGTAACTGTCAATACAAATGTATAGCCCCTACAAGATACTTGATGTCAAATTACCCTTAGGGTGATCAGTTAGGTGCTAAAATGTATGCGGGTGAGATTAATCATAAATGGTTGTTTAAGTCTTAAGTACAGTAACATGATGTTGACTCATTTGTTGGATAGGATATTCAATCACTATTCTAAACACCTCTGTTGGGCTTGGAGTGAGCATATATAAATATATTCAGTCAAGGTCGAATGGCAATGATAACAACAATTTTACGTATCTTTTTTTCATTAAGATTTAGGCTTTGGGTTTATTAATCTTCTCCTGTTTACTAAGAGATGCATTACTTAGATACACCTCCGCCTTATATTACGGAGAAATACAGGTGTAACGTTATGCTATAACAATTAAAATAGCATACCAATACACTTGTAAATCAAAAAAATCTAAACTATGTTCGTTAAGCTACATTTTCCCATGTGTCTAATGGAATTAAGGCTTTTTTAGCTATCTTATTAGCCGAAAGCAGTAATCACTTGGCCTGGCGACTCACAGTGGGCCATTCGCGAAAGAATCCACTCGCAATTACGCCAATCAATTATAATGGAAGAGGAAATTGCTCGTTTCCGCGGCCGCTTACACTGAACACAGAGTTGACATGCTTGCCACAAGTTGTAGGCGAAAGCGGGTTGAGATATGTCCGTGATTTGTAGAGGAGATGAGTGATATAAAATAAGGTGCAATACTTGGATGTCTAAGGGGGGTGCATGTGACAAACCAATACACAATATTTCTGATATACCAGCTTGCATTTGTGTCTATAATCTTAAGAAACCTAGGCAATTTTCTTCTTAAAGCTTTCTAAAAAAGTGCTTACATAGGCTGTATTCAAAAAGGTCTCTTTTGGATATTGTGATGGATAGTGATAAACTTATTATGAAAAGATAAAGCTTTAATGAAAGAATTAATTTTGTGACACACGTAAAACAATTCAATTTACTTGAACTAATTCCTTAAACCGCTTTAATAAATCCAAACCTAATTTAAGATCTTATCCACTTACATCTTGCACCATACCACGGCCGCCGCGCCTAGCACGCGACTACGAGCGTTTCAACGGATCACGGCACTGGGCTCATCAAGCCTGTGTCCTGTTCAAAGTGAACAACTTCCAAGAACAGAAGACGAAGGAATGGTATCGAAGGTAGGTCACAAGAAACCACCACTTTTTGCCGACATTCTACGTGTAAACACGAAGAATTCTGACCATTTTTCGACAAAATTCTTCGAGCAATTAAGTGTAGATAGAACTTTCTATTTTTTGTTGTGTCATTTAGGTTTTTTTTAGATTTAAAATAAAACATTCGCTTTTAAACTAAAGTCATAAAAATACTTATTCGCAGTTGTCAAGTATGATTCAAACTCAGAATAAGGTCACGGCCATTAAACTGCACCTCTTCATCTGCAAACTCTTTAACCACAATTTTAACGTCTTAAACATAAACGGTTGTAACATCATCGACATACACTACCTGATGTAGCATTAAGCCTTCAAGTAACAAGTAAACAGTGTTACTAAGAAACGGTTTATTTAATTAAGCCACGCAATCAACATGCCGCTCCGATGTTACGATACCGCACGAAACATCGCTTTAACGTACTTTGTGTTTGTAACTGTATTTGGTAAAAAGCCTGCTTTGTGTCCATTGGTTATGTGTTCTTTATGAATGTCAATACGAACATATGAATCATCATTTCTTTAGAGATCATCATTTATGCAAACTAAAATAACGACCTAAATTTTTAATATGCTGATTTTTGAAAATAATTACGTCATAAGGTTGGAATCCTTGATAATAAGGTAAACACAGACATTCATCAAAATCAATATTATGCAGCAATGTTTGCAGTAACTCATAAGCACCTATTTCCGATAACAATTGAGACCGCTTAAGTACTAATTAACAGAAACACTTAGTAATAATCTTGATAGCTGGCATAAGTACGTGGAATATGTGCTGTAGGTATACGCAGAACTTGCACTTGCCTGACTAAATGAGTACAAAACAATTTACTAATGATTGAAATTATCGTTAAAACTTCAACTCTACATAATCTTGATATTAAATGCTAATTTGGAATGCCAATAAAATTATCGTTGAGGAAAAACTACATCATCACCGCAACTAGTTTACTGTGGGAGAGAAATAAAGGCGTTATAAAGACGTAACCTAATCGAATCAAAATCAACAGTGTATATCATCGTATCTCCAATTTTATCTTTTGGACAAAAACCAAAAAGATACCGGTACTAATGAAGACACAGCAGAATAAACATGAGACTCGTAATCAACAGGCAAAAACATTTTACAATCACGAGTCTGCGGCGGTGGGTGACAAAAATGCAATTTAAGTTATGCCAAACTAAAAACTCAATTCTGAGTCGAAACTCTGGTGTAATGGCGACCGCGGCTTCGCAAAAACTGTCCTTCGATCATCCCATGGCATAATTAGTCTCATGCTGAGCCGAGAAAGATATACTGATCTACAACTCTGTGTATATTGCTTTTTTCACCTATCGCATTGAATGCTCCCCGCAATTCCCATTTTATGTCGCCAATGTCTTCAATGATGTTTCTATCTTGAAATTTCACTTTTTCTTAGAACAATTTGCCGTTTTTGTCCTCAGTAATGATCATTGCGTTTACATCGAGATGTCTTATTTATCTTTGCAATTTATGTTTGTATTCTATACAGATGAGGATTGAACGTGTTTTACTTACTAATGTATAGGTGTGAGTATAATAACGTTGCTATTAATTTCCGGGCTTTGTACTTGTTGTGGTATTAAGAAAGAATGGCAGGTGATGTAAGAAGTAATCTTTTCATTTCATTAATGTTTAGATGGAGCTGCGTCATAAATATTTACGTGTTATTGAAACTATAATGTTTTTTTAAAAGTTAGCAACATTAAGGACTTAATTTAGTCTGTTTTTCAAACGAGTTACGACTAGAAAGTCCGAGAGCTGAGAGTTAATTTTAGAGCAAATAAAAACGTTTCCTAGTAAACTGGTAAAATAAGTTTGTGATAAACATTGTGTTGTTATAACGTTCCATTTGTCAAAACAAATAGAAATATTGAAGTGTTCCAACTAACCAGGCGTTTGATTCTAAATATAATAAGTCATATTTATCAGTTTGAATGTCTATATCAAATTGTCTGTCATTAATTCTATTCGATATCTATGGGCATTTCGTTAGACCAAGCTATTTTATGCAAAAACCATTTAACCTCAAATGGCAAACCGTTGTTCTCATAGAAATCACAATTTATTATCTAGTAGCGTTTGTCTATGACATTGATATATGTTACAATAATGGCTAATAATTCATAAACATTACTTTAGATATGAAGTGGACATAGTGGTAAAGATATCGTTCGTCATTTCATCAGGTCTGGTACATTTGCATGATCGAGACCACCGCGGCGACAGGACATGTGGCTTGACGTACCTAATAAAGAATGCTCGACAATCTGTTATTTTGTGTGCTATAACCAGAGCTGGGCTCCCTGGATTCTTCGCGGAATCAGTCACCTCAGCTTGACCACTTTTTGCCGACCCGCGACCGGCCTCATACTGTTCTTTCTATACGCTACAAAGAAGGTCCTAAGTACAATATTATTATTGATTTGCTGTTTATACTCGAATTGCGATATGTCCTTTCAATATTGAACAGGCCCATCCAGCAGGGTGGCAAATGACTCCTTTTTCGATAGTCCCAACTGTATCGTCAATGCAGGAATTTATATCATGGCGAAACGCTCGCGCCTATAAAAACCAAATTCCATTTAATTATGGATGATTTTTAAAATCTGTGAACAATGCCAGCCATCCTTTGTGGTCGCACGGCAGCTTTTTTTATTTCCGATGAAACTAATTTGATAATTTCTTATTGAAATGCGGGCGAGTCCTTCTCTGAACGACCGATATAGACTATATAACTGGGTTTCAAAGAAATGAATTAATTGACGGACGAAACGGTAGCATTGCGTACAGCGATATGAAAACCAATTAATAGAATCAAGGATGCGCGAATCAGAAAGTGTTTTGTTGGCAATCGTCATGTACTCGGAGTTATGGGGAGATTTATTAATACCTATGTCTAGACTGCTGTCGAAGCCACTCGACTATATCCTACACGTTTTGCGATGAATATCTTACGAATTCATGAACTTGAATGTGCAAAACAGTCGAACTGTGTACGTGCTTCGTACTGTTTTTTGCCACATCTATTTGCAATTTAAGGGTTTGTAATTCCAGGACGTGATGTCCGAATGGGAATTGTTCAATAAGAAGTTTGTAAATTATGGCTTACTACTCTGAATGTGACTGGATTAATAAAATATAAAATGAGCATTGTTAATGGATGTTTCAAAAAAAGGTCAATTACTCGAAACTGGTTATAGAACTGTTGGAATTTTTAGTTTTTAAAAGTACTCACAAATAAAAAGTTCTTTATCGGACCGTTAATTTACATCCAAAACCACAAACATTCGGAAACTCCTCATTTGCAAAAATAAATCCTCAAAAACCTTTTGCAAACTATCCATCAATATCCTTAGTATGCAAACTATCAGTTTTATTAATATATTCGCAATTAATATTTGTGTGTCGTCGCCATCGGCCGCCGTCACTTAGATATGTCAAGATTTATTGAGTGCGTCACCAGCTAAAAGGTTTGAGACAGAGTCCGGACGATAAGTAGCTACGTATAATTAGTGGGGACACGCGACCACCGAGACGTGAGCTGGCTTACAAACACACTGATCAACCATTTTTTTTTCGAAAATTAGATGAAAGTAATTAATTTTATGATAGCAATATTAATAAAAAAATACTAGTTTATACTTAGTTGTTGATCTTAATTAACTTTCGCAATCAATGTCAATTCTACAGTCGTCATAAACTTTGCTGAATAGCCCTTCCCTTTTGTATGACACGTCAATACAAATAGGATCAGTCGCGTCGGAATCGCGTGACGCGTAATAACCAGTGTGCAGCCGAGATGGTTTGTAATGAAATCGCTGATTCACGATAAGTGAACACATATTGCCGTGAAGCTTATACACAACTTCGTGACATATAGTTTACGCGCCTTTATCCCCATGTATCGCGTGTGAGCAAGGCCGATTAGTTAGCCCACGGTAAAATATTACAGAATGAGCCCCAGGGCCCTCGCACATGGTATTTTCGCGCCTTTCCCTGTCAAAACGATATAATACCGCCATGACATTTGACGTCATACCTTCACACCTGTACTGCGCAATTTCACAAAAACGAAAAAATCGTAAAGTCATAATTTATTTATTGTGAAACAATGGTACAATTTATTGCCAACAAATGAATAAGCACTTTATTTTCAAAGTGTGTCCGTACATATCGTGTTGCGTGTTAACCCTGCGCCTGCTACCCCGGTTGACATTCCGGCGGCGTGCCTGGGGCCTCCGCGACCAAATTGCCGCCTTTATCTTAGGCGCCTTCGACAAATTACGTCGGCCCCAAAAAGTCAACGAGCTTATCACAAAACGTTAGAGCGTGTGTTAGTTGCTTGTACGTCGTTGCTTTTAATTTCGCCCGTATAGTTTTTGTTATGTCCTCATTTTAGGGTTATCTGAGTAGGTAAGGCTGGAAGGCTGCATGCCTCTGTCACATATTTTCGTCTGGTGTCCTTTTTGGACGTTTGTCTGAGCTTATAAGTGCTTGTGTTGATTGGAGTGTGCTGTAACATGTTTGTTTGTCACATTTTATGTTTATTGTTGAGCACACGCTCCTGTAAAGGTTGTATAACGTACGGTTGGGCTGTTATTCTTTGTGTGGCGTTAATTTAGTTGGGTGGGCGAGTAGTGATGGGAACATAAAGTGCGTCGGTATTCTTGAAGGCGATAGCAATTAGTGTTGTCTAAAGGTCGCAGTGCGTAAAAAGTGACAACTCAAGTCGCCTTCATACGCAGTTGACTTTTATAACGAGATGTCGATGCTGATAAGCCGATAATAAGTAATACATTTTACTGCATTAGACCACCTTGGAAAGATACATACAGTCATGGACACATAATTAAAGACACCCCTCGACTCGAAGTGAAATAAATAGTTATGGTACTGACATGAGCTTAAGCACGGTATAAACTGTAGTGTAATAATTATTAAAACAAACATTACATTGTGTTCTTTAAATTAAGGACAAAAAATATTTTCTTTCTTTAATACTTTAGATATAAAGCTCTATGGGAAATGAACACTAACTTTTGTAGCTGATACTTGGCTGGTCAGCTAATTAAAGACAGTTAAAGCCCAGTTAAGAAAAAAAAACGAAAGATACAAATAGTTGCCATACTTTTTTTTAGAGGTGAGTAAAATACTTATGAAAACTCGAATTAGGTAATAATTTAGATTTATTTCATTAAAAATTTTCATTTTAGTCCTATCAATAAGACTAGAACAAAACTTCTGGTAAATAAAATGTTTTAGGCTTTTTAATATTATATTTTGACATACGGATTTATTCATACCACTTGATCTATAGTAAGGACATGGTAACAAATTTATTATTAAAGATTTCTTATCAATGGCACTAAAAGGCATGGTTTGAGAACAACTCAAAACCGACCCCAAGGAAAACTTGTCCACAAACAGACTTTAAGGCGGTGCTACTGGCAAATAGTGAACCATTTACATGATTCGCTGCTGGTTTTTCGGGAGTCATCTGATGCTAAAAGACGACAATTGTGTCTGCAGAACTTTTAGACTACAACCGGGTCGGGAAAAGCTGTAAGGCATGGGTATCGGAAGATGTTACTTTGGAAAAGCACCGCGTGTCCATACTGTAGTTGGCTATTTCTATCAAATGTGAAAGGTGCAGTTAACAAGTGTTCAAAAATGTATTTTTTTCTCATTAAACAAAGGGATACGAATAATTCTAAAATAATGTATCGAAATTAGTCGCCTCCAAAACATGAGATGGAACCAAAATACACTAAGAAAGTTCTCAAACATAGGAGGCGAAAAGTAATAGTGTGGGGCTTCTCTCCACTACTTGGTGTGGTGATCTTTTAGAAAGATATTATTAAAAATAGGCGAATTCAAGTACTATAATATTTTAGAAATAGCATTTTGTTATATGCTAAGCATAATTTACCGGTCCTCAGCGCTTTCCAAATTAGAAAAGTTCTGAAAACACTGTAAGAGTAGTAAAAGGACTCTTTGATCGAGCAACTTATGACGGTTTTGGTTTGGCCCATCGCAAATTTAATAGAAAAAACTGGTAATCGGCCAGAAAACACAATGGCGATAAGTCACACATGAAATATTGATCAATTTTACATAGATTTTATGAAGCATGGAAGAAAATTCCCGTAGCGACTTAAAACAAAACTGACCGCTTGCACGCTTAGGTTTGTCGTGCTGTCATTGAGGTAAAAGGAAATAAACCAAATATTAGTACTCATTAGTATGCTTAGTTACAGTGTAGGGAATGTTTTTATAGAAAAGTACCATCAATAATATTAATAATTTGCATTTCTTCCTCTGGGCAAATGGAGTGGCTTTAATTATATGGCCAGGCCACGTTATGGTTCATACCGCTCGAGATTCGGATAAAGCGAAAAAAAACTTGTCGCGAAGGATCACTGAAGATAGTCTTTAGTTTTAATATTTCACAATGCCCTCTTAAATATTTTAAAATCGAAAATAAAGTTCCAGTAGCAATCAGAAAAAAGAAATACAGATGAAATGCGGCAGCAATTTAAGATTCCAACAGTGTCTTTAATTATGTGTCCATGACTGTATGTATGTAGGGCAGTTTTTATAATTTATGAATAGCCGTTCGATTTTCAACTTAGCTGCTTAGAAGATAACGTCTATTTATCTCTAATGACTGCATTAAACAAAGTTATAGTTCCATATTTCGAAAGAATGATAATTTTGACTTATAGTCTCTATTAAGGTGCTAACAGTATAACGGATGAAACTGTTTATTACTTATTATTCAGAATAACGTATGGACGAAGAAATAGCCTTTATACAACAAATGCTAAATACCATTAAGACAAATTAAGGCCATAGAATAAATTAATTTGTTTACACATTGTTTTAATTTATTCCTACGTAAGAACTATCTATTTAAAATGGCGGAAAGAATTTTTAATATTGTTATCCCCTTTTGGTATATTGAAGTATTTATAAAGATTAAATTATTATATTTTTTCATTGTAATGTATACCCTGGCAAGAGTGATATAAAAAAAGTTCAGTTTCCGGTAGTCAGCGACTGTTTAAATTTATTAGATAGGTACTAGCTTATTCCCATGTTTTCATCCAACTTTTCGTGCTTGGATAAAAGTAGAATATTATATCCTTTCCCAGGTTCTAGCTGGACTGTCTGTGTTTTGTTTAAATCGATTCAGTAGTTTTGGCGTGGAAGGGCGTCAAACAGGCATAACTACTTAGTCAATGTTAATAAGTAAGTAAGGATTACTAGTTTAATGCTTAACAAACAAACTAATAACCCTACTAAATCATTTTAGGATAATGTTATGTATGATACTTAGAAAAATGAAAATGAATGCCGAATGGATTAACCTTAATTTTGAAATCACTTTTACGGCACATTTTATTCAAATCGGCAACGCGTTGAGTGGTTTCTTTAATAAGGAATAAATTATTGTCTAGTTATATTTAGATGGACCTTGCCTTTGGCACGGGCCGATTTTTTTTTTTTGATATTGATACCCTGATACCTTTAATTGGTTTCTGAGCTGCACGTGCGTCTCTTAATGTTTCGGGCCGCTATAAAGTCTGGTAAGACTTTTAAGCCTACGGACTTGTATTTTGGGTGCGGGGAGAATAGTTTGTTTTAGTTTAAGTCTACAGTTTAGGCAAAAGGTAGTAACCGTCCGATGATTTGAAGCTGGTGGGCATTGGCTGGATATGGGCTGCCGAAGACCGAGATTTTTGGGGCTGCGGGATTGTTCAAAAGAGTTTCTGCGGCCATGGTATATAAAGGGCTTGAGAAGGAACATAATGGGTTTAAATCTGTAAGAGACTGGCATGCTATATCCACAGCGGGAGGGGTCATTTGATGATTTCCCAACAAAAAAAATAGCGAAAGGCCTACGTTCGGCAGTGGACAATAATAGGTTGAGTGAGAACATCATCATATCTTTCTTTTGAGAATTTCTCTCTACTTACACTTACAAGGTTTCACCTAAGGTGTTTACATGATGGTGATTATGAAGTATATGGAGTTGCGAGTGATGTCGTCGACAAGAGCTAGTATAGTTAGCAATATTTACAATTCCCAACCTAATATGGCTGTAGTCGTGGTACCAAACACCTTGTCTGTAGGTATAATTTATCTATCCGTTTTGCATTTACCACAGAGATACCGATGACTGATTTATTGTGATCGGTGGTAACATGCAATCGGTGAAATGCAATATGGATTAACCGTAACTAGGTCTTTGGTGCAAATGTTCGTTTTATCATGATGGTTGTGGATTTATGGGTATTTTAGTTCACTTTCACTGTAATGCACAAACGATTAGGTCTTTCTTGACAAATAACGTTGCTATATAAAGTTACTAAGAAATGTATGAATTACCTAATAAAGCTTTATGTAGTTCATAGTACATGTGTTTAGGTAGTTATTATTATATTGTTTGGTAACTTTATATTGTAAAGTAATTTGACAAGAGAGACCTACTGATTGTTTGTGCATTATAAGTTAGGTAATGCAAAGATCAAGTACAATATATAACACAAAGTCCTATACCGCGTTTTATTTTAGTTTTTTTTAAAGTGTGATTCTAGTTAAAGATTTCAGTCCATCTTATATTCATACTGATTTTTGAGCTTCAAACAAACTATAGGCCTACTAAAAGTTTGCACTGTGATAGCCTAAAACAACCATGTTCATAGTTATCTATTACTTAACTAATGTAGAAACACTATAAAGGAGAGTCATCGTAAAAGCTTTTATTAACAAACACAATGCTGTTGAAGTATGATCCCATGACACGAGAAACTGATAATGTGCTGTTTTTGCACCGTTCCCAGATCAACATGTTGTAATTATTGTTAAAAAAATTAATTACTTCAAACCGCCTGTTATGACTTTCATAGAAAACGGCGCCTAGCTAGATACTTACCTAGGTAGTAATATCCTATGTAACTTTTATGAAAGTTAAAAGTCGTTGTAGTAATTAGACTTGACTTCAGTTGATGGTAATCCTAACTAATAACTAGGAACATAATTTTAAAAGGATGTAATAAAATTATTGAGTATTGAAAGCTTAGTTCTTGATGAGAAAGTTAGTAGGTAGGCATGTTATATATAGATTATGTACCACAATCTATACTTAGGTAACTAATGTTATAAATGCTGTAGAGTTTATTTGAACGCGCTAATCTCAAAAACCATGTATCCGATTTGTATTGTATAGGTACCTATGTCATTGTCACATATTATTAAAAGCTAGGTTGATATATAGGCTAAACTATTTATCTGACCGTAAAAAGTAACATAGGTATCTTGTTTTACTAATTGTTCATGAAATATAGGTCAAACCAAAAAATATTAAATCAAACATGTATTAAACACCATGTATGTAAAACAATGGAAAAAAATATAAGCGCCAAAGTTCAATATTGTATTCTTTGATATAAAGTCATTTACAATGCATTTTTCTGATACGATCTTTCCCGTCGGCAAGCATAAAAAGCCGGCAAACATGAATAACAAAATAAATATAAGTTCAGTTATGTAAATATGGCCATCCATCTGTTATTTGGACAATACCACAATAGTTTGTAAGAACTGCAAAGTTCAAATCGTCTATCTCAAATTAGATTACAATTTTGGCAATAGTTTTCATTTATCAAAACGCGCCTTGCAAAAAGTAAAATGCAACAAAACACAATTATTATAAATTCAAAAGTTTTGACGTCGGCCATTTTCCGGATAACAACCATAATTGGATTACTGTAGAAGTTGATGAAAAGTTGAAATAAATAAAACAGTACAATTAGAGAGAATACTAGAAATGGAAGTAAAATATATCTGACTCACTGTTACACGACGGGTGATAGTCTCCGTTGCTGTAACACTAAATCTAATAAAGTTAAACACTCAATTCCTGATATGACCGAGTAATTAAAGAACAAGCAATTAAATGAAAACATCAATTAATTAGAAGGGGAGAGGCGAGCGGGCGCGAGGCTGCGGCACTCACAACTGGTTTGAAGAAACGAACGCAGCATGCCTCATCCATAATTCAAATAAAACATGGGGCCCAGACCCCGCCCCTGCGTACGCCGGCCAATAGCTTACACATCGAACACACTCCGCAACTCCGCCTGCTCACTTACTTCCCCACCTTTCCTATTCTAAATTAGCCCTATTCGATTTCACCAATAAATTAATACGAGACGATAATATCATCCCGCCGAGCCGACGGTACCCGACGACGCAGATGTAATTGCTCGTGGGTGCCGATTGATTATTTGCAATATTCAATTAATAACAAACGTGATTTCAACGATCACGACCCGAGCCGGTCTTTCGACTCTAACAAGAGTAATTTTTAATGTCTTAATTGACAAATTGAATTTCTGAGAAGATAGAAAGCAATTACAACGTTCGATTTATTTTTTTAAAGTGGGTAATCAATTTCGAGTCGTTACCGCTACCGGTAAAAAATGGCCGACGTGGTCCGGTAGCAAAACTAATTTGGGTTTGGACTTGTTACTATTGTACAAATGAATACGCCGATATGTTTTGACGTATCAAACAGGAAATTCTTGGTTACTAAGCGTTATTGCTTTATCAGTATCAATATTTTACAAAGGTGAATTGACACGAAGATAAAAATGGGATCCTGGCCTCGGCTCCGGGTTCATCGGCGGGCCAGTCACGAGCTCGACCACTTTATGCACATTAACTAATTTATTTTCGGAGATTTTGCTTGACGACTGACGTTCGACTTAGTCCTTGTTGATAAGAAAATTGAAATGGTTAAAAGGATTTTATGCCTCGGCTACATAATTATTCATCGTCGATTGTTTCTCTTACACAATGTCTCCGCATTAAGCTCGATGCAAACACAAAAAGGATTAAGCGACAGCTTGGTTCCTTTCCTGTATTGATACCGTCTTACACATGCAATTGTTAAGTAAAGGTTTCATTATGAATTGCTGTTTCAATTTTGAGTAAAATATCTGAAAGGTGGCATTAAGGACAATGACAAATAATGAATCCTTTATCATTATGTTTCATTGTCATTACGACAAAAGAGTTGCAGTAGGCAATTACTCGCTTACGTAAAGCTTTTTCTTTGTTGGCAACACTAATTCATTTTCGAGGGAGCTTCGTTTTTTGCTTTTAGCATTGTTTGTTGGTACAATTTGTCAGTTTGTTGTCCTTTTGAGGTTCAGCCGGTAGACTATTGCAAAAAAATTGGGTCCCTTTTCGGAAGTTGCTAATGATAAGGCGCCAGTAGCTTTGTTTTTTTTCCGTCTGTGGTGTGAATTAGAGCTATGATTGCTTCGAACTTATTATTATTGTATACAATGTAGTCCATTCTCATCCTTGTATCATTGAGGATGTTATAATTTTGGGTTTTATGGATCGCAGAGGTATGTTGGTCTATATTTTGTGGTTTGTAAGTTGATGACACGTGTCGGCGAGTCAACACAGGGTCGGCATTTAATAACAGGCCAAAGATCTCGGTCGGTGTGGTCCGGAAGTCGAGATTGTCATCATTTGACATTTCGGAACATTTTTATTATCTTCTTCCGGAGACTAGTTCTCTATTACTGATATTAATGTTAGCGGAGCACGTTGTAATGAAGTTCGGCTTGCTTCTTACGTGATTTCAAAACTGTGGGAATACCTACATGTTTATATGCTGTTATAAATAAGTAAGCATTGTAATATGTAGTTGGAACCTTAATTATGGACTGATGGTGTGAATTTATATTCCATTGAAAATTAATATTAAGAGCAGTTATTTATGAATTACACGTAATTTCCTTACAGACTCACATTAGCCACACATAATTACATTTATCGTAATACAGGATGCACTGCAGTTATCTTAGGCATCAAAAATCAAGGGTACGTTGTAATTACAATAATTTCGAACCAGATTCAATGTTTGTGTATAATTTAAAGCAGTCTTGTAACATTACAAGTGTAAACACAATATTAACGGGAAGCTATCCCCCAGAATTAGTACGAAACGATTACACAGATAGGGATCGCCCTTATAATTGTTATTTTTACTGTCGTTAACGCGCGCTACCTAAATTTAGACACGAAATGCCACCTCATTTACTTCCAACCCCTCAATGTCATTTACGAACATGATAATTTCATTTTCCAAATTACATTATAGATGTTAATCTTTGACAACGACAGTGGTAATAATGTTACGACGGTAAACTGTGGGACCGTTAAAACGGTTGGTGCTGGAGACTGGAGTTAAAAAGACGACGAAAAAGGAGCTCATAGTTGTTTAGTAAAGCGTCACTAAATGTGGTCCAATAAAGCTTGTATAGGCTGTAATGCGGAGCGGGCGTGCCAGTGCGCGGGCGCACGCTCGCGGTGCCCCCTCCCCGCCCGCCGCCGCCGCGCTACCGTTCCGCTAAACAAACTTCACGCAGAGACGCCAAATCGATTCTCCGCGATCGCATCTCCGCCTAATAATACTAAATCACTTTTTTATCACAACTCAGATATTGTTAACGGATCGACTATGAAATTATAGCGGCAATCGGCGTCTCATTGTTTCCGCTCCGCTCCCAGAGGATCCCGACAGAAAATCTGTTAACTCATAAGTTCATTATTCCCAAATCGGTTCTGCATTGTTTCTGATGAACATCTTTGTTCGCCAAATTGCCGTAGTCGAATCCACTTCGAGATACCGGCTACGGGCATATGTTCCACAGATTTGCTGAAATTAGATTTTTGTAACATAAAGGAGGGTTGAAGTGTAACGAAACTGCATCATCAATATATTAGGCATCCTCAAGTGACGTGATGTGGGTGTTCCGGTGAACCCGAAAAATGAAAAGTCACCTAATGATTGAAAATTGGAACCGCCAGTTCAAGTGATTACAAAGTTTATCGAACTCAGGTTTAATCAACTATTACTGAAAGATTGAAAAAAACTGGGGTAGATAAAAAACAAAGATGGCGGTTTGCGGGCAATTTGAATGGTCGTCCATTGAGCGGAGTGAAATGGAGCGGCGCGCGCGCAGCAGCCGCGGTGACACGAGCCACGTACCAGACAGAGATTTGCAACATTTTTTTTCTTCTCTTAATCATTTTATAGAACAAGATTTAGTTAGAGACACATTTGTTGCGCTTAAACTATAGCGAATCGGATGAAATATCGATTTCTTTGCAAAATTGCATGAAGAATAAATACTTTAGATCGTTGAGGTGATTTATTTCGTGACCATTAAGAATTTAACTAGCAATATGTACGAGGTTCTCTATATAATAGGTGGTCGGTAAAAAGCGTGGCACGCTATTTTAATGGAGCCTTATTTAGAGCGTCACGTTGTACAATTAGGATAGTCATTACACTTGTGTTATGGCTATTTAATTTCAAATTTTCGTAGACTCATACTGAATTTCGCCATTTAAATAAACCTGTGTATGAAATGTTGAGGTTCCCTGTGAACAATCACAAACGACTAGTAATACAAACACATTTTACATTGAAAGTAGCAAAGAAACCATTTGAGGTTTGCTCCGCTCGCAGCAGATAGGCGCAGTTTTTGCTGCACCCGCGCCGGATGCGGTTCAAGTGGCCCAAGAAGTACGTCTACCGTAATGTGTATATGATTTCAAGTTAATTGCTCGCTAAATAACTTTATAATACATGTCATTATAATTGTATCAACATTAGCACGAGTTGCTTTATTTGATGACATCGTTCTCAAAAGATTTATGTGATCTTGATGGGGTAATAAGCTTTGAGATGCTGGGTTTACTACGAATAAGTACTTGATTTAAGCTTTTGATATAACAGTACATTTTTCGAAAGTTAATGTAGAAGATTCGCGTCATGTCCTAGATTTCAAATTAGGTATATGAAAAATGGTCCCTTTTTAGGTAAAGAGCGCTGATTATACTAACCTCCATAACTGTTAAGGCTAAGATAGGAAGGACCTACTATAAGGTATGAAAAGTACACGCAGATCCTTTCTGCGTTGTTCTATTTACATGATTAAAGGTGTTATTGAATATACATATGTTCTAAATATGACTTAATTTGTTCTAAAATAAATTAGTAATTCAAAGATGTAATTCTCTAAAATCCTGCAGGGCGAGTATCTGCCTGAAGTAGCATTCTACATGGTTGGACCCATTGAGGAAGTTGTGGCTAAGGCTGAAACCCTTGCCAAATCGTAAATTAATTAAACTTTTAGTGTTTCCATTCTGAACATAAGTTATTGCTTATGCGTACAGTAAATTATGTGAACGACAAGCGCAGATATTGTAGATAAAATTCTGTACCAACAAAAAATAAAAATGTATAAAAGAAAGAATAATTTGCATATTGAAAGTAAATCGGAAACGAAAATGATGTAAGTGAAAAGATCAAAGATGGAATAACCATTGAACCTGTGACTAAGTGCTATTGTAGGAATTCATAAAAGACGTTTATCTCTGGCTAAATACCCAGTTTCTGAGCTTTATACTTAAAGCTTTGTACGGGTAAGCTCTGCGGCTTGCAGTGAAGTAAATCAGATAATTTTGTACTAGTGAACTACAAAATATTTTTTGGAATGATGAGTTTAGGGATTGTGTTCTAAGCGTTACGTTTTTAGCCGAAACATGTTTAGTAGCTAAGGTGACCCTTGGTACTGAATTGCAATACATAACTTCTCCTTGATTTGAAGAGAATTTCGCTATGTTAAGCTACAACTAAGTAAACTAAATGACCGAGGCACAGATCAAGCACTTAAATAACAATGATCCCTTTTAAGCCAGTCTCAATCACCTGTCATCGGAGTTACTAAAGAACACAACAATAGTCAGGTTTAAACTTACTTTTCCTTTACTAAAAGAATTCCTGGGAAACATTTCAGAGATTTTCCTAGATTATTTACCTTTTATGTCCCAATATAACTAAGTGTATAATTTGTGCCAGACTTTTTGGGGGCTTGGAACCAGAACTAACCATTTTCAGGTTATCATGTATGTAAGGCAAATATACGCATACCGCGTGCATTTATGCTAGGACGTTGGTAGGGAACTGCTAAAACCATCTTCTTCTTCTTTCTCCTGCCCTGTTCCCAATTTTACTTGGGGTCGGCGCAATATGTCATTTTCTTCCATTTTCCCCTGTCACTCGTCATACTGACACTCACTCCCTTCCTATTCATATCATCTTTCAGGCAATCCATCCATCTTTTCTTAGGTCTTCCTCTTCCTCTCCATCGATCTACATTCATACTTAGCACACACTTTGTTGCATGTGTATCATCCCTTAAAACAATATACGTGTATATATTCAACATTTATAAGTACAAACAATAAAAAAGGCCCTAAACACATAACCAACAAGCAAACAAACGTTCATCAAATATGTTTCCCTTTTCACAAGTCGGCAAAGCCTTGTCCGCGACTATGTAACACGACTATAAATATTAAATTGTTACGGCCACTCGCGATCCGTGCTAAGCGTCCATTAACATAGACATATTATGTAATCCTGGTGAACGAGTAATGACTTATTTGGACCCAAATGAGGACGTTTCGTGAGGTTTTATGCCCGTTTTCACCAACGAATACCTAAATTTAGGGAGCATTTACGGAACACTTAGTAAGAATTTCATTTTCACCAAAGCCTAGGTGTCAATTTTAACCTAAAAATTTCACTTAAACTTGGGAGCCCGATTGATGCCTGCTTAAACAACCCCTATCATTATCATTACAGAATACAAACATATTTTGAACCGTTTCTGGCGATGGATACTGAAATGTACCTTTATATGTTATGTAACACCAAAAATACCATGTTTAAAAAGCAAAAAAAAAAATGAAACGTAAACTTTTAGAAAGTTTAGAAGCTGTGGAGGTTGTGGATATGTAAAATAATAATCATTAGAAGACCACGTACCTATCTTACGTGAAAGAGCACATGTCTGAGAAAAAAGTACGATGATCACGACTTTTTTATAAGATTATAGGTTATCACTTGCTATGAATGCACTTGCTAGGTCGTGATGTCGCTGAGTTATTCAAAAATAGGAAGTCCTGCATGTCCATAAATATACAGACCATAACAGATGCAAATCTGGTAATCACTGATGTAGTTTCGCGGTGGCCGGGACAACTATAGGCCTATTCAGACCTAAGCGGTATTCGCTACCGTCTACGGCAGAGAAAACCCTGTGGGTATGCGTTAATATTACTGTTGATGTTCGGGATGCATGCCGCTGCTGCCGCGGTATGTACTTCTACCCACAGCGGCAGTGGATATCGCTCAGGTCGCTCTAGCCGCGGTATAGTTATCGGCACGGATATTGAGCCCTGACCTTCACCTGCGCAGAAGCCATTTATTGGTTTATTAACTTGCATACAGTGCGCAAAGCGATCCCCACTCTTCGCCGAGAGCTCAATATCCGTGCCGGTAACTATACTTGATACTAAATACCTGGGCGAAACCGGCGCGGTATCTACCTCTACCCACAGCGGCAGCGAATATCGCTCAGGTTTGAATAGGCCAAAAATACCAAAACTGCAGTAGATACCAATGATTCGAAAATGGTGAATATGGAGGAGCCTATCTCCTAGGTGATAGGGGATACCCTCTGGAGGTAAGAAGTAGGCTAACATTGAACATAATAAATTATGTAAATTAAAACAAAGATAGTAAACAAATATTTTAATATTAGTCCTCATATGATGTAAAAAAACATTATCATCATCCTCCTGCACCAATTTAATTTGAGGGGGGCTGGGCGCAGCATGTTTTTACACGTCTTTCCAATTTCTCGCACCACCTGAAACTAAATAAATATATAATTTTAACCCCATACTTAAATCCATCAACTCATGGAGAACAAAAATACAATGAAGCCGACAGTAAAACAAGGAACACAGTTGTACGGCAATATCTTAATATACTATATTATTATACACAGATATTATTCACATTTACCTGTAAAGGGTTCCTGTCGCATTAAAACTATTTGTGACTGTATCCAAGCTTTGTTTTTGGCTTCGTTCGTGGTCCCATCCGTTTTTTGTTTAATATTGTGTCTCTGTGAGACGTCAGCAATTTCACTAGCTTGTCTTTTTCTTCTGCAAGAAAGGTTTATCGTCGTTTTCTCTTCTCTGCCAAAATAAACTTATCTATTCAACAATAATAAACCCAAAATTAACCTCACTCTATGTACACATACACATCAGTCAATTTGACAAACGCGCGAATGACATAGGTAAAAATTCACCTATAGAAAACCTCTTTACTGTTTTATTGCATAAAACATAGCGTAATGTAGTTTAAGTTAAATTAAAATAACATCACAAGAAAAAAACTCACAGGCTTTAGTAATATCTACTCGATAGATGTTTATTTCTTAAGAAGTACAGAAAAATCATTTTATCGATAAAATATCGACTTTGCATTATCGTTTGTAGAACTAGTAATCTGTCACTTACTTAAGGGATCCATGTACAAGTGTGGTGAAAATGAATTTAGGTAGATGTCAAATTGGGAGGAGTCCTTACTAAAAGTAGCATTTAGATAGGGAAACGGTAAGAGGTTGTTGGTGAAAACGGGCATTAGTCAAATATTTATTATGTTGGTTGGTGGTTTTTAGTGAGCTGAAATTCAGGCGTGTTTTTAAATAAAATACTGTAAGTATGTTAAATATTGTTTTTAGTGGTGATGTTGAAAAATACACGTATTTATTACTAGTGAACATGTGCACTGTTTAATTAATGCTATACCTACCTACAAACATATTATTCATTAATTGAAATAAGAAAGTCGTTTGAACCTAAGGCTTTATTAGACCATGAATAGTAAAACGATATATAGTACCTAAGGCGGAGAGTGTAAATTACGTTTTGTTTTGGACACCGAGCATTTAGTTAAGTATCGTGTTTCAATTTTAATTATAAAAATATTTGCTATTCCTTGCGGTTCCACCTGCGTTTCAATAGAACTACGTCCCTCCACCGAATAAAAAAATAGCCTACCTACCTATGTCCTTTCTCAGACGTTTTAAGCTACAAACATAGACAATGAACCTAAAATTACGGGTAAATATCTCAATCACACGCATCAGCATTATTACAGAGGCATTTTAATACCTAAAAGATTACCACACAACCATAACAACATAAAAATTCATACACCAATACTTTAACAGCCAATCATAGAATCGTAATAGCAACGGCTAATCTTCCAACTATTTTTATATACCTCCAATAAAGTGATATTACGAAAGCCAATAGGCTATAACAAACTTTCAAACAAAGTAACTATGGTTGTGCATTATTAAGCAATTTTGGGAGCCATTAATCCAATAACAGGGGTAATAATATATTTGATAACAACGTTATTAGTATTATTTCTTTGATCGATGTTGATAAAGTTGGGATTGGATTGCTTTGTGATCGAATGTTATGTGATTATTGTTTCGACAGCGTCGGTTGAGATCTAATTTTGCAATTGTGTGAAGAGAACGCTGGTTTATAATGAGGCTTGCTTTAAGTATGTAAGTATGTTGAAATTATTTGTTATGGCAGTTCTTAGTTTACTGATAGAAGAAACATCAATGGGCATCATAACATCCTATAGCGCCAACCATCTTGGTGATAGTATTTTATCTATACGTTTCCGTATATACACTGGAGTAATTCAATAAGTTTGACCAATTCCTGAAATGGTCGCATAATGGACAATACTTATAACGTTTGCTCTCCTTATAACATCACCCCTAACCACGTTTCGTGCAATTTGGCCAAAATTCTTTAACGAAAATGGTTCCCTAATTCTTATAATAATATCCCGATTTTGTTACTTTTACAGCATCAATGTTAAATACCGATCGGTGCTAAAACAACTGATGCTAAACATTTACCGTCTTACCACAAAAACTTTTTAACGTCAGTTTAAGCCTTGTCTAAAAAAATGTCAAATTATGACTTTGACATATGGTTCATTTTGGAGCCACATTTTTTTTTAGACAAGTGTAAAACAGTGTTTAAAGTTTTTGTAGTAAGGCCATTAGACGCTGTAAGTGGAATACTCCGAAAAATACCCAGAAATTGCCTTCTACGACATCAGTAACTGCCTAAGCATTATATAAACTGGATCCACCCAAGACCATTTAATAACAACTTGACTCTTTTACCTTCCGAAGTCCCTAAGACCCCGACCATCACCATCACTCTATAATCATGACCAAAACCTTCGTAATTCGATCACACAGGAGCATAATCATAAACTGTTACGGTAAGCAGAAACTAATGTGGTTTTAATACTTGGATAGCTCAGTACTCGGCAATTTGGTGGCGAAAAAAAACTCATTTTGTACCCAAAAGCTTAATGGTTTACTAATTATTTGTCGCCGTTTTGGACGAAGGGTTAAATGTAAATGGCTTTCGATTCAATTGTTAAGGTTTTTTGGAGGGAAATTATTGTGTGTGAAGTAGTGTGTGCTTGGGTTTATTTAATTTTAAGTGCAATGACAGCTGGCTTGAGTTGTTCTGCAATTATTGTATTTAAATATACATACACTTACACGTGAAGATTTTTTTTGAAAACGTAGGAATACACTTACTTTACTTTAAAACCGCGTCATTTTCAGTTGTCAAATCGTCGTACGTCTGGTTTTTGTTTGCTTATTATCGTTATAGTTAAACGGTGCAACTCATCCTTAATATCATTCTAGGCGTTCCTTATATATTTTCTTAAATATGAATAAAATTAGTTAGATACCATGTTAAAAGAAAAATGCGTCTTTTACCATAAACAAGATGACAGCACCTGTCATTGCGTAAAAGTCTATGCACCTAACTTTTTAATATGGCATCATGTAAATTTTCAGCCATCTGGCCAACATACTGCCTAAGTTAAAAAAAAAGAAAAAATCGAATATATTCCCAACTAATAGTGATGTAACGACACGAAGGCGTGTAATTCCATAGCCATGCGTTTAGTGAGGTGCCTCAAATTGATTCTTATTGTAGGTTCCGTATACGAATTAGGAAGGGTTGAAAGTTTTTAGGGTCGTTCCGTGATTATGTTTTTTTGTTCGGTGTTAAGTTCCTGTATGGTCTGATGGTGAACGAATAGGTGGTTATATTCTCTTTTCAATTTGGTTTGAGTTGAATTCTTCATTATTTATTTTAAACGGAAAGTTTGAAAATGGTATTGCAACAGAAATGAAATACGCTGAAAAGTCACTGAGCCTAAAATATTTCATTTAAAATCAATCATCATCATCATATCAGCGAATTGCCGTTGCTGAACGGATGCTTCACCAAAGGGAACGCCAAACTGATACTCATAATCGAAAGCAATTTAATTAGACTTGGGTCTTGTTACACTTCCTTTCACTTTAAGTAACTGCACACTTCAATAAATTTTCATTTTGCCTTTACAACGACATACGACATCATACAGCCTACCCTTACGACCATCACCCAATCCATCCAACTTCAATTAACGCCGCATCAAGAAACAACAATAAAAACCTAATTACAGTAAATAAACAAAACAAATGCGCACGTTATTACAACCGCAATTGTATTTAATTACAAGCTCTTATTATGTGCACTCTTGACATTAAGGGTGTATCTACACGGTGCTAGTAGCTTGCGCATGTTGAGGCACATGCGTTTTAAAAACGTACCTACGTACCCAGCGACTCGCGCTTGTACCAAAGCAAAATAGTCACCCGCGTGCTCTTGTCACTTGTCACTTGCGCATGTTAACTTGCTCCAGCTACATACACCGTGTAGACGCACCCTAATAATAATTCCGAATGCAACGGAAAAGCCTAGAAATATAATAATCAAGTGATTGCAATCAGAGGCAGTGTGACAATCGGGTAACTTAACGATCACGTACTCTGTGCCAAATCGCATTTTAATTAGACAGATAAGGCTCGTCATTAGCTAGTAAATTGCCCACGGAGCTGCTTGTTTTATTTTATTTCTGCTTATCTGTTAATGTTGCATCTTGTAGTTTAAATTACCGGAAAACGTGTGAGGTTGTAGTGTGCGCGGGTTGTTATTAGCGATTTGTTTCTTTGTTCTGTTGCTGAAATTACAAAAGTACCTATATGACTTGCAATTAGGTTTTAATAATGACTACTAACTACCTTAAACTTGGATACATAAAGATTACGATTTTTTCCGTTTACAAAACAGTCTATGTAAAGCTATACGTTTTTATAATTACTTCTACAATCTTCGAAGATATCATGATAGTTTCAGGCAATATTATATGCTTCGCAATTCTGATTATACCCCTATTTTTACTATATACTACTCAGTCCTCAAAAGCTTTTGCCTAGTACACAATCAAATCATCAAGCTACCTCTATCGCTTCAAATATCTACATAATGATTAATCCATAACCATAAATATTATGTATAGCATTAATTTAAAAATAAAATTACCACAAAATATCCAATACATTAGGAAAAACATTACATTTCCTCAAATAACTTGTAGGTAATGTTCAATCATATCTATATTTTTCCATAATAAGGATAATTTAAAAAAATATGGTATCCATTCGGAATTGGTTAAGTAATCACATTTTGAAATAACAATCATACCCATAATAGGTATTATTGGGTACATTATGTTACAAAAAGAGGTTCTATTAGAAGGCTTATTTCAATATTACGAGAAAAAACAGTGAAAACTGCTAAGCCTTTAGCGGTTTTTTCAGCGTCTGGAAAGCAAAGAAAAAGTTGGCGCTCTATTGAAAAGATTTCTAACAATAAAAAGCTCATTAAGTTACTCTGGAAACCGTGTTAAAAACTAAGTTAGTTTAATCGTTAATTCTTTAAAAAATGCGGCTTTAAACTTTCAATCAATAACGGCCGTGTTAAGAATTACACTTCTGAAAGTTTTTTCGAAAACTGTAGATGTTACAGACACTCACATAAATTAAAAAGGGCAATTAATAAACGTGTAGTATCAATTAATTAAAAAACATTAAATTAACCGTATACCAAAGACAAAATAGGTAGCCATTAAACGTACTATACCAAAGACAAAATAGCCATTAATAGTACCATTGACAATTCCCGCCAATTTCCGCCCGCTCGCGATGTGACCACGATACCAAGATGGCTACCAGTCATCAGACGCATTCATTTTACAATATTTTATACACATTCTATTACGTTTGTGTGTACAGTTTTTACATCATTTAATTTCCTGTATGCGATTGAGATTATACTGATGTGGTTGTAATGTGATTTTATTTATTCAGTTACGTGTCATCTGCAGTTTTTCCTAAAGGTTTTGCAATCAGTTATTTTAATTTGCTGCGATTTTCCAAGAAGCTGAGAGATCATGTTTTTCATGGAAAGCTGTTAAGTCTTTCGCATTGAGGATCAAATAGGAAAACGTCTTCTGGACTTGAATACATAATTGTAGGTACATATTTACAGTATATAGGTATCTAAAGTAGCAAGCAGTCAGATCTATTATTTTAAGTATCTTTATTGGCATCGCCCTAAATAGTGTATTTGAAAAATCGAAGGCTTGATTTTCCAGAAGAGGTGAAAGACTGTTGTCGCTTTATGGGGAAGGACATCTCGTAGACTTTTCTTGAAACCGAGTCACCAAATCCTGATGACACTTTTTGTAACACTTGAAAACGCTGTGCGGGTAACAAACTCACTTTGACATGACACATTGCAAGAGTCAACTTAATCCTCTTCAAGGAGTAAATAAAGCTCTAAGGCACTTTATTTTACGGAGCTAACATTCTTCAAGTGTTGGCCACTATCCCTTATCACCAGGCTAGTACGGGAGTCCCTCCATCAACCATTGTAATGGTCAAACGACATTATTTTTACGACCTTCATAAGTGATCCTTTTTTATTTATTTTTAGTGCAAGGGACCGCGCGTGCGCCTCAAATGGGACCCCGTGATAACTCTCACTTTTAAATCCATGTCACCGTGTAAAAGATTTTTTCCTGACACACGATTTTAACCCCTATTGTTTGTAAAGTAAGGTTCATAATATTTTTGCGCTAGTGCAGTACTTTAAATTCTTGAAACATAAGTCATTTGTTAAGTTATCAGCACTTTATTTAGAGACGAGATTTTCTGAATATCGAAATGTTTGTTTTTCGATTCCGTGCGCGTGCGTCGAATTTTTGGAATGTTTTCGTTCTGGTTGTAAATCGTGGTGATAGTTAGGGAGCCGTGTTTTTTGAATAATTTAATTGTTAATTTGTTAACATTTGGTGTTGTTTCTTTTTGACTGATTAATTTTGTTCGAAAGGACTGGAATCTTATGGTTTAGCTTTGGAATTTGATTAAGGATTTTTTGACATTTTTACTAATTAATAGTTTTAGACTTGCGTAAGTATAATGTAATGTTGCAAAAAAATCCATCAATATAAATGTTCATGCAATATAAATGTAATGTAGGTATCATTATTATAAAAGGAAATGGATAATATTGGTAACTTCATCTATTCTTGTAATTTCTAACTTCAGTTCAAGTAACAGCTGCTTATTATACTTAATGTATAATCATAATAAAAAAGTAGTATAAAGTAAACTTGATTGTTAATATCGGTATTATCTATTTTCTATCAAAGTCAGGTACTCGTAAAAGTTCCTGTTTTTTAACATATCATAGTTAAAATACTCATTGAGCATGACTAGGATTATAACGTAGGAAATGCATAATACTGGTAATTATTAAACGCACGTAGGAAACACCTTTACACGATAATTTCATTCATAATTACTTTTTTTATATAATATCAGAATACGCTCTTCAAATCTAGCAATCGAACCATGTTATTAAGACCTCTAGCTTATATTTAATCGGTTGGCAATCAGAGCTCAACTTATAGTGGTTAAAGATATTTTTGCAATATATTCTAAGTAGGAACAAAGGTTAATTTTCTAAGAATTTTCGTAATTATAATGTAACTTTAAATTGAGTAAAACATTTTGTAACATTTTAATAATACAATTTTATTAAGATTTTTATCAGTTTTATGGCGATAAAATATTAATTATTACATTATTATTTTTGTTATTTAAATATTTATTGTTATAAAATATAATTATCTAGATAACCATGGCCGTACGTCATATTAATTTTCGAACCAAATTAAAATTCACATTATTGTTGTCATTTAATATACATAATAATGTATTAATTATTGTTAATGTTAAATTTAATAAAAACCACGAACATGTGAAAAGCAATAAATACAACACTATAATTACTTATTGTTTAAATAGGTATAATTTTGTAAATTAACTCTTTGACCTAGAAACGAATTCCATGGAATATAGAATATTATTTAAAAAATAACAAAGTGATCAAATGTGACACTAATTTGTGGGAAAATTAATACACCAAGAAAATATATTTTTCTATTGAATGAATGAACGAACGAATGAATAACTTAATAAGATTGCAAGATTTAGGAATGCTTCTTATTACTTGTAGCTAAGGAACAACCGTCAATCATGCAACGATTGGTGAGGTCGGTTCGTGGATGGGTGACGGTTTTGTGATGACGAGTTCCTTCCTATTTTATAAGGTACGTTAAGTTGGTTAACTTAAACGTCGACAGCGGGTTTTCTTTGAACATCTTTGGCAGTCGTAACGGGTAAGTATTCAGAAGCCAGAAAGTTTGGTAATCAGTATTACCAAGAGATGTTTTTATGAAGAGGATAGATATTTTAAGAGTGACCATGGAGTTTTTTGTCAGTTCTCTACCTACGAGGCCAACTCCTTGACAAGCTTGATTTTTCTTAAGAGCCTGTAGTTTATATTTAATATAGGTAACCTCATCATCAAATATACATATACCTACCTACCCTATACAAAATAAACGACCGATTGACGGAACCAACGAACCCATGTTACCAGTAAAGCGAAATACTGATTAATTGACTGCGCGTACGCACCTGCCCGCCGTATATGTAAGAATTGTTACTTGCCTTTAATAACAGCGCACGTACCAACCGTACATTATTAAATACACCTGAAATTATTTTGCTTTTGTTGTTTTTTTGTTAGGGTTCCGTACCCAAAGGGTAAAACCGGACCCTGTTGTTTTCGCTCCTCTGTCCGTCCGTCTGTCACTAGGCTGTATCTAATGATCCGTGATAGTATGAGAGTTTAAATTTTCAGTTTCATATTTATGTTGCCGCTATAACAACAAATACTGAAAACTAGAATGAAAGAAACATTTTTGGGGGGCCTCTCATATAACTAACGTGATATTTTGTAAATAATGGTACTTCGTGCGCGAGTCTGACTCGCACTTGGCCGGTTTTTTGACTCTACACGAGGTTGTTGGGGATTATTGTAAAGGGCGTGTTTGGAATTGTTATGAAAAATGAATGGCTTTGTTCTCACCTTTTGTTGTTAATAATGAGGTTGATTTGGGTTAGTAATTAAGTATGTGAGGTACCTAATCAATTCGAAAGCGAGCTCTGTATAAATGGTCAAAAGTGGTTCATCTTATGTGGAAGAAAGCTAAGACTAAACGTTGTTCCCTGGTGGAAGAAAAACAGCGATTTTCAAATCTGAATTTCTTACTTCTAAATGCTCTTTTATAAGCTTCCACAAAATACTACCATGTCTTCAAAAAGAAGTGCCGAAATGTCGACTCAAGTGTCAGTCAGAAACCAAATAACCCTAATAAACTCAGACACAAGAACCCAAGAACCTCTTTCTTGAGAAGTCGGTTAAAAACTATTCAAGCTACAGCATCTTCACCATCCATATATTTACCGCTTAAACACACGATCATTACTTCAAAGTGACTAATGAGTCCTAATTGCATCGGTGTTACTGCTTACCGAAACTCACTTAATATTCAGCTGGTGTACGAAATTACCGATATCATGAATACACTGCAAAAAATATAGAACAAGATAGACTAGTTGGGTTGCAAACACCTGCTAGGTATTGTGGGGTGTTAATAAGCTATATGGGGCTTGAAATTTGAGTATACCTAAATTAAAGAGAGAGGGAATACTGGGTACGTAGGTGAATGATACAGCACATAAAGTCTTACTTAGAAGTATTCCTGCTACAGCAATTTCCGTAAGCGTGACAGAGCTAGAATAATGTTTATTCAGTCGATAGTTTTCATAGGTACATATGTAAGTATAGAGTACTAAGGCAACATCTCTAATCCCTAATAGTGGTATCTGTTTAAATAAGCTTACTCTTAGCCATAGAGCTTTACAAATCCTAGTTTGCAACTTCCTTAATTTTTACTGACAGTCTAAGTCCAGTACATGGAACTATGACGTCAACTGCCACATTTTCAAGTAGCATATCTGTGAACGACGACTTAGTATTCGATCCTAGCTAGGCAACTGAAATTTACCCTAATAAGCGATCCCAAATACCTAGTTACCTTTACAATCAACAACGATTTGACAAACGAGGCTTATAACAAACAAAATGGTGTCATGTAATTCTAAAATAATGCTTATCAAAGCTGACGCAGCCGTGGCACTAAATCGACAAGCTTGTCACGATCTGTGCTGGTCAAATGATTAACATTATATCTATTGTGATCGTGGCTGTTTATACTACTTAAGTTCAAAGATGTGAAGTAAAGTTGACATTGTTGTTGTACGGTATTGATTCCATAATATTGTACTGTATTGTTGTAGACTATGATGGGACTTGTCTTCTATATTTTTATTGTTAAACCATGTTGGAATAAATGCCCTTTGAAGTATTTTGGATGACTGTGAAATTGTCTGTTATTCGTCAAAATGTGCACACAATTTCTGATTAATATTTAGGGCAGATTTCAACAGATCATTGTCATGTAATTAATTTATCCAATACTTTGACATATTTTTGTGACTAAATCTTCTCTTTATGCGAAAACCCCTTGCCTCTAAAAATACTATTGATGATGTAATCTATCTTTGTTACATAAGCACTGATTCCTCAGATAAAAATTGATAACTTGCAAATAGGCAAATTACCTTTAAAAAAAGCTCAAGTTACAACTTCAACCCATCGTAGTTAGCCTCACCTGTCGACTGTAGACTGTTCAATTTACTCCCGGAAGCTTCTAGTTAGGGAAGTGACGTCACAGGACGGGTACTGAGGGTTGCTGCTGCTAATCGGTTGGTTGGACTTTATTGAGGGATCTTTGATTTGTAGGTAAGGTTTGCTAATATGAAAATTACTCATTACTCAATTCTTATTAAAGAATTTCATATGTAATGCTATTAAGCATTCCATATGAAACACAGGAGGTACTTACATAATAGTTTAGAAACAATTTCAATTACTTTTGGTGCTTTCTAAAATCTGATATTTTAACTGAGCGTTGGAAAAGCTGTTTGATTGTTAGGTACTCTCGGAAGCTAAAATGGCTGAAATGATCAGGATTTAGTTTTGTGTGCTGAATTAGGTACCTACAGATATTCACAAGAATGCATGAACTTCGAGAAACGCTAGTATTGAAACAGAAAGGCGCCATTAATATCCTCTAACAAAGCTGGACTCATTATTCGATTTGTGAATGTCTCAATCCTGTGTAGCGGACCTATCCAAAAAGTTAAAATTTAAATATTTTGTGTAGAATTTACTTCTTTATTTTTAAATCTTACCTAGCTCTATATATATTATTATTTATTGTATACAAAAATATTTTAATACAAACACAAACAGAGAGGTCTTGTACAAAAGCGGGCTAGCTTTCAGTAAGATATTATTTTAATATCACTTGTATAATAAAATTTAACTCTTCATTCGGTTTAATTTTCTTTGTAGCTTTATTCAATTGTTTCAAAGAAAGAAGTAATAAATGATATTGAGTAATTAAATGGCCCGTGTACAGTTGTTTGTATTTTAATGGGCTTTGTAGTACAAACCGCATTATTTTAATGAATATGTTTACGTTACGCGGCAACATGACTCCAATTGCCTTTGTTTTAAAGTAGGTACTTTTATTTTCAATATTTATTGTACTAACATCGGACCGCATAATCAACTAATACTAATATAAATAATCTACATAAACTAATATAACATAAAGGAAATGCGTTTTGTTTGTACACTAAACGCTGCGAAACTAATCAACCGATTTGAAAAATCTTTCACTCTTGAAAAGCCATAGTGTAGCTTTTGAAGACACGAGTGACGGAAAGAGGTTCCCCCGGAACGCGGGTGAAACCGAGGGAAAAAGGTAATCATTTTTATAGTAAACTGTACACGTATCAGATTTTTAAATCTTGGGCACCATTTCTTCCATAGTCATTATCTGAAAACCATTGTTACTTGACTGACATTATAAATTGTGGATTTTATTAACTTTTAGAATATCAAGATTACCAAAAGTAATCAAATTAAAAGTTAATCTAACTATTTCAAAACTATGAAGGTATCAATAGTATTGTGAATAAACAGCTACTGCATACTTTTGCATATGCAACTGTCTGATTTTTACCATAAATGTAAGGCTTAACTTACGACCGGACCAACATTAACAAACATAGGTACTACAAGTACGACTCATTAAACCAACTTGGCGACACAATAAATTAAAATACATACAATGCAATAAATAACGCAATTATAATTTGTAATTTATTATAAATGATCCGATGTAATTGCTTATGACATCACATCACCTAGCATAGGCTAAATATGTCGTCAAATAATTATAGCGTACATTGTACATTTATAGTCACTTCTATGGTCATAAAAAAACCAGCCAAGTGCGAATCGGACTCGCGCACGAAGGGGACCGTACCAGAGAAAAAATTAGCAAAAAAATCACGTTTTTTGCATGGGAGCCCCCCAAAATATTTATTTTATTCTAGTTAGTATTTGTTGGTATAGCGGCAACAGAAATACATCATCTGTGAAAATTCCAGCTCTCTAACTATCGCGGTTCAAGAGATAAGTACAGCCTGGTGACACACGGACGGACGGACAGAGGAGCGAAAACAATAGGGTCTCGTTTTACCCTTTGGGTACGGAACCCTAAAAACCATAGAATCATTGCAACAAGGACCATATAACGTCACAAGTCATCTTACATGGTTTTATGGCAATGTCAATATAAAATGGTCGTAAAGTAAGTTTTTCTTTGCATATAATTAGCAAGTATGCAAATGCATAATAAAGTTAATTGATATCTGTATAATAATTGTGTTTTATGTTGTTTGTTGTTTATTACTGTAATTGTTAACTAGCTTTGCGCATGATTAGTGAGGAATATTGTTGATCGTTATTGAAATTATAAATGGCATAGTAACAGACTAGTGAGTCTGTCAGTTTGTCGGAATTCACTTTAAAATATCCAAACTGATTAAGCGAAAGTCTTACTTAAAATTAAGTACAGCTTTAGTTAAAATTAGGCCATTATTTTGTAGCTATATAGCTTAAAGTGCATCGTTCTAAAGTCAACTTTTTTGTCACCAGAATAAAGCTAAAATCGCTTTATTATTAGCTGTGTATAGGTAGGCGGTGATGATTAATACTATGTATCCAAGCTTATAGGTACTTTCTGAAAAATCAACAAATCATTCATATTCTAGATGTCTGTCATACAAATACAAATTAACAGATGCGGGAAAGGAATCCCCTTCATACCACACAACACATCATCTAGGTAACTGACATAGTACAACAATGTAAATACATAGGTACTACCTACGTAAGTACTGAACTTTGTAAGTAGGTACATACATAGGGCTATTTGTAGATGATCATTCTTCTTCTATTCATGTTGTGGCCCTAGTATTATCCTTAATTCGGTTGACCTGCAGACATTCTGCTGTAGAATGTTAGCAACATAATCACGGTAGCAGCCAAAAACGAAGGTTCAACGCGTAAACATTTTTTCTTACGGGTGTGTACGGTGTGCAGTTGCAGTAGGTAATTCTGCGTTTGGTACATAAACTTAGTGCGGTAATTGAAGAAAAGAAACTAGAGCATATTTTATTAAAATGGATCTCAATATTTAAATAAAACTCTTATGTTCCCTTTTACACCTTAAGGCATGTTAACTCCTACAGAAATTCTGCCTGTAGCCGTTATGACTACTTTCAACACCCTACCCATGTAAGTACTCTACTACTTAATACCCCACACATAATTAACTTACAAGAAAATGAAAACTTATCTCCTACTTACCCAATAAATAAACATTTTCCCGCCTGTAGAACCACTCGTCCAAGATTCTGATTGGCCAAGAAATAGCCAAGTTATTGAGCAACTACATCTTAAATAACATTAGCACTTATTGCATTACTTAGGGAGTGGTGCAAATCTAAGTGAGAACTTGTAGCAACTTAGAATTAATGTGTCGTGTAAGTTTGTAATGGTGGCAAAAGAAATTTGTATGCAATCGTTATTGCGTCTTTGATAAAATTGAATCTTTGTACTAATTACTGGCTTCTGTCAAGGGTTTCACTAGCGCTCCGTGGGAACTACTTAATGCAAGTATATTAAAAGTAGCCTATAGCCTCCCTCCCTAAATGGGCTAACTTAACGTTTTAAGATATTTAAAAAAATTGGATCTGTAGTGCCTCAGATTATTGCATTTAAACTGGTCTGTCCTTTCTCAAACGCAAAACTGTCTGTGAATCAATGTTCATTTAAGTAGGTTCAGCAGTTTTGGCGTAAAAGCCCAAAAAGCAGACATTTTCGCATTTATAATTAAGAACATAAGAGCCTATGTAACTATGTTGCCGAGTAAACTGTGTAGTCACATAAAGTCTGTAAGGGAAAGTGTGATCGTGAATCAGGTGATAACAAGTACCTAACAACTATGTCTTAGTATCGTGAACAACCTGTTTAGCCAATCCAGAGAACAAACAAGAAATTGATTGGATAGTTAAACAGGTATATATTGGTAGATACATAGGTATTTTTAACTAGCTGCTTCACTCAGTTTCACTCATGTGGTTTGATAATAAATTTCAGCCACGGGGTAAAAATAAAGCATTCCTCGACAAATGGGTTGTCTAACGCTGAAATGATCTTAAAAAATAGGTAAAGTTGTTACTGAAATTGGTGTTTAAGCAAACGTACAATTTATTCTTCTACTCTTTATAATGTTAGCATAGATTCTCTGGAACATACATAGGTACTTCAGTAATTAACTATTTCGCAAACATTTTGTCCTGAGAACATTCGTACCTCAGTATCTAACTGCGGGATTGTTTGAAAGAGTTACCGCGGCCTGGTACATAAAGGGCTTAAGAAGGACATGGTGGGTTTTAGTCAGTAATATCTGACACTCCCTCACGCTGCACCCACAGCGGGTGGGGTCATTTGATGATTTCCCATAAAAAAGTATCTAACTTTATCTCTATAATTTGTTCCAATCTATTTATATTGTAATGTAGTTACTAGTCAGTTCCAATGGAGTCCATGATATAACTGAATGCTTAGCATTAATGTGGAAAAAAAATGTTTCATAATTTTGAATGATTTTTGAATTTAAAATTTCCTGGTAATTAATTAAGCGAACAGCGGCCGCCGGTATAATTGGAAAAATAAACTTTTTATCTGCAGTAACCATAAACTCCAGTAAGAATAATATGGCAATTGTGCTAAAAGTTCTTTAAAATATTGATTTCCATTTAAAATTAAATTGTTTGGAAAACTGAGGTAGGTACCTAAATAGCATTTAACAGTCTGGATATAAATTGAAGAAACCGAAGAATACAAATTGTCCTACCAATTAATTAAATTATAATTCAGTAAAACAGAGAAGCATTTTTATTTTTTTTATAATTCTATTATATTTTTTTCCTTAATATTTAGCAGACAGGATATAAATAAAGTCATAAAAATAATGCATAATTTTATAAATACTTTTTTATGGACTAGCGGTATTATATTACTTAATTAAAAATACATTAATTAATGAAAGCCATTAAAAAACACCTACAAAGTCTTGTTTTGCATTTTTTTAATGTCATAAAACTCAATATTCAGATTTGCTTTCAATATTCTAAATATCTATATAAAGTGTGATTTTATGTTGAGAAATTAAATTCAAATGTCAAATAGTTCACATGTCAAAAAATTGTTAATGAGCTTTTTTTGAGAATTAATTGTCCACCTGTCGATTGATTAATAATAAATACTTTTTTGTGCATCCTAACTTTTTTTCTCGTACCTAGTAGCATTGTGTCTAAAACTCTATCCCAACTTTCGTACCGAAGAAAAAAACTATGGTCCACTTACCATCGCTATTGTTAGGCGTATCAGCCGGTCTATCCGAATCTCCCGTGCCGACGAGGTTCCTGATGCTGAACGAGCTCGTCTTCCTCGAGGTCGTCACTTCAGCTGTCACCGTGCTGACGTCACAGCTCTCCGTTCCGTTCACTAGCTCGCGGCACACCTGGTCAGTCCCGTTCAGCGTCACTTCCCCGGCACCGTCCAGCATTTCCCCTCGACGAGTCGTCAAGTCCATTTTCGACTAACTTGGCACACAATTTCCTTTTCCCAACAGTACTTTTGTTTTTATTTGACATTTTCGAGTCACGACGCGCGCGAAAATTTGACAAGCAATCCGTATTTGGAACTCATTTCAGTTTTTTTTTCTTGTGAGTTTATCACTTGTTGAGTCACTGGCCACTAAAGTTTTAGTCACAGATGGCAACTTTGCAATTTTTTATTAGTATAATGGGTCTTTGTAAAGTTTAGATTAGCAGAGTGTTCACTAAAGTCACTGGGGTGCAAATGATAAGAGCGTGAGGTTCGAGTAAAGGCGCGTATGTTCCCCGGCGGCGTCAGTTGCGCGAATTTTTGCGACAGTCGCGCGCTACGCGCGGTGACTCCGCGGTGGTGAGGCCGACTGGTCCTCCGTCCTCCTCGGCGACGCACTCGCGCGGCCCTCCCTACGCCTCCGGAGGCGGAGCTTCTCCGCCCCTCAGCGCGCCACAATTGCAGCCGAGCGACTTTTTAGTCGTCAATGACGTCAATTACTGCGCGATTTTTTCCGCTCGATCGATTTGTTCTAATGAGTTCTAATTGCGTTTATTGATAACTGCGAGTGTTTAACTTTACAAAAGACACCGGTTGACGCAATTTTCTTAATGTGTTAGCTTTTTGTGTTACTTTTATTTATTAGTCGCGCTAGCTGTACTGACTTAATTATGGCGGCTCTTTAGTAGGTGTCATTTAATTATCATAATTAGACGAGCCGCGACCTCCTTGATGAGAATAGAAAAACCACATTACTGGTAATTGTAATCGACAGAGTCGTCCTTTGTCACCGTATTTTTTTATTTTAATGAATTCTACATATTTTCCTATGTGGCTTAATTGAATATGTCACGAGGCAATGTGTTTGTTTTGTCGACATTCTTATCCCACGAGTGTTTCCTAAACTACAACATTCTTATGCGGAAAAAACTTAGAACTTCATTCAATGAACTTCATTGGTGTATAACACAGTACACCTATGGAATTCAATTTTAGCACCACTGTACCTCTTTAGTTAAACAATACCTAGGTACTTAAATACCACTACTTAAATCATAAATAATATTCACAATTAGCGGCAACAAATTCGCTTTCCGCTTATTTTAATTTAGCCACATAAATTGAGATAGCGTGGGACCCCTAGCTAAATCAACATTGACAGATAATGAAGGAGAAATATGAACTAAGGTTTAATAGGGTTGTCTCATTTCGTTACCTAGAGAATACTTATCTTGTCTAAAAAAAATCTTGACGCTCTGATAAAGAATTTTCACTTCTCTTCTTAGTGGAACTTTCATATCTTCAAGTATGTATTCATATGAAAGATATGTATATGTATATGTTCGAAAGATACTCGTGCATTATGATTATAAAAAGTTAAAAATTGGTTCATGTCCTCTACTTGCTCTAAGATTTCTTCAAAGACTCACCAGTTAAGTAATTGCAGAACAAATTGGTCTTCTCTGCTAGTAAAATCAATAGGTACATCCATTCACATTAAGTCACCACAGCGAATAACGTCCACTGCTGGACATAGGACTCCCCAAAACTGAGGAGGTTTGCCCATGCTCACCGCGCCGGGTATGCTGGTTGGTGAGTGCCTTAAAAAGATACCTAACCAATAAAAAATTAGTTCATTCTAGCCAGCTTTTCTACTTACTTATGTAGTAATCAGAATAAGACAAAATTAATTCAAGGCATCTTGATTTGTTAGTACGTATTGCCAATATCTACTTTAAAAAGGCGTTAACCGTCACCACACCTGGCCAGGTACTCTGATTGTCACAGTTCTATACATTCTCTATTTGTCGCCAAGTCATAAATTCTAGTTAGTCTTGTACGGAACCGCTTGAGGCAGCAATGGATTTACTCAAACCTGTCGTTCGGTTGGACCCTAATATTTATGTTCGTGTTAATGTAAATACTTTAATTGTGGTATTTGATTAGTCGTTATTTATTGTTGTTTCAAACGGGACCTGATTTTGCAATTTGATTGTCATAGATTATGGTTGTTCGATTTTGGTATCAATTTTGTTGACAGAACTTAAAATGTGGTGGCATTTTATGGCCATATACAAAAATTGCAAATGTGCTTTCATATAAGTATTAATAAAATATCTGTGTACAGGCTCTGCTTAAACTCAACTCTTAAACCACCCAACCAGCAAAAGTTAGTTGTATAGAAGGCCATAGAACGTTTTGTAAAAACTAATCGATGGTCAAATAAAAGGCCAAAGAAGGTGCACCTACAGAGAAAGTGGCGCAATTATATCTCCATTCAGTCTTAAAATACAACTATAACGATATCAGGCATGACAATTTGGCCCCGTTGCAGTTGATGTAACAGTAACGCAATCTCTATTTGTGGTGACATATAAGCCACAGCAACACTACTAAACACTTTTTAAGAACTGTAGAAGAGTTCATGAATCCATTACAATATTCATCATTCATTCATTTTACATTCGTTCACTCTGCTGCAGTGCTCAGTGTTTTAGAAGAGAAATAAAAGATAAATCAGAAGAGACGAGGAGACCGTGGTAAGTTAGATATTATTTTGTAATCGAATTATTCGTCTCTTACGGGGAAAATGACGTGCGCCTGTAATTTTACTGATAAACTATGTACGGATTTACGACAATATTTTAATGCCCCCTTCGAAGTAATGAGATTTAACTAAAACAATTACGAATTTTAAGTCATAAACATACTTCCAGCTTCCTAAACTCTATTATAGTACTCGTTATCATAGATATTACAACCACCATTACATGAAATTAGGGTTCCGTTTGAGCTTGTTTCTTTGTTTTGTTGTTTGTCCTTATTCTATAATGTGATGAATACTTTTAAAAAGTATTCGACGTCAGAGTTATACTTTTTCGTTATTATTTAATACTCTGAGGTTGTCAATATTGTTTTTTTTTTAATTAGCTTGTGTTGTCCCACTGCTGGGCAAAGGTCTCTCCCAAAGGTTGTCAATATAGTGTTGTTTTTTTTCTTTTTCAGTGTAATGTTCTGCAAAATGGTAGTCATTATAAACATCGATAAGTTTTTGACTCGTGACGATTTCAAGCTACTTGCGGAAGTGGAATGGCCGTGGGAAATTACACATTTTCTGTTAAATGAGAATTGTGTTTACTGTGGTCTAATACCAATTCATATTTACCAAGGCACTTCATCATGCGCAAAAAATATATGATATCTTTACCAAGCTTCATTTTTTTCTGGTGTCGGGGCTGCGGTATTATGTCTATTTATGACCACTGCATCCCTGATGAATGTTATTATTGTGATTAATTATTCTACCTATTGGCTAAAACTTTTCGTACTACAAATCCATTAGGTATTTTACTATTTATTAATTATAGAAAAATTTAAATATCTCTTTTTAATTACGTTTTTTTTAGTTTACATAGCAAGGCACACATTGAACCTACGTACCTACATTACGATTAATTTTGTTTCCCACACTGCGCCTCGCGCCGCCTCAATCAGTACTGTCCCACTGCTGGACACAGGCCTCCTCTCACACGGAGAAGGATTGAGCATTAATCACCACGCTTGCTCAACGCGGGTTGGTGATTTTAGACCTTTAAAGTCCAGGTTTCCTCAAGATGTTTTCCTTCACCTTTTTTATCAGACATTGGTGTCCAAGATATACTTAGAAAGTACATACAAACTTAGAAAAGTTGCATTGGTACTTGCCTGACCTGAAAAACTGTCACATCTAGCATCATTGTAACCATTTGAATAATTCTCCATTTCTTCATTGACGTGAACTATATTTTGTACGGAACTATTTTCTATAATTGGGTCTTCAAAAAATATTGGTTGTCGCATTAATTACGCTGAATCAAAACGTCAATACTGTTGTAGAAGAGCGATAGAAGTGCCTTTACGAAACTGAATTAGCATTTAAAAGCATTGCTAGCCTACTTTTATACACGGTAATAATGTTTTAAAAGATATAAGAGCTCCGTTATACTACTATTGTGTAATAGAGGGACTATAATAGTTATAAAAAAACAACACTCTTCTAAAAAAGGGCCTTTGTGATCAGTTTATCACTACAACTATAACGAGCGTTAACAACCTTATATATGGCAATTAAGCTACATAAATATAATTTGAAACTCAGTTATATCACCAAATCACTCTGTTGTAGACTTTTTGTGCCCACTATAGTACTATGTACTGTAACGACGATCTAAAATGTCTCAATATCACAATATCGTCCTATTCTTGAGCTGTCATCTCTACTACAACGAAAGACACATTATAGTTCGTTTCGAACCTTTATTGCGCAAATCAGGCGCATTAGGGCGACAGTAAACACTGTTATAAAGCTCTATCGTTGTATACTAGTAACAATGGAGGTTGCTATAACGCCTCACTATAACAGCTATATAATGTTGTGAAGTAAACCTTTACATCAATTCTTAATAGGTCGTTTTTGCTGTATAAACTTATAAAGCCAAAATGTGTTGTCAAACGCTTTTACACAACAGTCAGTCACCACCGAATCCTTTATACATCGTTCACCCAGCTTTTTTGAGATATAAGGTTTGGTTATAGGGCAAAATTGTTGGTTGGGCATTTTCATACCAAACAGCTTTTTTTCAAATAAAAAGATTCATGTGTAAGAAAACTGATTTTGTCTGCCTGTAGGTATAAGTTATACCCGCCATGTCAAAGCCCTCTCACTGCCTTATAGCCTATCGAAAGTACATAAATGCCAATGACAGCACATCACCAAGTTATGTACTTATGTACTTTCCACATACAAACAATAAAAAAAACAATCAAATGAAAACTTCAATTACAAATCGAATTCCATCGATATCAATTCTACCTCACATCATCTACCACTAATAACACACGTTTTATTTATCGACCACCATTTCCAAACAAAAGCGGTCACATTTAATCAAATTCTACCAATATTTGTGAAGTAATCATTGCATTCGTATTTATAATACTAACTCCACCTGCGGTTTCACCCGCATCACGTGAAAACCTTTGCACGAACCCGGGTGAAAAGTATACTATAGTCTTTCTCGATAAATGGGCTATCTAACACTGCAAGAATTTTTCAAATCGTACCAGTACTTCCTGAGATAAGAGCGTTTAAGCAAGCAAACATACAAACAAACAAACTTTTCAGCTTTATAATATTTGTATTATTGCAGTCCAGGTTGGTGCAACCGGCGTCTTCAAAGGCAAGAACCAGCGGGGTGCTCAACCCAATTATAAAGAGCTCGCTGGTCCTATTTGTATGTTAATGTACTCATTACTGAAGACAAAAAGGGTGGTTTGGATTTATGGACGCTTGAAGGGTTAGAATTCTAATGGTTTTGTGTGCTGGCTTGGTGGCCTGGGACAGTGCACTGGATTTGAGCAGGAAATCTTGCTTACTGTTTGCGCGTTGCGGTGAAAGCTGACCTTTGGTTGATTTTGGTTTCTCGATAATCGAAAGAGGGTGTTGATCATCCAAAATAGTTAAAGGAGTATAGAAATATGTAAACGAATATCTTGACTAAGTAGTAAGTAAGGTTTAGTACTGAAATATCGATAATTGCGAAGTACACAATTTTTCAGTTAATTACTTGTTCTCCTAACAAAAGATCGGTTTAAAACCATCGTGGATTTTTTTTATCTCAGTACTTAGGGGCAACAGGAATTATTTTTTACAAATAAATCAAGAGCTCCTCATATCAATATTTACTTACTTAATTTAATGCTATTTTACAACTAATACATTTCTTATACGCTCTAATATCCAGTTTAATTTCTGAACGATTTTCCATACCATACAAAAAACGTGGCTTCAAATATCAGCGTCAAAAAAACCTACCGCTACTTATAATATCAATCGGTATCACAATGCTTCGAAACTACCCATTAACCAATATAACTTGATCTATCAAGAGGGCGCCACTATAAAAAGACTACCTTCAAATTTAGTACAAATAATCTTAGTTCGTCTTTTCCCCACGGGTCAATTTATACTGGTTGTGTAATACGCTTATATGTATTAAGTTTTTATATAAGGCGTTATATTGAACTGAAATGTATAGTCATCGGCGTTTAGTTAGTTACAAAGGAGCCGACGCGGTTACAATGAACTACCGTTGTTTGTTTGTCAGTATTGTGGCAGAGAGAACTACTATTGAATCAATAAATAGATTAAGAAGACGTACTTTGTAAGCGATATGCCGACTGGGTTTGATTTTGGGGATGTGTGGAGTTATGAGATTATATGCGATCATGTATTTACGTTACATAAACGTATTCACAATTTTCCGAAGTGAAAAGCATCTTTTTCAGAAATGATGGAGATTTAAACTTGCATGTAATTTTTAAACACTGAATGAGTCCTCCCTATGACAACGTTCAGGTTAAATCTGAAACATCAAAAAAATCCTGTTCCACATCTCATTGATAAAATTAGCAGCATTGTAAATTGAAAATTTGCTACTGGTTTTTAAACTCCATTCAAAAACTAATCACTAAAATCACCACCAAGTCCCAAAAATACAATAAAATTGCAATCTCACGCCATTTTCCCAATTTTGAATACAAAACGAGCGAACAGAATCGCATTCTATCGTTTCTAAGACCGTAGAAATCAATTTTCTTCTATTCCTTAAAAACCGAAAAATTAACACACATGAGAAAATTGAAACATTCTTGTTATATTCCTTCGATCATGTAACCAATTGGAGCCGCTCTAAGCTGAAATTTCTATGCGTAAAAGTCTGCCAATTTACCTATGTAAGGCAGCAACGCAAGTCATATTGGAAACACAGTAAGCGCAGTTAGCTTTAGTAGCAGCGCAGTTGACAAAATAAATAGTCAAACACAATAACGATGACTAGGACTTAATTATTGTTTGCCTAAATCGGCTGATTAAACGTACTCTGTATCATATTATACCTAACATCTCACCTCTAACCTGCCCAACCAACGAAAATAACTCAACATTACCTACTTTAAACTTGACGTGTACATACAATAGAATATTATGTTGAAGAGAAGCAAAAGCATTACCATTAGAGCCCTGCCTCATTAGGACGCCAATGGCGACGTCGCCGGCTACGTATCCAAGCAGTTAGTATTGAATTGTATGGAACCTATCCCACTTGGCGACGGTTTGGCAACGTCGCCAAATTGGGGGCGTGGCCACGAGCTACAGTTCCCTACGTGGCTTCTGGCTACCGTGGCAGCTTGGCGACGTGGCGACAGTAGCCACTATAATGTACACGGTAAAACGCACCTCCCTCACACAGTCGCCAATGTAGTCGCCAGTCAGCGTGCAATTTCTTCAGCGACGACGTAAACAATTGACTATCGAGACGCCATGGCCACTCGACTTGGCGACATTTGGCTGCCAGAAGTAGCCAGACTTGTGCCGCTGGCGACGTCGCCATGGCGTCCTAGTGAGGCAGAGCTCTTAAGGTAATCAATCTGTGGCAATGGTGCCTCCAGTTTCTTAAATGCTCCAAGTTATACTCAAAAATTTTTGGCTACGGAACCTTGCACATATGCTGTGTCCAATTTGACGGCGTGCCTCAGGCGCCTGCGCAGTTGCAAGTCACTGGCGTGCAATCAATATGCGCTTGCGTCGTCTTTGTTTCAAACGCCGCCGCTTGGCGCCAAAATATTGTACTGACGCTGTGTTGCCAGTAATATGTGGCGAATTTGAGGGTTGGGAGAGTGGTTGTGAATGGTGAATTTAATGAGTTCAGGTCATTTTTGGGGTTTAATTGATTTTGATGTTTTTGTTACGAAGAATTTAGGACGATTTTTTTTTCACAGGCTTTGCAAAAGCTCTGTCAGTATAAGCTTAGGAAAGTGTTAGCCTTAACCATAAAAAATAATAAAACATAATTATACATAGGCACATATTACTCAAATTCAGACCACATGGCAACTCTTATTCAAATTCATGGGACACACAATCAAAAGTTGATATTAATTAACTGCCAATCGATGTATTAAGAAATAAAAAATGGTTCAACTCTCAATTAAAAGTCTTTCTATACGGCCAGCATTATCTTCAGACGTGTTCTGAATTCAAATCACGTGGCATGTCAAAATATATGTCTGGGTAATTGGAAGAGTGACAAGGATTTGGAGATCTCGTAAATGGACATGTAAAAAGGGATTAATCAGAAACAATTTTAAATTACGGGAACTCAGCTAAGTTCTAAAGGCAAGACAATTGTTTTTTCTGGTCTACTCGCTCTAGCAAAGAGGAATAAATTACATGATAAAGTGTCCACAAAATTGCTACCTTTGCGAGGACTCACACCGAGATAGGTAAACATTTCTAGTAGGTACTAAAGCTATAGGTAGTAAGTAGTTGCGAGGAAAACTAATGCTCTTAGAATTTCTCAAGCATCACAGCGTTATCAATTATCAAAAATACATTTCACAAACAACCAGAAATTCAATTAAAAACTAAAATCTCCTACCAAACCCGTTTGGTACCAATTTTTACCGCCAACCATAATAAAATTTATCTCAATTAATTTACCGCAAACGAGGTAGCTAATCTTAGGTTCACAGCTTGGAGCATACAAGCTACTGGAGACACCGTTGCTAAGATTTCTCTTCTGCTAAAGGACCTCCAGTCATAAGCGTATGTGTGTGCGCCAAGTTTATGCAATTTGTGTTTAGCAACGTGTCTTTGTGCATGCTTGATGACGCTGTGATTCGTAATCTGAAATGCAAGCCGTGTTTCGTAAGGCTCGACAAACTGGTGGGTCCCGGCTGTGATTTGAACATCTTTGGCAGTCGTTAGGGGTAGTCAGAAGCCAGAAAGTCTGTCTTTCCAGAACAGAAAGAACCGAGTCTTTCTTGCCAAGGACTATTTCGTTACCCTGGCAACTGGGTTGATGTCAGATAGGTAGTCACTACATGCAAAACGCTGCATCCGGTAAGACTGAAAGCCGAACCAGATAGTTTGGAAAAAGCTCGGCAGATGATGACCGAAAATACATGAATGAGCTATCTCTATTTACTGCATTGCCTTGACCTTCGTGCCTAAATTCGCATCCTTATACTAGCGGTTCCAGTAGGTTCAGAGTTCTAAGGTTTACAAACACAGTCACTGTTTCAATTTAACTAAAGCTTCCGTGTATTCGGTCTGCCGCCATACAGTCGTGGTTAACGCCCACTAATTTAATTTACATCTATTCATTTGAGCCAGATGTATGGGCAAATCATTTGTTTTGGATGCTATCTGATGTTTTCTAAATCAATAATTTTGAATGATTGTGATGAGGTGGTCCCTATTGAGACCTATTTTTCCTTGAGCAAGGTTCTTATTTATAAAGACCAATTTCAGGTTTGGTTGGTCATTCGACTTGCACGGATTTTCAAAATTAGTAGGTACTTAGATGATTTTCTTTGAAAAAAGGAAAGAAATGTGAAGATCACTTTGAAAAAGGTATGTAAAAATGTACCTACTGAAACTAAATAAGTATGTTACAAGTAAAATATTTAATATATTGTAAAGGGAAGGCGAACTTTCTAGCCCAGCCATTGAAAGCTCTTTTGGTGATTCAAGGCTTATTATTCAATCTTCTAAGATACAAGATTGAAGTCTACCTACCTACACATCAATTCAAAACAGGTCGCGTAATGTAGGCTAGGCTGTAGCCAATATAGCTTCTCCTTACTACTTACAAACGCAGTAGCTAATCTTCAACCATCTTTTTAAATAAACAATTAATTATAATCATAATTTATTTATAATAATAACTGCTTCCGTGTACCTCATGCCGCATGCCGCAGTGCTGTGGTACCGTCGTGTCCACGCCCACTAATTGAATTTACATCCCTCTCTGTTGCTGTACAGTTGTGGACAGTCGTGTTAGGTGTGGGCACTGATTTAGTATTTAATTATTGGTGTTTAATCATGACGTAGATATGTTGAAAGTTATACGAGCTGTTGGTGAATATCTATTCACCAACAGCTCGTACAGGTAAACAGTTTCTAAAAATGTAGGCTCTCGGAAAGTTCTGTTGAGAGAGAGGGAAAGCAAAACGAAGAAAGTGAATTGTCTTTTAAAATGAAATGAAGTTATTCATAAGTCTATCTCCCGCTTAGGGGATGGCAGTGTACGACTGAAGGTTGACAAGTTGATGGCCATAAGTTTTAATTTTTCATTTCAGATATGCCTTGAAAAGCTTGTCCGAAACTTCAAGCTAACTGCGCGGTTTCAAGGAATGGAGAATTATTATGAAGAACTATAGAGAAGAACTGGCAAGAAACTCCATAGAATATAATCTATTTTTATATGTTACTCTCATGTAGGCTGCTTGATTACTTATGCTAAACATTTTCGCTTCCACCAAACCAACTACTTACGAAGTTAAGGTACCAAATATCTAACTCCTCTTAACACTTGTGTATCTAATTGTACAAATGTTTGAATAAATGAGCGACGATGATTTGCGAAACAAGAGGCTGGCTTGTATTAGCTCAGTAATTATTCGACTCGGCGCCGGCTGCCCTACGCGTCTACTATGTTATGAAGTAGCTGATACTCCTAATGGCTTAACTTGCTTAAGATCTTAGAATGTTCTAGAAGTTTGTAGTTGATTTGCGAAACAAGAGGCTGGCTTGTATTAGCTCAGTAATTATTCGAGTCGGCGCCGGCTGCCCTACGCGTCTACTATGTTATGAAGTAGCTGATACTCCTAATTGCTTAACTTGCTTAGAAGTTGGAAGGTTCTAGTAGTTAGGAGTTGTTTTGGAGGCGTTATGTGAGTTTTTGTCATGATTGACTTTTATATGTAATCGTCTCATTATCGGCTTCCAGTCTGTCTATCTGACCTTCTCATCCCTCAGTTACTTGGGCAACCCAATACCCCTTGGTGAGACTGGTTGTCAGACTTTCTGGCTTCTGAGTACCCGTAACAATCTGCCAAAGATGCTCAAATGACAGCCGGGACTTTATCATGCCTTCTAAAGCACGGGGGACCGTTATGGCAAGATGGGCATTCTGTCTCAATATTGTGAAGGTAATAAGCAGGAACCTATAAACAGTTAATCTTTTTGAATCCTTTTGTATATTTTGTCTAAAATACCAAAACTGAGTGCAATGCTCCCTTTTCAGGGTCAACCGACACAAAAACTGACCTTCTACAGGACACGCCATTCTCACACTCAAATTAAGGTATACTCACCAACACCCGTCCACCTAAGAATTCACCATATCGTCACGTTCATCCAAAACTAATTAAGAAAAAAGTAAGGTAGCTGCGCCTATTACCGTCCACCAATAAATTGGCCCAAATTGAGTTATCGAGGATCAGTGGTTTTTTGCTTAGAGCTCGTGAATGCAAGGGTTGTGGTTCGAATCGGTGGTTCTACAGCTTTTTGTTGAAGAACCAAGTTTAATGACTTGAAGGCCTTGAGACGTCGCTGATTGAAAATTTTGTTTAGGAATTAATGGTCTGAGTTATGTAATATGCCTCTGAGTTACAGTTTGAATAGTTGTTTTACGCTTCGTTTTGTTGGATATTCTAGCAGGATCATCAATCACAAGTTTGTAAATCCACTTCGGACATAAAGCTCTTGATTATTGAGTAATGTTGAAATTGTTATTATTGTCAAAGTATGTTTTTAATAATTTGGCTGCAATTAAGTACTTAGGTCTACTGCCTACTGACACCCATATTAAATAGCCCAGCCATTTAAACAGTCTTACACCACGTTATGATAAATTACCACTATGGAAGAATATGCGGGTATAAAACTAGTGTTTAAATATTATTTACGACATCGGAACTGTTCGAAATAATTTATGATGATGACGTAAAATAAAAAAATAAAATACGGCAATGTACTGAGTATAAATATGTATTGCGTTTACTTTTCAATATCAGGCGTTTAAGCGTAATTTTATTTATTGCAAGACGTTACCCGCAATTTCACCCGTACTTAATTATAAAAAAATAAATATTTATTGTTCTACATTATTCTACATTTGATTAATTACAAAAAAAAAATTGCTTGTATGTATAAAAATATCAGTACCTATAAGCTGTATAAAAACTATAAATAGGTACTTATTACCAGTTTTTTTCTTATACGTTTTTCTTATACGTACTAGAATAAAAATTAAGCCTCAAAAAGGCTTTAAACTTCGATTAGTAGGTGTAGTAGGTACCTACGTGTTTTCTTGAGAATAAAGCCATCTACCAAATAAATTCTTCAGCTGCAGGCATATATTACAGCCTGTAGAAAAAAATGCATAGAAGGAAACGATCATTAAAATTATCACATCACTATTTACTGCACGATTTTTGCCTAAATCATGTAATATACCTATGGTAAAATGGGGCACGGTTAGGTAGGCATACGCGCATATATATATTTAATGCAAAAAATAGGAATAATAATAGACTCTGTGTGTGATCTCTTTAGTGGCATAAAAAAAAACACTTTGACCGAAATGTAAATGTAAATATGTATGTATAGGTACCTTAATTTGCACACCTAAATCACAGCTAGAAAACTAACCACTCCACCAAAAGTAATTAAGGACGAATTCTAAATAAATATCGATTAAATCAAACACGATTGTGTTTCGATTCGATTAATCGCGAAGCACTTTAAATTCGCTCACAACACGCAAATAATGTTTTAATTCAAAACACTCTTTGGGAATTCGATAAAAGGTTAAAAGAAACATCGAAACTCAAAGCAAATAATGCTGGCTGATAACGTTAGCACGAACTCGGACCGAATCATCCAAACTGTGAATTAGACACATTCAAATTCTAACCTTATTTTCTATGCAATAAAGTCTAATGTACCTTAACAAATGCAGTTCGTGACAGTTCTTAATTTTTTTCCAAAAACGAATCATTGGGTAAAGCTTTCCATTAGCGGGCACGCGCCGAAGTCGACAAACAAATGACATTTATAAAGAACTCGATTTGAAATTTGTTTGAAATCGGAACGTCTCGGCCGATACAAATGGCGTCTAGACTTTTGATAACGGCCACGGAACCACAAATAAAAATGGATTGCATTCAAACGATTAACAATTGTTTTTGATTTATTTGTATTAGGATTTTTTTACTTGTTTATTCTTTTCGGGGAACAGGGTTTCAAACAGCAAAGCTTATTTTTTACCACAATTTCGTCGCAAAGAGGAATATTTTTTGTATTACCTACTACATGAAAGCTTAAGACTTAGTAGGGCTGTGGTAGGGCCAATAAACATTAAGCTACTAGCACAATCAGTTTCACACACGTTTCAAATCTACACAAATCAGCCCAACTCAAAAACAAATAAAAAAACTACAACCTCATTACAGGTATTCGATTACCCATAGTCAATAGTCATAGAGTAGAACCACTTTACACCATAGATAATGACAGATAAGAGCCAAAGCAAACATCTCGAATGGTTACGATCGATTTGGCGTCGTGATTGCGGTCGCGCTGAGGAAGTCGCGTGCGCATACAATTGATCGCGGTCGCTATAGTAATTGTTGCTTGGAGCTACAAAATGTAACGATTGGATAGATAAATCTTTCTATCTTGCATTTGTGAAGTAAGTCATCTATTTTTTGGAATTAAATTGTCCATAATGCCAAGTCTTTTCAGTTAGGTATAGTTAAAGTTGGCGTCAAAATAATGGATTTAAACACATATTGAAACTTCAAGGATTGTTTTAAAAAATCTTCAAAAATAATTCATTACACAGACCAGGCACCGGCCTCCTCTCACACATAGATGGATTGAGCGTATTAATCAATTAGTTGAAAAAAAACTCGAGCCTATTACGAAAATCTTCTAGATTATTCAAGTACTGAAATATTAGCAAAACAAACAACGTAAGCCTTTTCCAATAATATTAACGTAACACGAGGCATTTACAAAACCGCAATAAGATCGGATTGTGAACCGATCCGAAACAATTGCCGACCGGCAGCCATTAGAAATAAGAAAACTATTATGGACAAATTATCGTTATGCAAACGGATTATTTGAAATGGTAAATACTTAGATATTGTAAAATTATTTTATGCTTAGATGGATTACTGCTTTCGCATAGTTTTTTTGACTAACCTAGGAACTTATTAAGAGGGGCCTATTGTAACGTCTATGTCACTCGCCACCTTGGAGATTCGTATTTAAAGAAGTTTAGTGTAGGAGTCACTTTCATTCTCAGTTTTTTTTTTTTAATATCTGAAGTATTAGACGATGTAACGATGTTATATTATTAGGATTTTATGCCAAGTTATAATTATGTTAAGTTAATAACTCAGTTGAGGATGAAATCAATGGAAATTCAGCAAAAACCGCTGCTTCATTAATTAAATCATTATTTTAAGTAGTTGATTTTTTATTTAATATGAATTAATGTAAAAACTCCTATCAAGATTGTTCAGTGTCTACTCATGTAGAGTATAAGTAGGTAAGATACGTTCCAAGTACCACCAAAAATTCGTGACACAGTTACAACCCATTCATCAACAGTACCAACAACGAACATACCAAGTGAACCAACTAAGCAGTGCCAAGTCAACGACTGCGGTTTGCCTTGCCGTCCAAATTGCCGGATTGCCGTCCAAATTGCCGGATTGCCGGCCCCAGTTGTTAGAGAGCCATTAGATGCGGTTTGTCTACTGGGACACTCAACTGTGTAATGATCGTCATTACGGATTACTTGAAGTGATCTGTACATTTTTGTGGATGCCGGATAAGCTTGTAAAATTTCGAGTTATACACTCAGCGGCACGGAATCTGGCCCAAGCACATTTGGGCCTTATAACCATTATTTAAATGAAAAATCAGAATTTTTATTTTAAAATTGTTTAATTTACTCATTTTCCAAAAGAAAATGACTGACAGACAACAGAATTGTGAGGATTTTCATTAAGTTTCATTGAGTTAGAAAACAGAGTCCTTTACCGCAATAATCACCATAAACTTTTAAATTCAACATTTTTAACAAAACAGAAAGTTATCGAATTTTAGTAATGGATGTTTCTTCCTCTTGATCTGATGACTGCCTGCATACGATCTGGCATGCTCTGGATCGTGTTTTTTATCTCCACCTGAGAGATCTCCTCCCAGGCAGCTACCAGCGCGGTTTTCAGTTCACTGAAAGTCCGTGGTGAGTTACGACTTGCTTGGACCTGTCTTTTAAGCATGTTCCAGACATGTTCTACAGGATTCATGGCTGGGTTTCTTGCAGGCCAGTCCAATTTTTGAATACCGACCTCAATCAAGTAATCGGTTACTCAAAGAGCTGTGCGAGGTCGAGCATTGTCCTGCATTATACGAAATTCTTCACTTCCTATAAATCCCTGACAGGATAAAACATGATTTGGAAGGATCTCTTCAATATACCGCACTGTTGTCAGACGACTTTCGACAGCCAATAATTCAGTACTGGCTTCTAAACTTCTGCCTCGACAAACCAAGATGGACCCACCATGAAAACCAACTGTTTGCTTGGTAGTGGTGGGAAGAAACCATTCTTAGCGCTTTCCCCATTCACGTTCACGGCCGTCTGGAGCTCTTAAGACGACTCTGCATTCATCGGTCCATAAAATTTTACTCCATTAGTCATGCGTCCAATTTGCATGTTCTCTTGCATACCTAAGTCTGGCTACGCGATGGTGCGGGAGGAGTTCCGGGCCTCAAGTTGGTCTTCGAGCACGCAGATCCCGTTCCTCTATCCTTCTTCTTATTGTGCACTTATGGACGTTGACTTCTCTTGCTGTTTGCAAAGGCTGGCGTATCTCTAACGCAGTGAGAAACCGATTTTTCATTACTGCACGTACGATAAATCGGTCGTTGTGCGCCGACGAACACCTTACACCCCCACTTTCTGGTGTTCTTGTGTAAAGGCCAGTCTGGTCATGCATTTTCTATGCATATCTTTCACTTGTATGCGGTGCACTTAAAGTTTCAACCATCTTCCACTGCGTACGCCCTTGACGTCTTAGCAACACTACTTGAGCAACTTGAGCTGCTGTAAGGGTTATTTTCAGATCAAATTGTGAAAAAAGGAGAAACAAAAAACGATCATAATCATTATTTTTTTTGGAACGTGCTTAGTACTTCGGCAATTTCTATCTGAATTTAAACTTAACTTTCTGCTTTGTGTTCCAACAACGGAATCGGTTTCTAGTGTTATAAAAGTTAAACAGACACACATTTTTCTCTATTTAAATTAACAAATACGAAAGGACTGACAATATGTCATATGAAATTAGAATTTACAACATCTATCTGGGCTGATATCTACTTGTGTTTGTTTGGGCCAAATTCCGTGCCGCTGAGTGTACATATTTGGTGTCAAAAGCTGTCATTGAAAATTTTTAGTACTTAGTCGTTAAGGGTAGAAACCAGTAAGTTTGACAACCAGTCTTACCAAAGGGTATTGCGTTGCCCGGGTAACTAGGTTGAGGAGGTCAGATAGGCAGACACTCTTTGTAAAACACTGGTACTCAGCTACATTCAGTTAGACTGGTAGCCAACCTCAACATAGATGGGAAAAGGCTTGGGAGATGATGATTTGATGCCAAAGGGTGCATGTTACGTTTGCTATAAAATTAAAAGGCAAAATGTGCGAATTACTCGCTCGTTTCTTAATTCACCAAAATTGAAATGTAATGGGAAGAAACAGCGTTCTGAGACATAGATGCTCCCTTCAGGAGGCAGAGCATCGTGATGAAAGAATGTTGATTCAGAAACAAAGAATGCAGCCCTGGTTTATTCGCTTCCTGAAAAAACTACCGACTCACGAACCCGGATGAACAGTTAAAAAGTCTATTTTTATGCTGGATTTCATTGAGCTGTTTTAAATTCAAAACAGGTCATCTACGCCTACGGCCTATTACAATTTGCAATTCTCAAAAAAATGGGGTTATGCTGCTTAAGCACTTAGCAATTTAAATATTTTAAATGTAGTTAACTTACGTAATTTATTAGTCACTGAAATAAATGCGCGAATAAATTTCGCACCAATATTATGTATAATGTCAAAAGTTAGCGTGTGTTAACTGTGTGTCGACAACCCAAACTTTTTTCCGCACAAACAGCTTAACAGACTTTGCTGAAACTCGCGAGTTATATGTAGCTTATCCACTTCTTTCTTTATAAGTAGGTGCGGGAGGGAAATAGTTACGGAATTTCTTGCCCGTTCTTCTCCATAGGAAGATACTTTTGGAATGGACAACTAGAATCAACCCCATTTATTTTTAACATTCATAAGTGCTTGTAAAAGCTTGAATAAAATGATTTGATTTTGATTTTGAGTCACATTGGTACTTAGCGGGTGAAACCGCTTGTGGAAGCCAGTATTACATAACTGTCTCCAAATTGCGTCAAAACTTAATTAAAATCGTATATTAGACATTGTTTAACTTGCATTAATTATAGAATGAATGTTCCTTCAAAGACACTCGGTCAAAGAATACTTAATAGGTGTGGATTAAATAGATATATGTATTACATAATAACATTATGTGTATTGAATTGTTTATATTTATTTATTCAGGGTAGGTCAGAACAGTATAATAATGTTCCATTTGGAGGCATAAATATTACGTCAAAAAATTTTGAAAGATGAAGTTTTTTTTTCGTTAAAAAAGTTTTTTGTATGAGTTTCCAAAAAAAAAATATGAATTGCGTACAGTTTTTACGTTGTACGACATTAGATTTAAAAATAATTAAATTAACAAGTTGAATACAATATTACTTAATATGTAGTAGATTTCGAAAAAGTGATGCAATATATGCTAAGTAGTTACTTTTTTTTTGCTTTTTGCGTAAGTGTTACCTAAGCCTATTAATTAATCATATAGGCTTAGTATTATATGCAAAACCGTACAGACTATGAATTATTTATCAAATTGTAATGTAAGCTAACCTTCAGAGTAGGCGGAAAATATATTTTTAATCGGCTGTAGGCAAAAAGTCGATTTTTGAAGAATTTTGGACTTACAATATATATCACTAATTTCTCTGTAAGTACCATAGAATATAAGGTTTTTCTATACAAATTCATTAAAATTTTACTCCCTTAAACGACGTTACCCAATTAAAAGACGGCTGTCACCTTCTCTGACCTTTAAATCTTTCTACAATCATAAAACAACATTATTCCATAATAGGGTCTAGTGTACTAATAAAAAACCCCTTGGTTATTTGGGAACAGCGTCCAAAACCGTTTTGTGGAGTGTTGATAGTTTTCTATTACGAATTCAATCAACATAAATTAGATTTAATTTGGCCGATGACGACCTGGCTACGGTTTCATCTCGACCGATTATAAAGGTTTGGTACACACCAAATCGTTGAGAAGATTTTAATGTAGAAAAATATTGTTTTTCCTAATATTTTTTTTACCGAATTATTTTGACAACTGTAGGTACACCTGCAACTGGGTATTTTGTCATTTAGAAAAATATCTCAATGCAAACACATTCAATAATAAATTCGTAGCGAACCCCTTAAAAGTTAAGCAAGAGCCGTACCTAACCCAACAAAATATATTACGCAAACCTGATCGACCTCTGACAACTTGTAAATCGCTGACTTGGGGTACATAAAAATATAAAATGTGACCAAATAATTTTTTTTTGTTTTTTTTTTTGTATATATAGGTATGAAGTTTTTTTTGTATAAATAGAATTCTATTATATTATTAAAACTTCTTTACACCTCGTGTGTAACGGCCCTTAGAGATCATCCGCTTTTGTGAATCCACGTCGATTACTCATAATCAATGTTTTTTGTTTATTTATAGTTTAAGAGCCGAAATGAACGGAATCGAGAGATACTATACCTATTATGTATGCATGTGTGAGTATTATGTAAACCTGTCTGAAATCAAAATTCATATAGTTACCAACATTCGACCTCTATTTTAAACAATTGTAAATTAGGTCTAATCCATTGTATTCAATTAAATTAAAAATGCTAGAAAAGGACAATGCTCATGAAGTATGAGAAAAAAACCCAGGCCCGGCGCAAAAGAAATGTAACTCAAAATATAGGTAAAAATAAGTAATTAAATATTACATAGGGGGCATTATCGAAATCAGTGGCTATATGTGTGAAATTGCTATTCGAATTTTAACATCTGCGGTACATTGCTACTCAAGATTTTAGAGGTAACATAATGTATTAGTAAAAGGAACAGTAAACAGATACAGTTGTGGTTTAAGGGTGTACATAATGACATGTTTATAGCAACTTCTCCACTATTCTACATACTTTTAGGATAGTAGATAATAGGATGATAGAACTAAAACAGGATATGAATGTACTTTTCATTTTAATAATAACGCTTAAAAGTCATCGATTCTTTATTTCTAACACGACGAGATCCAAAAATGTTGCGGGATGCGCGAACTGTTCCTCATGTCTAGCCCACCCTAAGTAATGTAAAACGCTCATGACGCGATGACGTGGGCGCTGCAGCCTGTACTTCGGTATTGATTTATCTTTTTGGAGAGGCTTATTACTTGCCATATTACTTGTTTGTTGTTGCAGATAGCACTTTAATTAAACTATAAGCCCCAGCTGCTCATGTTACCCCTTTAAAAAATCAAATAGCAATTTCATACATTTAGCCATTGATTTCGATGATGCCTCCTATGCAGTATTTCATTACTTATTATTCCCTATAATTTGAGTTACTTTTCGTTTGCGCCGGGCTTGGGTTTTTTTTGAGCATTGTCCTTTGAATGTAAAATGATTTAAATTGCCTAAATTTTGCAAAAAAATAGCTCATTTCCATTTTCGAAAACAGTAAGCGACCTTGTGACTTGCTTTTTTTGATTTCTTACATAATACATACTTAGTTACATTAATTACCGTCCTTACATTAATTACGTCAATAATTCACCTTCAGTTTAATCGATTACTGCTAAATTCTAGAATTTATTGTATTGTTTATTGTATGCACAAGCTCAGAGAACTAAGACAAATATCACACCCATAGGTATACCATAGAATTTTAATCGACTGATATTTTGAGCATATTTATTTTGAAAATTGGTTAAAATCAACACTTTTACACGACAAAGATCAGTATGGAGATGCCAGTGACCAGTCTACAGGGCCCTGAAACTATTACAACCTACTTTCATGATTAGCACAATACCCTTAGCTTTCCTTTCATCATCTCTTAGTACTCAAAAACATAGAATGTCATTAAACAATTTACTATTGCCTATTTAATTCCATAATAACCGTCAAAGTATGGAAAACAAAATGACAAGCGGAGGTGCCATTACGAAAAATCGTCAAAATGCGAGTGTGCGGGGGACGAGGAACGTTATTGTCTTCGCCCTTATACCTACGCCTTCTTTGGACCCGATATTTTTTTGTAAAGCAAAGATCGTTGACAGATCTCACTTTTAGTTCACTCTTAACTGATCATTTTGGTCATGTCCACCGTACATATTTGACCTAAAAGAATATCCCTGACCTACCTGATTATGGGATCTCAGCTCGTTTTTTCTTACTCCGTGCTATTGCCTAATTAATTCTACAATAACTAGCAAAGTCTGTGATTACCCGGCCAATGTGTGAAATACACTTTAACGACCGGTTAAAGCTATTATAAGTCGTTAAATATTTTCACACTTCGGCAATGTGGATATCTGAAACGTGTTATTCACAATACCTTGCTATTCAGTTATTTTAATTTTAGCTACATTTTAACACTCATTAGAATATCGCAATCAGGAAACTTACAATGAAAAAAAAACATTCGATTATAAATTAAAAGTAGGCAATTGTAAATATTATAATTAGGCTTTCCTAATAAATAATGATTTTACAAAAAAAAGAAGTCGACACCTTTGACTTTTTTTGTTGCTGAATAATTGAATTTAAGTGTTGAATTGGTTATACAGAGTTCCTACTACGATATTTTTTAATAATGTTAACATGTACCTACTCACGTTTCCTAATTCTGGTAGTCTATACTTCTATACTAATACAATAAGATATATTTATTTTGTTTATTTGCAACCTAAAGCCTCCAAAATTATTGAAACGATTTGAAAAATTATTTCCCTGACAGGAAGCTAGCTACATAATCCCCAACTAGCATAGGCTATATATGTATTTTATCCGGGTACGGGCAGAAGTTCTCTTGTAAACCACAGTATATCAGAAAGTAAGCATAAAAGTTTGAATATCACACATGAGAATCATTCGTCACATTTAATTACACTTAATGCTTATTTTCTCAACTTTACAAAATACTAAGTACCTGAAAACTAACTGTCAAGTTATTGCTAACTTAGAAAGCTAACATGTGTTTACAAAATAACTGTTGTATGTGTGATTAAGTAAGATGGCGGCGTCTTTCAAGTATAAGCAAGTATTCCTCTAAGGCTTGAATCCGAACGATTAATTACTAAACTTGCACACTGCAAGTAATTATTGCTAGAAAGAGTACTGGCAGGCTGAAAACTTTTAGTCGGCCGACAGCGAATTTCGACTCATCAATCAGTGTGAAAATGAATAGCTGGGCCCCGATTCTCCTAATCTTACTTAAGCGACATACGATTCACATTCGACTAACATCCAACGACTATACTATTCTTATTCTATTCTATATGATTGTAAAGCAAACTACCGTATAGACCAAAAGTGAACCAAAAGCAGACCAATCGCAAACCAATCGAATGTCGTTGGAATACGATTGGTCTTTTATTACTAGCAGAATGCTTGATATGGTTAAAACTGCTATTGCGATTCAATTTCTATTCAATTTTGACATTATTAACTTAGGAGAATCGGGCCCCAGTACGCACATTGCAAAGATCACATATTAAGCCGGTATTAGATTGACTGAAAACTTTGATTGGAATAATGATTTTCTTTCAACTGTTTTTGACCACCATGAGGTCAACTGTCGGCCGACTGTTTAGTTTCCAGTGTGTGGGCACGCAAAGAGTACATTTATACAATGTTGTATCAATTATGTTGGGAAATTATCTAATGTGTTATTAGTAGATGGTTTATGTGAAGAAATTGATGGTTCAGATAAATGTTAGGTGCTAGAAACAGCTGTGGTACGGCTGGCTAATTTGTCGTGAAGGTAAATGGTGCCTATTATTATACTATAATCTCTAGTGCCTCATGATGCTCATTCAACAGCCAGCCTTTTGGCCACGATCAGCCTGCAGGTAGCGATGTAAATGATTTTTAAGTCGATGTTTCTCTGTTTTTGTTTATAAACGAATAATACTAAATTAATAACGTCTTATCAAAAAAGGATTCCCAATACTTATTTTTGTTTTCCAGTCCTAAGTTTGCCATTTTGTATAACTAACTGGTGATATAACTGCCTTTCTCTAAGACGATGTTTTAAAACCAGAAAACTCGGGCACATCATGAAAGAAGTCCAAAATTTCTCTAGAAAACTGATTAAACCCCAAACAGGAAACAATAACAGTTGGCCCCGTACCATATGTTACTATTAGCGATAACTAGACGTTTATGGCATATCGATATAAATAGAAAATCGATTAATTTCTATAAAATGTTAATTCGATCATCAAACAGTATCTAGCTCGTTATACTAATCAATGTATAGTGCTATAAAAATTTATGTTAGGGTATGTTGTAAATAATATTATTACTAATTGGGCCTCGCCAGTGTTCTTATGTATTGAAACTATCAGTTTTGAACACGGAGGAAGGAATGATAGCGGAGATGCCATCAGGAAGGTAGGTCAGGCGCCTTCATGTAGGTCAAGTAACGTAAGGTTGGCGTGATCAGTTACTAAAACTAACGATACGTTCGTGTTTCTTGTCAAATCAAACCAATCTGTGAAAGATTAGTCTTGTTTGATTGGTAATTTTATTTTGAAAATAATGGGCGGATTCCATAGAAGGATTTACAGGGCGAAACTAGTAACATGCTTCGTCCCCCGAACTATGCATGATTTTGCGTGATGGCATCTCCGCTATCATATCATTTCGTTCTCCATGGCTTAAGTCATTATTAGTATTTATAAAATGTATTATGACTTAATTGATTACGTGTTTTGGCGCAATAGTCATAGTGCGCCGGTTTGTAATTGTTTTATTTCGTTAATTGGTGGGAAAAGATACTATTAACTTCGCCACTTGCGTATCAATATAACAAACTAAGATAATTGACTCAAATTAATAAAACTAGTATAAAAAAATACATATAAAAATTGAAGACACCAGATTTAATTGAAATGATGAAAATAATACAAAGTAGATACATACAATTATTTACCCAAAGTATAAGTAAATTATGGCTGAACCACTTTTCGTGGCAAAGGAGGACAACGGTTTCTATTCGTACATGAGATGCTACCTCGGGACGCGAACGAAACGGGAAGAAATAGCTACGAGTGAGAATAAATACTTCTACAAATTCAAATATTTGAAAAGAGAAGGTTGACGGTGATTTAAAAAACATGCATAGCCCTACGATTGGATATGTATTTTTCTATTCGAGAAATCTGAGCACAGAGGTGAGCAACTTCTACCTGATTTTCTTCTTAATTATTTGAAACCAGAATTCTGAAACTAAAACGATTACTTATGACCAACTAATTTTTGACACAAAATCGCCATGACGATCGTAAAATTAATTAAACATTCACTCTATTACAAATTAAGCTCATTTAATTAGCAGTTAAGCAGATGGACAAACCTATAATAAATATAAATCCTCTTTTCTGAAGCGAAATTCATGACGCAGGCCATCACCATAACCAATCTAAATAATTATATTTTAATGATCAAAAGGCAGAAATTAGATTTGATTAATTTATTTAAAACCCAACATTTGATTGAGCTAATGTCTCTTAAAATCATAATTCTTTTTTTAATCATGTAATAAAATATTGAAAGCAGTGTTGTAAATTAGCAAACTGGAAATATATCGATGCCTATGCACGAGTTGCGACAGGAGACGTAAACAAACACATAAGTTAGAGCGTGACACAACGATGCTAAATATTGAAGCGAAATTGATTCAACACAAAGCTTATTATAAATACTGCCGCATTAAACCGTGAGTGTATTTAAAATAATTTAAATGGAAACGTCCCAGCATCGTTTTACGTTCACAAAACGTCTTTATTCCTTCGTATAATTTACGACAAGCTATAAACTCCGGTACCTAAAGATCGGTGAACAAAAGTTAGCCAGGCGCAGGCGCTTGCACCATCATGGATCCAGCACTAAAAAATCGATCGCAATGGCGCGGCGTTATCGATAATTGTATCGATAAACATTTGTATACTCGAATAGTCGTGGAAATCGATTTGCCACGCCACTTATTTAATCTGTCGATATAAGAAAATTCAATATAATAATAGGAGTTTAAATTTAATTTTGGGAATTGGTATTGGTAACTATGTGTGACCTTTAGAGCAATTTGAGTTTGTTAGTATACCTAGTCGAATGATCTTTTGATTGGTTTTTGGTGATCCGTGACGTGAATGTTTTCTAATTAACGTACACGGTTTTATCTTTAAAGAATTTTAGTAATTTTATAAATCGCATTAAAGTCTATTCTATACTTTTTAACTTTTCTGCCTTCTAATTATACTTCTGCGCATAAACAAAAATCTATTCATACAATGATTTTAGCAGCAATACCATTGTTAAAGTGATTTTCCCAAAATGATCTAACAATATGCATAACAAACCAATATCGATAAAATCCCCATCACTACCCGCAGTCTGCCGGTCGGCGAAGCTCATAAAATCTTATGATAAGCGCCATTATCATCACAAAGGATGCGTGTAATTGTTTGTCAAATAAATACTAATAAAATTTTGATGTTTATTAAATATAATTTTGAAAAGGACCCCTTTTATGTATTCTTGATTGTCGTAAAGAAAATAGTGCTTTACGACTGTGTAATCGACTATCGATATCGAACAAGCTGTTACGTTTAAGAGGCGCTCCCAATATTCTGTCTATCTTTTTTTTGGTTACTAGAGATAGAATTTTGACATTAGCCCGAAATAAGTACCTACCGTCGTACACAATCTTTTAAACGTCTGTTAAAGACATGTCTAAAAAAATGACAGATTATAACGTTGAAATAAGGTCCGTTTTGCAGCCACACTTTTTTTTGACAAGTGTTTAAGTTTTTGTAGTAAGGCTGGTAGGTAATGTCAAAATTATATCTCTAGTAAGCACATCAACACAAGGGATAGGATATTGGGTTCGGCCGTAAGTGACTATAAAAATATAGTTGAAAAATAATGAGCTTGTAATTAGAAAAGGTTGATTATGAAATACGATTTCCTTTCGAAAGTCTTTCAGTAGATTTACTATTTTAATGTGCCTTAATTGTTTTCGTATTTTATAACAAACAAGCATTGTTTTTGTGAATATATTTATAGAAATAGTAAGATTAATTAATTGGTATAAGAAAGGTCAAGCAAACCAAAATAAGTACCGTTGTTAAAAGTAAATGCATGACAATTGCGATAAGTAACACTTGTAATAATTTGTTATTTTGTCTGTATGTTAAGTGTTATGTAAGTTTTTATCCACGTGGAAATGCCCCCATAGTGCCCTCTTAATTTAATATCATCAATAAAATAATTACTCCATGAGAGAAAGAATGACTGAACTAAACCAACATCTAAAAGTTTCAGTTTGAAAACTCTTCTCCACATTCACATATCTAAACCGTGTCCTGATTTGGAAAAAAAAACTGATGGCATCGCAAATTGTACATCCTTGATATCTAAGTTCGAGCTCTTTTGACCGACCTCCCAAAAATAATGAGTTACATTCAGTTGATTCAGTACATGTATAATTTCTATGACAGGATGCGGCTATACCTACTACCAACCTACATACGAAATCTCAACTAACATTTAGACCATCCAAGCAAACAACAATTATGACCACAGTTCTTTAAAACAGTTAGAATCATCACCAACCCCATTCAAAATTCAAAAATCCCCACTAATTACCGAAACATACAAAATGAGCCATACTTACGAAGTCACAATCTAGGCTCAAAACCGCAGTCACCCTATGAAGAGAGGAGGTCAGGCATAATTGGCTGCTCACGTAGAGTCGTCCCTTCACCCGGCCTTGGGTGACTAATGCCAAATTGGTGATGATTGTGTTTGATTGACGGTGAATCATTGCTGTGTTGGATTGTGAGGGAGCTGTGGTGCGAATTTTAGCGGGTAGCGGATTTGTCGCTCGGTGTTTTCAAAATAGTAACGAAGTACCCAAACCAGGTGCAATCATTTTTGCTTATATTTCGCCTCAATTTCCCATAATATATTCGGGGTCAAGTTTCCTAACGGTTCTGCTTCAGGGAACCCGGCTTGGGTTTTCTTTTCAAGGAAACCGGCTGCCTTCCATATTATAGATACATGTTTGATTGTTTATAATTTTTTTAGGTAGGTATCCACAAGATGGCCAAATTTAAAAGTATCATGTCTTTCCTCAGAATTTAAATAACGAAGACTGAAACAAGTTTCCTATGTTACCGACTATAATTACTGCCTACGTTATAGCTAGGTATGGGCATAGATTTCTGTCGTTCATGACCACTGAGTTAAAACTACAGCTGTTCTGCAAGCCTTGATTATAGCCCTATAGATATCCTTGCCACTCCTGATTGCAGAATTTGCCAAACACAGTCATCTTTGCGTAAGATTTTAATTTTTTACAAATCGCTTCTCGCTATCTATCTGACCTTATCCTCACCTAAATCTCAGAGCCTTACAAATTGGCCAAAGCCATATTTTGCGGATGAAACCATTGATATTAATTACATTAGGCTGTCATGGCGATCTTTAGACCGTAGTATGGTTATCCATGGATAGAAACATGCGATTAATGACCCCAGTCTTGAGGGATTGAGTCATCCTTTTCTAAGGTACGGCCAATGTTAATAGATTTATTTGTATGTATGTGTGTCTAGTATCTTGTGTTTCTTATACATTTGAAAGCAATTTAGTAAATGCAGTATCTGCTGACATAATTGTTACCATGATTCACTATGTTCATTTTTGTTAAAGGTTCTAGAATTTTCGAATTACTGTAATTATTATAGTCCACGTCATGTTTGTCCTCTCTGTTTACTATTTTTAGTTATCAATTAATTATGTGATGATGAAATGGTATATGGTCATAAGTAAAAAAAACAAAGCGATTAAAAATAACTGTATTTATTTATCAATATAATAATAATTACAAGGTAAGGACGGATTTACGATAGGAAAACTAAAAACTAAATTAACATGCTTACATAAACTTATTTACAATATCAAAAAATACACGTCTGGATACCAAATCTATGTCTCAAATCTCAAAAAAAATATTTACACTATTCTAAAACTCATAAAAAATATAAATTTCCTAATTAACACATTAAATCAGCTCGTTGTCTTAACAGTTCTAGTCTGAGTTCATGCTCCCGCGCTGCTAGTCTCAACGCAGCGATGCTAGACGTGCGAACATCGTCCATTACTGGTTGCATATGCAGGCTTTCACTGCCCGGCGATATCGGGGGAGACATGGATGGCGCCGGAGATCGGGCAACTTCGGGCGACAATCGGGAATGTCCGGACGACGGTCGGGAGAGATCGGGCGAGTGTTGCGATAGATCGGGCGCCGGTCGGGACTGCTCGGGTGAAAGTCGGGGCGGTTCGGGAACTGTTAAGTTCGCGAAGAGGGAGTGGAAGTGAGCGGGTGATGTGGCATAGAGTGGGGCCCCGAAGAGAGGCGGACGCGATAGCGGAGAGAGGTATTGTGCTCCGAATAGAGGTGTGCTTGCGTACCTGTAAAGAAATAATCAAATTAGCTGTTGCCGCATACTTTCTTGGCCGAGAGATAGTATTTTTGTGGGCGGAAAAATGGCTGCTAAAATGGTTCTTTTTGAAGATGTATCTTCTTCTTACTCACCTAAAAGACGCAAGTGCAGCATCGAAAGGTTTCCTCAGCCCAAAGCCAAGTTGTGACAGCGGGTGAGGAGGACCCGGCAATGTGGCTGACGTGGGCAGCGGCTGGGCCCCTCCCAGGTACCCGCTGTATGGGTGCACGTGGGGCCCAACCTTCTCTTGTTTGCGCCATTTCGCGCGACGGTTTTGAAACCAGACCTGGTGACAAAGAAATGTAGGGTTTAGAAGGTGGCTACAACTAGTTTTTCTAGAGAAAGGAATGTTGGCAAAGACCGAATAAGGAAAGTCATTAATAAAATTATACTACGTTAGTTAAAAGGTGAAATGAAACGCTAAAAAGGAAAAACATAACTACGCACTAACATTATCGTACAAAAATAACAATCCCTGTATAATCAATTTACTTACAGCAACAAAATTAATTAATATAATGGCTTCACACAATACCGACTGTGTTAAATGTAATTATCATTATGCTAAAGCCACGGTTGAACTTTAAAAATGGACAAATTAACATCCACCTAGCAACATTAAATACTTTTTCCTCAATTTCGAAAATTATCGTATTATGCGATGGCAACACTCATTATGTACGGCTAATCAATTTCCTCGTAGATTTATAAGCTTGCTTTCTAGCTTTTTTAATAAGTTTTTGAACATAATTAAACAATCAAGTAGAAAGTTTACGACCTACGGACAGTATTATGAGTGGCTATTTTATAAAAAACGCAAGAAATCGAACATAAATCAAAGTTGATTAGAAGTCAGTGTGCGTGTTGCTTGCAAAGGCCTAAACTGGACATAAATGGAACTCCTAGTCATTAGCCGGAGCTCGCTATTGAAGGCAAACTTAATTAATACGCGGTTAGCTATGTTACGTGGACATGACTATTATTATTATTTATTTATTTATTATCTATTGATAATTATTTTAGTGTAAACTATTTATATTTTAATTATATCGGCGCCACAATTAACTTTATATAGTGCCTATTAAAGAAATTGTTCAAAGATCTGCTTTCTGCCTCTCGATGGGACTGAACAGTTATTTTTTGTAACCGTTATTAAATTGTTCGTTGAAATGATTAATCAAATTGTGTTTCTCTTTAATTACTATATCAATTAAGTTATTAAAGTATACAAAATATGACATCATATTAATCATACGTGTTTTTAAACTTCTGTCCGTCAGGATTATATGTAGATTTAAATGTAGGTACGTGTGTGATTTATTAATTTTGGTAGCGGATTATAATTACATAAAATAACATAACTCAATATTTAAATCACAATTTACAATAATAATTATTATGTTTCATAAATAATTATTAACCTTGTGTGTCAAAGCTGCTTTTGATATATAAGTATTAAATAATTTACGGACAAAACATTACCTATGTTATTTGTGAATGTAATATAACATGTCTATGCAAATTCCTCGACATAAGAATAAATTACTAATTGCACTATTTTATTATAATGTGTCGCTTACACGTCGCATTTACATTGCAAAATGCGTATTGACTCCTTATGGGTACACACTTTAATAGAAAAGATCACGACCGCTACATACAAATTAATCTATCAACAGAATATCATGCTCCTCACATTTCAACGTAGTACCAACAAAAAATAGATCTTTTCCAATAAGCTACAAACGTAAAAAAATCTTATCAACGTTTTCTAAGTAATTGGCAATTTCCAACAAAGTCGTATTTCCAATTTTGCAGCGACTTGGACATTAATGAAAACATCCGACGGTCTCGTATGCCGTGATTAAGTGATCATTAAGGTGTCGTTCCACCGATATGTGTACGGGCGGAGTCGCGTTTCCCCACATGTCATATAAGGAAGGTTGATACACCACGGTGACCATACATCGACAACGTAATGACAGATATTAATCGCTTTAATCTCTTTTAATAGTGCACTTTGAGTGTGTTATGAAAAAACGAAATTCCCAACGTGACCTTTTTGAAAATTGTAAAATTTTAACGATTATGCGTTTTGAGGAATTTATTTGCGTTTCCATAATGAGTTGGGCCGAATAAGTATTAAATTGACATATTAAAATTACGCCATATTAAGTATGTGAATAGGTTCAATACAGCTTGATATGGCCATTATTAAGACTACAACTATTTGCTAATTATTTCTATATAAGTAAAAAAGAATGCTTCGAGTGTTTCTAAATCATATTTATTACAATATTAACACACAATGAGTGTTATTAACTTTATAAGTAAGTGCATAAAGAAATCATAAATCGTTGGTTTGTAACAAATTCCTGAGTAATTGTGTTATTGTTTTGTACAATTTATTAATTGTGCCGTGTCTTAAGCAATTCCTATTACGGCTGCATAGGATGATACTGTTGACTATAACAGCATTTTATAAAAAAAGTGAAACGTAAAAAACAGTTTTTTTTCTCTACATAAAGCACTCAATTTAATTAATGTAAATTAACAGTGCTTAAATGGAAATGGTCCCTCTTTAATGTTACTTTTATATGGTCATAGTAAACGGACTAACCAACTTTTTCTAAGTAAGAGTACCTTTTAAATATTTACTACTCGGATAGTTTTAAACACGAGTTTTATTTTCGTTTTGTTGATAAATAAAAAAAATAGAAAAAAAAAGAAAAAAGTTTTTGGATTTTTCTTTTTACAAATTTTAGATGACCAGTCGACTGTATTAAGACTTGTACAGACTTCGTTATAAAACGTCGAGGGCAATAAAATCATGAGGCATAAATACACATAAATATAAAATAATGTAATGTAACTGATTACTTGATTGGCAACACGCGTGGGACTGTTTGTCTGTCTGTCATAACTTTACTGCAACGTGTGAAAATCTACACTTTCACGTCTTATCTATGAATTGACTTACATAAACTAGGGTGTGATGGTAATGAGGTAATATAAAAATAGAAAACAACAGGTAAGTTTTTTTTTGTTGAATTTAAGCCCACGCACACACTGTAGACTAAACAGTCGGTCCGATGATTTAAAAAAATTGTGATTTCAATCAAAGTTTTTAGTCGGACTGATACCGGACAAATTCCTATCGTTGTTACGTATGTACTTCCATTCATCTTCACACTGAGTCAAAACAAAATATCGGCCGACTAAAAGTTTGTAGTTTGCAAGGTACCTACTCTTAATTGAATTGAAATGTTGATTTAAATAATTATGTTTGTTGAAAATCGAAGAAAAAATAAAGTAATTTCAGTCACGTTTTAAATTTGAAATTGATTACAGCGTCCAATTAAAGTGTTTAATTTGCTCGTATCATTAATTTAAATTACAATACCTTCCTATAAATTACGAATGCGTCTAATTGTTTTTTTCCTACGACGGTATATTATTCTGCGATTTTAATGAATAATCACTATTGACCTGCAGTCTCAGGTCTAGGATGTGGTCTTCCTTCCATAATTGTTTTATTTTAATTAGTTTTTTTTTTATATAAAATTAAGTATGTAACACAGCCAAGACCTATTCAACTTCCTTCGTGGGAAGTCAGTTCGATTTTTAAACAGCATAATCATTAAAAAAACATATAGAAAATACCATATCTTGAATATCAACATAATTGAATCCAACTGCGTAAATTAACTAGTGTTATTATCAAAAGCGGTATTTACAACTAAATTTTATGTGCCATATTAATAGAGTTCGGAATGTGTAAACTATTCGAGTGAGCGTGACTTGTGAAGTCGGCGTCCTGTCGCGCGTCTGCAGGGGGCCTAACGTGCGACTTTTTGTCGCACCGCTGACAAAACGCACTTTGATTTTATTACTTTACCTTAACCGACGTTTTGATTGACTTAATTATATCGCCTCGATGAATATATGGATGATCCCAAAATGCGGTCAGAGAACAAAAATTACTAATTTATTGTCGAAAAAAAATCGAATTTGTATAAATATCCTTACCTGTATTCTAGCTTCGGTGAGGCCGATTTTCAAAGCAAGATCTTCTCTGTAACAATAAAAATGTTTTATTAACATTGTTGTCTTAATAAAGTTGTTTTCTCAAAATGGAGTTGTGACCACTTCGCTGTTTTTATTCGCAATAATGAGGTATTTTAATACGGAATTAACTTCGAATCACCTTTTGCATAATCTATCAATACAATTGTAGGACCAAACATTGATAATAAGTAAGTATGATTAAATTAACATAATTTGTAAAAAATAATATGACTGTTTAACTGTAAAATTATTATTGTATGTAAAATGTATGATTGTTTAACTATAATCTAAGTACGCTGCGGACATTACATACATTGTTTCAATATTGAATATTTAGCTTGCATAATACATATGTACAAAATTAATAAAATCTTCATACTAACCTAGTAAAAACATCAGGATAATGGGTTCTCCCGAAAGCCTTCTCCAACTCATCGAGCTGATAACTGGTGAAAGTAGTTCTATATCTTCTCTGCTTCCTTTGAGGAATGTCTTCGTCATCCAGGCCGCTGCCCGACCCTGGGCGCTCGTGCTCCATCGGAGGCAGGTCAGGGGTCGTGGAGGAACCGGGCTCAGACACACCCATGATGAAGTGGGGAAAGTAGAAAATGATGGAGTAGTTCGAATTGAGTTCTGTAACAAAGAAATGAGTATGTTATTCGTTTTGTTTATTGCATTCCATAATGTGCCTTACATTAGCTGAAAATATAATATGGCAAGATGGTGGTCACAATTATGGACTTTGATGGATTCAGCAAGTTAATATTTAGAAGAGAATGCGTTTTACGTAACATACCTGCTCTATAGTGTAGGTTTAACCAATGTCAATACAAAATTATGATGAAGACAATGAAAAAAAACTAAGCATGAAATAGATCAAAGTAGTTTCCCAAGTAGTAACATAGCCATAGGTAGTAAAATAACAACTATTGCCACTACAATTAGCAACATAAAATATGATGACACATATAGCCCTAAACAAGTTAGACAAGAAAAATAATTTACAACGTGTCGCAAAACAAATACACAACACTATAGATAGTTTATTAGCAAAAACTTCACATATGAACAAACATGAACACCATAATACCAAAACTAATACACAGATAAAATCAGCAATTTAACCAGAAGGCAATGTTACGTGAACTTTACAATTTTATATTGAACAAGATATAATTTCATTATTTTAAAACACTTAACTATTCCCTGCGGTTCCGCCCGCGTTTTATTATTTTATTGTCCGGGTACCCGGCCTATATGTTACTCTGATATATAGGCTATATCACTGCAAAGTTTCATCAAAATCTATTCTTCAATTTTAGTGAGAAACACAAGATTGTTCGAAAGAGTTACCGCGGCCCTTGTACACAAAGGGCTTCAGAAAACCGGCCAAGTGCGAGTCGGACTCGTGCACGAAGGGTTCCGTAAATTACAGTTAAATCAACCTATCTCAAAAACTATAAGAGATACTTTGATCAAACCAAAAATCGTTGAAAGAGTTAATTAGCATGCATCACCACTATTTTTTTTAGAATTTTATACCCCGTAGTTATAAAAATAGAGGGGGGGGACATACTTTTTACGACTTTGAGAGCTGATATCTCAAAAACCGTTCACTTTAAGAAAAATGTTTTTTAGAAAACTTTATATCATTTTAAAAGACCTTTCCATTGATACCCCACACGGGTATGTACATCGAAAAAAAAAATTTCATCCCTCAGTTACATGTATGGGGGGCCCCACCCCCAATTCTTTTTTTTACTATTTAGTGTCATATTTTTGTAGCGGTTCATACAACACATATTCCCATCAAATTTCATCACTGTAGTACTTATAGTTTCCGAGTAAATCGGCTGTGACAGACGGACAGACGGACAGACGGACAGACGGACATGACGAAACTATAAGGGTTCCGTTTTTGCCATTTTGGCTACGGAACCCTAAAAAACATGGTTGGTTTTAGTCAGTAAGAGTCTGACACTCCTTCTCGCTACATCCTCGAGAGAGAGAGATCATTGGATGATTTCACACCACAAAAAAGTAACAAACATCCATCCATACATACAAACTTTCGCATTTATAATATTAATAACATAGGTAATGTAGTTTATAACAAACCAACGGCCTGTGTCGGGCCAGCCCTTATGTTTAAACGTCATACACAATTAACCATATATCGTGGCCCATCTAAATTGCAATACCAAACATCCGCTTTCTTTAAACACCATTGTTTATGAAGAATAAAATGTAAGCACCGATGAAGATAGCCACAAACGACGTGTTTATATTGACAAGTGAGAAAGTTAATGGGAAGCCATAAAAATATGTCGTTAATAAGAGGAGAAGTATTTTTGTGAAAAACGTTGATGATTTTTGGAGGTTCAATGGTCTTAAAGTGGTTGTTATGAAGGATGCTTTAAAGATTTTAATTACCTGGTATATGTAGCGACAGGTATAATAAAGCTGCAGAGTTTTTTTGAACGTGCTAATCTAAGGTCCTACAGGTCCGAAAATTAATGTTTCGTACTTAGAAAGACCACATAAAAAGGAAGACTATAGGAGTATCTTAATTGGGATGTGGTTGCAACCTCTGGCAGAAACTAGCAAAGTACATAAGTAAATACCAAACAAATATATAGGTAATCTTGAAAGATCTAATTAACTTTTTCCCTCCACCACTTAAAGAAATAACAACGATCAACAATTATAAATATCAGTACTAAGTCCCTTTTTTAATATCTAACGAATTAATTCACATTGGCATATTCCAAATATGGAATGCAAAACAGCAAGGGTCTATTTATCTGCATTTCAAAACAACTAGAAAGAGACTAAAGGTACGTTTTGGAAGCGAACTGCCGACTGCGACTGCAGACCGCACTTATGGCACGTGGTATAGGTATCTACTATTATACATGAAATTGTTTTTGATCGATGCGGCAGTAACACGTACGTCACGTCGATATTATGCCGTCGCTGCACGGGCGATCGGCGCAAAAGTCCGGTTAAGCAGTACACGGCCTCCTATTTATGCTGAACTGCGAGATGCCACACAAAAAAAGGGGCGGTCGGCAGTAGCAGTCGTCAGCTTGCTTCCAAAACGTACCTTAATAGTAAAATAAAATGCTTTTTAGTACCGTTTCGCATGGGAGCCCATAACGTTATTACCGCAATGTACTTATAACAGAAATTATCACCATTTAGTTAGAAAAAAGTGTTTATAACTTAGAATATTTTAACTTAACATTTTTATTGATAGCAATAAACTATAGAAGAAAAGTTCATATTTTAACTTTTATTAATAGGAATGTAAAAAGTAGAGTGCTTGAAAAGTAATTTCCTGTTCTGTGTATCTAAACTAATATTATGAAGACGAAACAAAATACTGTTTGTTTTTACCCCAAAAGGTTCCGAAACTACTGAACCAATTTGGAAAATTGGAAATTTCACTGCTGGGACATAGACCATACATTTTCCCAGTAGGTAGTTACCACGGGACACTTGTGAAACCGGGGGAAAGAGCCAAAGGTGAATTATTGAGTTCCGAGTCTGTCCGAATAGGTTAGGAATAGGTTTTATTAAACCTACAGAGAACTCTTTAAAGGCAATTAACCAGAGAACTGTAGCCTGTACAATGTCAACAAAGCCGACCAAGAACTAGAAAAAAACACAAAAGCAAGAATTACCGTAATGCTGTTAATTAGTCGCATATTTCTCTAACCGGACTAAGACAGCGATTCGTTATATCTGAGAAACAATTAGCGCAGTTAATCAACTAGAGAGATCCAATTAAACAAGTGTTTAATTGCATTTCAGTAATAATTAAACGGTTAATTTCGTTCCAATATTTTGTGACTACAAACTCAACTTTAACACCCAGTAATTGGGTTGAATATCGCGTGTGTGTTTATTGGTGCAAAAAAACTAATCTAAACTGTCTTTTGTTTTTGATAAGTAGTCGCCTTTTGTCTTACGCATAGTTTAGCTGGTGTAAAAGTGAGACGGGATTGTTCACGGTAAAATTTTAAGTGGTATTAATAATTTGGATCTTGGAATGGCTCTAATTTCTTGGTGAATCAGTTGCGGTAAAGTTTAAATCTATTTGGGATATCGTTGCTAAGTTTTACTGACTACAGTTGAAGAACCAGAAAATATCTGAGTATAGGACCATACATTGCAGCTTTTCAATTACCTCGATGATGAAAATAATACTGAAGAGTTTCTGAAATTATCTGATAAAATATTTCAGTTCTAGATAGTCTATTTATCAACGAAGCCCCATTTACTTTTGCTATTTATCCAGGTGTGTGGAGTAGATAGGTAGTTTTGTCAGGACGCGGGAGAAACCGCGGGCGGAAGCTTGTGACATAAAATCCCGAAGAATAGTGTAAAAACCATAATTGTCGAGTATGGTAATTCCTAATCAATAACAAATATAACACTATAAGGATAAAGTTACTACCTAAGCATAGGCAATATTTCTGGTATTTTTGTTTTTAACGCTACGTCATAATGGAATATTTGTTTGTTATTTAGGAAGGAAAAATATTTTAAAATCGATATTCTATGTAGATACCTACTCATTGGACTATAAACCACAAATAATTTAATTAGAATGATTTTCCATATTATGGCGTTTTGGTTGTAGGTACAAAATATCTGGGTGGAGAAGAAAACGATAAAGTTATGGATGATACAATTGAAACATTATTATGAGAAAGTAACATTATTACAACTCATACTTGTCATATTATTTTCCAAGATACCAAAAAAGTAAGTAGTTAAGGATGTAGGTATATATTGTACACTAGCTGATCCCGCGAACTTCATATCGTTCAAACCTTCCCTGGACCTCTACAAACATTTTAAAACCAAAATCAGCTCACCCGTTCTCGAGTTTTAATCAGACTAACGAACAACAATTCATTTTTATTTGTATAGATTATGTACATTGTAAGTAGAAGTATAGTCACAGAATTTTCTTACAGAATATAAACCAACGGTATCATCATCATATCAGCCTATTCCCTTTAAATCCTGAACTTAGGCTTCCCAAATAAAAACTTATATAAAACGTGGAAATGTCTTATAAAAAACCTCGTTCTAAAATAAATCTTCCCACCACAGATTTTATTTCTATTATCTCTGCTATTCGAAGTCAGTCCTCAATAAAATTGGTTATAGTTCACGAATGATTAGCTAGACCGCTATCGGCTGGCTCTATGCTCTATCTGTTGTCTATGGAGCGTAGCGGCACCTGCGCGCGCATCTGTCGCACGCGCCGGTAATCCAACATCAGTTAGTTATAATGCTCAGGTTTTAGGACGAAAATATACGGTGTTGTCAGATTTTTTAGGGGATTATTTCGTAAAAATATGTAGGTACTGATTGGTAGGTACTTACCTACTTTTAGTGTATTTTGGTGCAAATGTCACTTTGTCTTTTGTTTATGATCAATGGCTGATTTGATTAGGATTTTTATGGATTTAGTCGATATGTATGTTTTTTTTCTACGGAAAAACAAAGTATAAAACTATTGCAGAAGGTAATTTGAAAAAGTATGAGAAATAGCCTGTTATAGATGGCGTTAATTTGTTTGTAGTACCTAAGTATAATTTTCTCAGCTCATAGACATTTTTAATTTATTTTTCTAAGTTATTTCAGCAAAAAATGTGGTTAACCATGCTGTCATCTATGCGAGATCGTAAATTAAGTTTTTTTTGTCTCATAGCAAAAGCATGTAAACGCTCTATATATTTTTTCTATGACACCCAGAGATGGTCGTTTTAATGGAATTCATTTTCAGCAAGGTAATTATTTTAATGTATGAACGTACAGACCTATAGCAAAATGGCGATAGGAGGAATATAAATTATGCGACGTCAAAAAAACCTAATTACACTTTACAAATCAAACAAAAATTTTGAAAAGCTTTAGTGAAATTCGTGAATAAAATGTCTTAGGAAAACGAAAAAAATTAACTAAGCGACACGGTCCACCGTTTCCTCTTTGCCGAGTTAATAAAAAAAATACTTTGGTTAAATTAAATAAAGCAATCAAGATGTAAATTTCCACGCTTCGCCGATCCCGCGGTTAATATTGACGAATAATATCCACTGATTGGCTCTGCTGACCGAGTAATCGATACATTGTTAGATTTTTTTTATTCGATTCTAGCGGTATCGAGTTCGTTTGCCCCATGGATGTTAAATAAACCTTGACTTTTATATTACCGCCAACTTCGAAGAAAACTTTCGGTTATGCGAACTACCATTGGATGACTAAAAAATTGCCAGACATGGAAAAAATTACTTGTGTTTGATATTGGGACCGTATTGAGAATTAGATCATTATAATGCCTACCTACAATAATTTGCAAAATAGAGTATTTATTGATCATAATAAACACTAAAGCTATAATTGAAAATGTGCGAATAAAACCTAACGAGAGTTTTAGCATACAATTCATTATCGAGTCGACGTATATCGTTTGTATTCGATACAGTGTTTCAATTAATTCCCTCGCAATAAATATTGGCAAAGATCGTAATAATTTAATACACTATTGGTAACTGGTCGTTATGAAGAATGTAAAAACTTGTAATGTCATAGTTTAGTGCCGTAAATGAACATGCTTTTGGCATAGGTAATGTGTTTCTGAAGCTTTGAGCCCGATGTGGTTGTACCTTAATCGATTCACGTACCACTATAATTGTAGACCATGTTCGTACGAATAAATTAAATTCCCTGTATCCCTGGTAGTTGGTGGTACAGAAAAACTGTAATAATTTGATTTATACACAGCCTTATAGAGTTAACAATGCGGTGTGAAATTTGCTATCAATGATTTATGTTAACTGTGCTAGACGTTGTTGTATTTTAGCATTAAATGTTCGTTGGACTTAAATCATAAGTTGGATTGCTCAGAAATATGAATAATCAATTACCATTATAAATGCAAAACAATTGGACTCCCTGAAAGCGGATATGGTGGGTGCCAGTGTATATTAAATATTATAAAGGTTTGTTTTGAGACCCTAACGTCTAAAGGAGCAATGCAAATGAGTAAGATTATGGTGATTTATTTTAAATCTTCTAAACGAAAACAATTAACTGTATATTTGATCCAAAATTAATTCAATTCTGACACTTCTGAGAACTGAAAATTATTTCCCGTATTTACCAACTTCGTCCAAATAAAAAATATCTGTACTTTTTACAACAATTTCTGGCTACCTCTCGCTGTATAATTGATCCGATCTTAGTTTCACGCGATTAACTATGGAAATACGTTAATAAACTCCATAAAATACACGATTATATGACACAAGACTACAATTATCCGTTGTTATTAATTCAATTACAAAATTACCATTTATTTCCTGTATAAATAGAGAAAAAAAGTATGTTCGCAGAAAATAATAGAATGGCTACAAAAAGGACAAAGAAAAACAATTAGTTGCGTTGATCCAAAGATAAATTATTATGGAGGTTTTAATACATTCAGATTAGATAATATTTCCTTTATGTAGATAGTGGAAGAATTATAATATATTAGGATTATGTACGATAGAAACTAAGAGGCGCCTGTAGGATTAATTTTTTGTGTCCTTTCAACGACACGGGCGATAATCAACTGTTTTAGCTATTGTAAGTAAACTTATCTATTTAAGCTACTGGGAACGTTTTTCAATATTGAATTAAAGTTTTGTTTGAGTCGTGAAGTTCATGGGAGATTAAATAAAATGAGTATTCCTATTACTCGTTTTCAATATTATGAGAAACTTCGATAATTTATTTGCCAAACTTTTGTTATGTTATGGTACCTATATAATAAATTCAATGAGTATTGAACAAAATTGCGGATATATTTTTCTAGTTTTTATCTTAAAACAATTAAAATCAATGTAGAGGTAAATAAAAGTAACAAAACCTCTAGCGATTGTCTTACAATGTTCTCTTTGAATATTTCTAACATAAACTCGTAGAAAGAAACACTCTCGTACATTTAGTTATACTACACCTACAGCTTTATTTCCTCAAGTGACATCTACCAACGTAATGAACACTACTAACAAACATTTATCCAAACTTCGGAATCTCCATTCTGCAGTTTATCGTTTGCTCTAAGAATTGAGGGATTAACCGTTTTTGTCCATTAGGTCTGCAGCTAAGTGTTAATGGCGTCTCGGATTATATCGCTGAGCTTCAGATAACAGCTGCCACTGACTCATGCGTCCCCTGACTGATGCCTGACGGTACCTGATAACCCTGACGTTACCTCGCTAATGCTATTACACCAGGTTCAAATTCCTCCGATGTATCATCCTTTACTCAAGTGACCAGATCACTTGGAACGTCAACTCAAACACACAGCAATAAAATTCATTATCGTTTACTTCCCCACTTGTAGATTTATTTGAACAATTTAATTATTCCTTTGTTCCAACTGCATTAAGCGCATTGCATAGTTTTTCTATTACATTCTTCGCTACTCCATTGTCGGCAGACAAATGATTATCACTTTGAATACCGTACATTTCTACATAATTTGTTTCATCGTAGAACTTGGGAAAAAAAACATCAGCGCGTCTAATAACATTCACAAAGCTAATATTATTTATCGTAATCACAATCTCAATAACATCCGATTCAATTTCATCACCCCATAACGAACAACGGAGAATCTTCAATTTTAATATTATGAACATTACAAAAAAATAATCAAGATACAAGCGGTATGGATTTAAATGGACATTCCTATTACGAGCGCGGCTAGTAGCATCGAGTACCGTGTAATGAGAAACCAGAATGTTAATTAAGATCTAATTAAGTCTAATACAATCAACAATGCTGCTCGCGTTCCGGAGGCATCCGCAAGTCATCACGAAGGTTTAATATCGTCTGGTGTATGAAGATCTCTGACCTTCCATCGCGCCGTCATCCTCCGAGCAATTGTTCCGCGACCCGGGTAGCCGCGCGGCTCTACGCAACTGGTAATGTTAATCGAATTGAGATCGGACAACCCTTTAGTAAAAAATCGGTTAAAATCAGTCTTTCCAAAGGCTATTGTGATGTGAGAACTCAATTTAGTGAACATTGCAGCAATGTAGACGTGAGATCAGTTGAAAGGGTAATAAAGATATCTGACGTGTGCGTGCGAGTCACAAATCATTTCTGAAGTTATAAATGTGAATATAAAGGAAATGTAATTACTATTTTAAACATGAACTAGTACATAGCAATTATTTTGTAATTTCTGTTAGTTTTATGATTATAATAAATTATGAGTTGCGGTGAAAAAGAGATATTAACATTTTATTTCATAGAAGTAATTAAAATTACTATATCATAAAATATACAATTAATATTTTACTTTATTTTTCCTCTTTATTTCTTAGAATGAGTTAGGTATGTAGTTTAAAAAGTAATGACGATTTTTATGTAAGTAAATATGTAGTTTTATGAAAGTAGTGCTAAACGCAGTTAATTTAAACTTTTATATTTTTCCATCAATTATAAAACTCATCAGTACTTAGGTATTTTACATCACACTTTACGCCACCCGTCGCTGCCGTCGGTAAAAATATCGATAGAAATATTTTTTATTACGTTTTTAATAGCAATTACGAATAGATTTTATAGTTTTATAATTAACATACATGTAAATTGGACAAATTATGAGCACGACACATTTGCCCACAAACACGACAGTCATAAAATAAATGACACTACACGAGCTTATAAAAAATATGAAATGACCCTCACATTCCGGCGCTCAGGCTAATAAAATCAAGATCAATAACATAAATACGCTATTGTTGTCCATCTTTACAATATCTAACAACTTTTATAGAGCTTGAGATATGGGAATAACATTCAAAACTGACCATAATACAAGCTATAAACAAAATTAACAACACAAGGACCCCTGCTGATTTCAATTTTGAGCCTGACATCGGCCCTAATTCAATAAAGCAATAAAATTCACCTAATTATGCAAATGCCTTTAAAATATCAGGTATTATGCCTTTTTTGACTCCCAAAAAATATGATGGGAGACATCAAAATGAACTTGTGGGCTTTGATTAATGGAAGCCGGTAACTATAGTAATGTCATTATTTTAATAGATTGTTGTTACGGATAATTAGAAAGATGGGAAGCATCATGCGGATACTTTCATTAATTATGTCTAACTAAGTATATCATTATGTTTTTGGTTAGTGTGAATCCTTTTTGGTTGTTGTAACAGTTGGTTTGATTATTATGTGAAGTAAAATTTGAAAGTAAAAATATTTAAAATTGAAAACACAATTTATACTTTTAAGTAATTTGATACCAGTATGAATAATCGTGCAGTAGAAACCAACAAAAATTGGTTAGTATTCCTATAAATTATTCAATAAATATAAATAATAAATATGACCCTATCAAGGTTATGAAATAATGTAAATTTAATTATAATATTGACGTCAATTTAAATAATTTGCATTTCAGTATTTTTTGCAGATATCTTAGGCTTAGGAAAGAAATTGAAAAATGACTTTACAAAGCAATAATAAAAACCAACTGTACTAACTTCAATGAAAAAAGTTAATTAAACATGAGCAATAAAATAATAATTGAAAAACACTTACCACACTCAATTCACACCGATGAACTCCGAAATAAAGTCCTTATTAAGCACGAGACGAAAGATAGAGAACACGAATAAATTGCCGTCAATAAAGGCCACAATTTACATGATACCCCGTGACGTCTCAAACGACAACAGAGCAATAAACTATAACACACCAACGCCTTCAATCGACTGGTAGAGAATAAAGCCGGCTACGGTCGCCTACGCACCGCTCAAAAAAGTATAACAAAAAAGTGGCGGGCCGAGGCCACTCCCCTCAGGCACGCCCGGCCAATGGCGGCGCGCTGATATCACCGCCGCCGCGACTGTGGGCTGAATCGCTTGATACGGGTCCCTACTTCGATACCGCTAATTGACTTTATCAACAAACTGACTTTACTGGCCAAAGTCACGATATATGCGTTTGTCTGCCGTGTCAAAAGCCTAACTGTGGCCCACTAGCGATGTAATTAAGTATGCTGCTAGTTAATGGGTGATTTGAGCTAGAGAGATTATTCTGTATCCATTACAGGTCCTAAGTGAAGGTCGTAAAGTTGGCTTAGGTTAGTATAGCGCAGTGATAGCGGAAAGTGACGATTTGTTCATGCGATAACACCATCAAATAAATAAAAATGGCACCAAAGCTATTTTATAAAATACTATATTATAAAAATAGACTAATTTACCAAATCCAGTTCCATAAATAATAAATCTAGAACAAAATCTATTCCGCTTTAGGCTTTATTGGTCACTTTTATTCGTTACGATACCATTATCCCTCTAGGACATATGGAGTCCGTATTAGGCGTCCAATTAGAAGCTATGAAAACTTTATATAGCTGAGAGTACTATTTATCTGCTAGTGTCGGCATCTTTGAGCAAATTGCGTGTAAGCTATAAACGGACCACTATTGGTATTGCAACTATCTGCAACTTAGTTAATGGTAACAACTTTGGCAGTCAAATAAATTCTCTCGCTGTTATAAATTTTATGGTCATGATAATAAACCATGTTTGAGGATATAGTTCTTAAATGTTGATTTATTTGAATTTTAATCTGTGTGAATATTTTAAAACGGATTTTCAGCCATTTGTTTAAATATTTTAATATCTAATATACCTTTAAGACATTACAGTTAGGTTGATCGTTTACCTTTCTTGTTAATTTTATACACTGAATAGAAATGGAAAGAAACAACAAAAAAATATATTTTAGTATACAAATCTCACATAGGAATGGTGATTAAAAATTTACACTGTTTAGGTCGTCTAGAAAACAAACATTATACCTAGACTTGCTCCCTCGTAAACGCATTGGTCCTTTGGGTACAGATAATTTCTTTCTCATTTACCTTTTTTATAAAAAAAAACGTTAATATAAAAGCTACCTTTTTGAGTGTGATCATTTATTTTGTTTAAAAAGAAAATAGATTAGATCAGTCATCAATTTTACCATTGCGTGTTTTTTTTTAATATTTTTGTTAATAAGGCAATCCCCTTCTGAGTCGAAAATATAATCCTTTTTTCTTTAATTCCATACTTTACAAAGCACAAAAACGTGGCAGACAAAGCTTAGTTAATTAATTTAGTTTCAAGTAAAATATAATCTCTATAATTTCGAGGACCTTTTCTTAAACATTGTTCAATATTTCTAAAAGATTAAACTTTAAGTAGGATGAGATTACATCTTCGTGGAGATTTGTAAGTTCAACTCTTCTTTAGACATCTCAGATTATCTGACTTAGCATACCCTTATACAATTCCAAGAGGGTTTTAACATCTTCGCCAATATTCATAGGTACACAAGAAAAGTACTCTACGTGAGAAACTTCAATATCATTTAATAGATAGATACTAAAAGGATTCTGCCTGATGATAATATTGAAGTTTAAACTCTAATGTTCATTTGCCAAGAACGCGTTGACTATGTACTTATTTAGAAAGACAATACTCAAAACCCAAATATAGTGAGTTCAACTCAGTTGTGCGCGCGGCCTTATGTGTGGGTAACCCTTGTACATATACAGTGACTTTGTGTGCGTGACAAGAGGTACAGTCGGGTACAATACAGTTATTTAAGGGTTGTATACGGGGGTTTAAAGAAAAACAGTTATTACGTAATTTAATGTTTATTTATTTATAATGATTATCAATCGCTATTTGAAAAATCAAATGATGAATTTTCGGATTCGCTACTCTCCAAGGAGAATTATAAATTCTGACTCCAATGTCAAAATGTCTATAGTATTCTTCTTTTTTCTTTTCTACATGTCGACAAGTATTACGCCACATCCCATCCAATTTGACTTAAACGTTCATTTATGAGTTTCATTATTTTGTTATTTTGGTCGACATTATGCGAAGCAATATAACTTTTTAAAATTCCCCACACATTTTGTTTAAATTATTATACTAGATTATACCTCTTTTTACATTCTTAGTCCACACTTTTATTTATTGTCCACGTACCCCGAGCTAGAAAATATGTACTTAAGGAGTATTCAATTCTTAGATACTGTCAATGTCAATTTGAAAAGACGTATGAAAAAATAATGAAAAACTATATTTAATAATAAAAAGCTTTGAATGTCGTTTTATATCCGCGAATAACTAGTATTTTCGTAAACGACTGTACCCATAAGAAAAAGTGATAAGAACACGTCATGCTCGGACGACGTCACTGTCACACGAATGAAAGTTGTATATTTACAAGCCGACGCACACATAGGGCCGCGCGCAAATCTGAGTTGAACTATCTATACCTATTTTTAATTTTGACCTATAACACCTTCTAATCTAGTCTTAGTAAGTAGTTTTAAAACATTAATTCAAAGTTGCTAAACCTTCTTAGAACTGCTACAACTCCAAGCCTTCGCTTCTAATCTTCATTAAAAAAACTATTCCAAGAATTGACATTATCACGAGATATTAAAGCAGTACAGCAATCTTGTCTACAATTAGCCTTCACCGACAGATGTAATTAAAACTATTAAAATGACATTTGGCGCAATCGAGAAACTTGCAGTTCCGTGTATAATCATATGAAATCGCTTTACGGGTACTTATTCTAACATAATAATGTTTTAACATAAATTTTATATTCAAACAAAGGAGAATGCATTATTCAAAATTGTCGTAGAAAGTAAAATACACCGCTTAGGTGATTTAGATGAGATTATGTCTCGCGAAACTCGAAGCGTGGTTTTTTTGTCCACCATTTTGATTGCTGACCGTTTTTTCAACGGATGCATTCATTTCATAGAGCACCGGTTTATGTGTTTGTAATTCATCTTTAATTTGCGTTGGCTGTATATAATTTAAATTACTTAAGCGGTTTATTAGAGCGATAAAATTGTCCGTCTCTCATTTAGTTTCCTGTGTACTTTCATGTCAACGCTTTATTTACTTACATTTAGTTAAACAAATATAAATTCTGAAAATATTAAATCAAGACGCTAAAAAAACATGATTTCCGCAAATTACTTTGTACTTAACATTTTTTATTGCAATACAGTGTTCGTATTCAAATCTAAATGTATTATAATGAAACACAATCATCATAATAATGTTAGATAAGCAGGCACTGGAAACTGATTGCGCATTACGTACGAATGATTACAAAACAACGAGGATTTCCTCTCACGAGTAATTACTGCAACGACACAAATTACACAAGTAATAACATATGAATAATAAACGAGCGTTACAACTCGCCCTTGCCACATTTTCTACTGAATCACACACAAAATTATAACTAACTACGTAATTCCCGCTCCGAGAGTAAATTGGCCCATATTTAATTTTGGGAAAATGTAAAAATAAACGTTTTTATTTGTGTAAATAACACAATAAAACTGCGGCCGCCATTACGGGCGACACGAAATTTGTCCGCGCACCAAATTACAGAGATACCATCTACCTCGATGTAATTGTTATTTTACTGTCGTTAGTGCCCCGGATCGCGTAAATTCAGTTAGGGGATATGATTTTTTTTTCAAATTCAATATTCAACCTTTTTGTTATGACCGGAAACGGACGCGTTAGAAAAAATTACGCGCGTCCGGTACGTTTGCAGCTTTTGCGCTATTGCAATAACGGTAATTAGTTTTTGATGCGAACCTGATAAAAAATGATGCGTTTGCGATTAATGTGACAATATTAAAGAGTGGCCAGCCGACTAATGAAAAAGTTGTCAACTCAATTTGAAATGTTCTTCACAGCAAAAGAGGCCTAAACCCAAAAAGTTTACAAGCTATTTTTGTTTGCGCTTCTAGTATCGGATGTCGCGGTAATGTGTCGAACGGATGACCAATTGTGTCCATTTGCGGTTAACTAAATCAATCACAAATCACAATGTATCATTTTTTCTCTGTTTCGGTCAGCAGTGAGTCGGTAGGCCGGATATGACTGTCCCTGCTTCTCGTCTTTGTTTCCTTCGTTTTTTCATTTCACCAACTCAATTTAAAACAAATTAGTTAGGACATTCACTCTGGTTCTTGTCCATTTTCTTGTCGATTGTGATTTTACGTCGGTTTTTCAACAAAACGAACAAATAATTCGATTCGATTCTTTGTTTTAGAACAAATGGTACGGTTAATTGGCTGAACCCAGCGGAGTCACTGACTCTGTACAGAATTGGCGGTCAAAGGAAATGCGATTCGATTCGGATAAACGCTATAACGTTACAACTGTTAATCTAACTAGTTTCTTGTTAGTCAGTTTGTTTTGATAACTCTATTCATCGATTTATACCGAGATTAATTAGCGCTAATCGAAATCAAATTTCTTCATTCACTTAACTTTTAATTGAAGCGATTTGGAATTGATGATCGCACACCGCAAGGTTATAAATATGCATTCATGTTATTAATAATTTAAAATCACTAAATCATTGTAATCAAAGCTAAATTGCGAATAGCTGGTCCACATCCGCAGCTAAATCCTAACTCAATATTTGTTTTAATGACAAGTTAATTGATTGAGCACGCCTGAATCGTGTATCCTCCGGTCCCGAAACCGTCACGATGCTCTCAAACACGACCGAGAAATAACTTACTAACGAAATTTAGTCGCCTTTGTATCGAGAGAACAAAAAGCAAATCGAGTTACAGGGCGAAAACAGAGAAAATCGACAAACAAATACCATTACCACGGCCATTTCCGAACGGGACGCGCTCGTGATGATAGCGTTTTTCATCGCGTCCATCGATACTCGACAACACTGTTTCTGAACAACAATATCATATTATACCACATACACCGCTGGATTTGTTCTCACGTCATTTTTTCAATTCTGTATCTACACAGCAATGGACCACAAACAGGAGGTTGAGTCTCATCTCTTATTTTTTTCCAAGCAATGCCACAGGGATTCAATTCACGACTCCTCTTTTTGGACAGATTCGGTCGGGTTGTGCACTAAACAAACTCGGAGTAGTCTTGTGAATCGATTGGTCTCGGCCGCGGTACTCGAGAAGTTAAACATCGATTTTTTTATCGATTCTTCTACATAGGATGACGCGGGTGGGAACAAGTAGGTAGCTATGGTACTTATGTACCTACGACACAAATACCAAATTAAAATCGGTTAGCCATGGGTTTTTTCGGCGATATGAAAACAATGTTTGTTTATCGGATGTTTTCCTTAGCAGTTGGTATTTACATAGAGGTTACCACAAAACTTAAAATAACTGTGAAGCTGTTGATTAAATAACTATTTTTAAAATTTTTAAATATTACATCAATTAAATAACAAATGTGTAAATGTCAAAATTAATAAACAAAGTTTTGTTGACTCATCTGTGATTTTCCAATATGGCCGCTTATATGTTTGCGTAGAAAATACGTACTGATTTAAGGCTAGCTGAAAAGTTGCCCACCCTGAAACTCTTGAAAACCCTTCCATGTTCAGTTTTTACAATCTGCTAAATAAATAATATTTAGTTACTTCAATTTCGTATTACAAAAATACTAATTACAAACCAACTGTGTGTGGCTTTCATTTGCAGTAACGACTTCCAGTAAAGTTTTTTGTTACAAAATCGGTGAGAGAATCATGATTAATTATACTTATTCACCTAAATCAAACTCTAGATGACTTTTATCGTTAACGACCATTGATTATCAACGATTAAATGTACTAATTACGTATCCAAACATAGTTTTCTCATGTCCGTGCCCTCAATAGTAATGGTTGTCATTAATTACAGATGTCACTTTTATCATTAATCATATAGTAAAAAGGATTCGCTCAGTTAGTCGTTGGTTTGTTGGTTAGTTTGTAGGTGTCGCATTCGACATTAGAAAGCTCGCCTGCGCTAAATCGACTTTTAATTAGTCAGATAAGAGGCTCATTACATCGACATTAGCTGTGCCAACTAACGTTTTTTTATGGTACACTTTTAGGGTACCGTGTGGCGAGGAAATATAGAGAGAACCGTATGTAAGTTGAACAATTTTATATCTATTATTTTATCTCAGAACCTAGTCAAGTAGCGATTAATATGTTCAATAAAGCTACGTTTGCACTATCAGACTACTAATTGCCCATTTTATTTCGTAGCATTCAATTTACTTCATTTCGATTCTATATTTTTATACTCACCTATAGGTAGTTAAGTACATAATATGTAAAATATAAAATAACTTTTCAGGACCTCTTCTTTCAGAAAATCTTTGCTCTTACTGTAAATCTAATATACTTAGTTTCTTACTGAAAGTTACAAACACCTACCTAAATATGTATGTAGGTACCTACGTTGACATAAAACGTGAACATAAAACATACCAAATTCCACACGCAATCAAATACAGAAACCAAATAAAGCCATACATCAAGCACATCTATACAGAACCTTTATAAACACGTTACGCACCCGGCGACACTCACAAATTACGTCGACTTCATAATATTAGCGTTTCCGAGCACGCCAAGCGAGCGTAGCGCGCCCATAATGTAGTTTTAACAGATGTTAATGGTATTCTTTCTTTATTACCACACAGCCGTGGAAAATGTCTACAAAAGCACATCTAATACGAAACATTCATTCATATTCAGCAGGTATATCAATTAGCCCTCCAATTGTTAGGTCACTTGCAAGTAGTTGCAAGTCCAAGTCATGAGCAATTTATTGACGAAACATCCCATAAAGTCTAGCAGTCACCTCATGTAACAGACTGTAATTTATATTCCGTATATTAACATCGTACTAGCGATTCCAGTTTTAAACTATGTAAACGATGCAGCCGTGAATTGGAACGCACCTAACTGATACATTCATGCGCTTTTAACGTTCATGATGTCAAAATAAATTGCATTGAATTTTTATGATCCTATTGAACGGTTATTTGAATATCTTATTTATGCATTTTTTTACTTACAATGTATAGAATCTTGTTATCGTAATTCATTTGTAAAAACAATACAAGAATCAATAAAATGTAACGGCTAATTCAAAGATTACGCCCCATTACACGCACTTAGAGATGGAGCGGATCGCAGCAAATGATATGTTCGCGCAGTCCCACGGACAGGTAATCTCGCCAACACATTACGGGACGATTTTCACGGCTAGCTATAATTTAATATAATCCAAAGAAATAGTTGCACTCGTAAGGTTTTCGAACTGCACAATGCGATCGATTCTCCATCAAATTGAAACCACTACTCGATTCGAATTCGATCTCACCTTTTGCAACAGTCCTTAGCAGCTCTGTCATATGATTCAAATTCGAAAATGGAATTGAATTCAGTTCTAAAGTGAACTTTATGGTTTTATCCATAAAGGTTTCAAGTGACGGAGTAACGTTGTACACAAATGATCGTGATTTCGATAATCGGATGGTATGTTATCGATCACGACGCTAAAGTTTCGATTCGATTTGATTGTGGATCAATGCTTGTTTTGATTTCCAATTCGCGCTTGCGTCGTTTGACGCTAAATAGCGTCACGTAGATGGCGTTCTACCCTCTTATTACGTATGCTCGCAATTTTCGATTTCAATTTGATACTGCAACGTCGGATTTTTTGGTATGTGTAAATCAGATCTTAGGAACGACCAGATACCTAATATAGTTTTAGACCTTTCCAAGAAGAAAAAAATATTGATAAATTTCCAAATAGCTCTTTAGGTAACTACCTGTATAGATCTTAATGTAGATAATTATTGCCATTTATAAAATGTTTCTCAACGCTATTAAAAATATCAATAACAATCAAAACATTTAGAACAAAGGGTGACCTTACAAAGTGACAGCGACTACCAAAGCAATTTGACGTGAGACTAACCTCCAATTATTTTGAGTCAAACACACATTACTGAAATGAGATAAACGAATCAAATAGTCCTCCTTGATTATTAGTTATACAATAACATTATGTGGATCGAAAGCAATAATATGTTTCTTTTCGAACAAGAAAGTAATTTTACAATCGATTCTAACCTCTGTGGCGCAGCACTACGGACATATTTGATTCGCTTGGTTAGTTTTCCCTTTATAAATGGTGTATTTTCGTAATATCGGTCTCAGCGGCCTTACGTCGATAACAGGTTAAGTAAATGACACAAAATGGCCGCTAAGGGCAATAAAAAAATAATTCGGGACGAACATCTCATATTACTTTTCGAAAATTCAATTTCATTTCCACGGCTGTGTTACTTTTTTAATGTAACCCCGTACATTTATTGCTACAGGAAACAATTGGTAAAGTCAATTTAGTTTTTTGTAAAGATGTCTTCATTTTAAATCCAACATTAAATTCTGCCATTAAAGACGCATTTAGGTAATTTTAAACTATAATCTTGGTACTATTAAAAGTTGGTATCAGAATAAATAAGTTTATATGAGTCAACATTATTATTTATGTATTAAAGTTTTGATCTTGTTTTACTTGAATTTGGAAAGATTTAAGCATAAGCACGACGCATGGTTCAGAATACAGTCACCATAGCCAAAATTCTTTTCGACAGCACTAGATACTCGTAGATTCCTTTACGGCTACAGTTCTATATCTATTTAGTGCCGTAGAAAAAATATTTTCTGTCTTAATACTAGGTTTACCAGTTCAACAATTTCTGGCCTAATAAAATGGCGGACCTACAGACACATTCGCATAGGTAAGGACAGACTAAAAGCATTAAAATGACCACGAAATCTCTTCCTAATTCTTCATAACGAGGGTCTGGACGTGACATCCGCCGCCTCGGATCCTGCCTTAAAATTATTTTTACCAATGATATAAAAATTACAGAGGAAACACTTTAAAGAAATTGATTACCAATATCGTGATCCTAATTTGAGCACAATCATTTTTATTGAATCATGTTGTTCTGCGAATTTGTATCTGGAAAAGCCGTTCTAGTGATTCGATTTTCGAATTGGGAATTCTAGATTTGAATTGATTGTTTCCATTCATTTGATAATAGCCTTTTGATTAGTTGGAATTTTCTGTTAAAATATTTTCAAGTCAAATTTTATGTCAGACTCAATAGTTTCTCTCATTGTTTGTTTTTTTTTTTATTGATCGTATTAGTTACGTAGGTACATAATAAATTAGATTATGCTATAACTTTCATATATATCTGATAATAAGATACCCTGCGGCGAACCTACAACGAACTGAAGTCTATAAAATTATCGTTACCATCTTTATTTACTGCAAACATTGCAAAAACGCATTTTTATTACAAAATAACAAATTCGCAGCTGTTACAGATATTCTTACTGTTGGTTAAACGGCACAGTTATCGAATAACATGGCCCAGTAACTCTGTTCGACTTTCATTGTAATGACGACTTTGGTAAAATAAATAAACGTAAACTGCTATTCATTAGGGCTGACCTAATGCGCAAGTGCGAGCCTTAATTAATTAAAAACTTCATTATTTTCTTCCGAGTCAATACAAAAAGAAAGTTAAAAAACATGTCAGTTCTTTATCTTTTCGTGATAGAGTGAGCCTAGTGTGAAGTTGAAAAAATACGACGATTTTTCTTAGAAACACTGTTAATTTATTAATTCGCTGGCGTTGTTAATAGAATCGTCGTAAAATAAACAGTAGCTATTAATCATTTCTATATAAATGCGAAGGACAAGAACTTTACAAAAAGGTTTAACCCAAAAGTGCTAAAATTACCCAACCGTGTCACTGGATGCACACGCAACGTTACAAAATTGAAGCAAATACACTTACTTCAGCCACAGTTCACGCAGTTGATATTTGACGAAAAGTCGATAACCTTTGTTTTGAAGACATCAATTAAAACTTACAAAATGAAACGAATAATGACTATTTAGTATCTTATCGCTTAAGATTATTATTGTTCCAAACATCACGTTCGAGTTAAAACAAAAACCTGACGAGGAAAGGGAAGAGACATCATTTTTTCGTTGCACGCAAGGAGTTTTTGCTTCATGACGAGTGTTCTGTTTATCTAGGTATGTAGAACTGACAGCCCTAAGGAGTCACGCAGTTTGAGCACACAATGAAGCGAGGTGCGAGGGGTGTGCCGGGGGGGGGGAGGTGTGAATTGCTCACGCGCATACAAAAGCTAAATAAACAATCCGTCGCAGGAACCACGCTCACTTGCAACCGAATTGCCCGACCTCTGTCAAAGTGGATTCATAACAAATTGATTTTTTTTTTCATCCAAATGACATTAGGCTCTGATGGGAAGACGGGTGACAATTGTTCGAGGATTTTATTTGAATTACTGTGCTTTCAAATATACATTAAAATGCGATTACGAGTTTGCCGGTACGTTAAATGTGCTGGAGATTTTCAACCGGCAAATAAATACAATATTCCTGTTAACATTACGGTTGTAACGTTGGGTAGTGATGATGATGTTATATGCAAATTAAATAAAAATCAAGAGAATTTTGTAGTGTCGAAAGAGGTCACACGGAGTAAGTAGTAAATGGAGTTCATAAACACCGTTGCAGATGTCAATCAGAAGCTAGACACGCGTATAAAAAGATAACTTCTTATCAACCATTCAGTGTACATCCTCTTCCTTAAATACCTTTTTATAGAAGTCCCAGGTTCCCCAAGCATCATTAATAGGCCTTTATCTATCTTATTACAATATTATCTAACTCGTTTACGTAAACGGACACGCTCGATCAATTACAATATCGCTATAAACATTCCTTAACTATATGTTACAAGTTTTTATCACGTCGTATTTTTTTCTGTTCGCGGACAATTATCTACTGTTGATACTAACAAACGAAACTTAAGTGTTAATTAAGTTAATGCAATTATGAGATCATATTGGACTATGTAACGGACACCTTTGCAAACTTTTATTTAGCACCCCTACAATTGCACACCACCTCTATGTTTAACCCCACAAGATGGAAATTCGCTTGTTTTTTTGTGAACCAGGTGCAGATGTTCGTTTGTTTTCCATGTCCTGCACAAGTGGCGGAGCCGACCTTTTCAAAAAGCGGGAAAAAATGTTGTTGAACAAGTAAGTGAATGGTAGATTCGTGAAATGCCAACAGCTCGAATGTTAGTAATAACAGTATTGTGACAGTGTCGGTTGAACAAAGGACTGAGTCAATCAGTCCCTTGCTATAATTATTGCTTATTGCTTGCTTTTGATGGAAGCTCTTGATTTCGTAAGTGATGGCAGTGGTTTTGGTTTGGGGTGTTTATGCTGTTCTGTTGCGGTTTGTTGGTGAATGGGAGTGTACCTTTATTGGGTATGATTTGGAATACAAATATTTTGATATTTTAAATAGGTAAGGGCCCGAGGTTTGCTTTCATATGATTCAAATTATAAACTAGATCAAATATTGAAACTGGTTTTGAGATGAGTAATGAGATAGTGCACAGCTTTTGATCCGACATGTTGCGAGTGTTGCATTTTTTTATGTCCAGACTTCTTTCTTCCTTCTGGAGCCATTTGTGTACCAGGCTGCCTCTTAATTTTGTAATATCCCGCTGCCCTGCCAGGCTGTGAATTTTACTTGGATATTAAAATGTGTCATCAAATAAAAGTTCACAAATCTTATTAAGTATTTCTTAAAAACAACTACAAAGCTGAAATTAACTATGTTCATAGGCAACGCAAAAATGTTGCGTCATAATATCCTCCCGCGTAAATAGGTTCTAACACGTTCTAATTTCAAATTCCACAGGATTCTAACACGTGTTCCAATTTCAAATAACATTTCGCAAATTGTATTATTTATTTAGCAATGCAAAAATGTTACGTCATGATATCCTCCCGCGTTGTTCTATGTTCTAATTTCAAATTCCAGGCATTCGCATATGATATCTATGGCGCTATCGGCAGGTCGTTTGAATGAGACGTCAATACGCTACACAATCTGTGGCGGGCTGTAATGGCGGGCCGCACGCGATGCTAACTATTGCGTTACTATTGTTAGCCATGTGTTTATGTAAAGTCTTTGGGCCTTACTACAAAAACTTTAAACCCTGTTTTACACTTGTCTAATAAAATTTTGGCTGCAAAATGAACCATATGTCAACGTCATAATTTGACATTTTTTTAGACAAGGCATAAACTGACGTTTAAAAGTTTTTGTGGTAAGACGGTTTATGTTTAGAAGCCTAGTTTTCTTCTGTGTCTGAATTTTTGGAATAGGTTTTGTCTCATAGACTAAAAAAAACTGCGGAATGACTATGTAAACAGAAAGGTTTTCATTATATTCCGCTTAGCAGTACCTTACTACCTTACATGGCCGCTAGTAATCAATTTATAATTAGGAAAAATAAGTATAAATATAAAACGAAAATCTAAATTAAAATGTAGACTATCAAAGAAAGCCTATGCTAAAAATTTGTAGCTCACCATAGTGAAGAAAGAAACTTTTTATGGTACTTGCGCAGACATAATTACCTATACCTACCTTTACCTTTCTAGCTTAAAAATAGCTGTAGTCACGCTGAAATTGAAAATGTTTTTTTTTCTTCGTTATTAATCCCTTACCGTATCCAAAAACCTTAAAATCATAAACAATGTTCCATAAATGTCACTACTACCAGTCGAAAAAACTTTCTAAGTTATTCAATAGGACAATATTTTCCTTAAACAGGCTTACATAACAGTTTTCCTTCAACTTAAGACTTACAGTGGTAAGTTAAACGGAAAACTGGAAAGCGTTCAAGTTAATTTTATTCGTGTCGGCTCGGTTAGTAAGCTATTAGTTAACTCCAAGTTTAACTCACGCAAAGTTAACTTGTAGTTATTTACGTTAGAAAACCGATGATAGCTGCCATTGGAGTTTTTCTATTGCCTGAGACCCGCAAACTGTAGACTAAAAGTCGACCGACAGTTGACCAGCTGATTGGAAAATTATTTTTAACACGCTTAAAGTAGCTTCACTTGTAACTATGTATGTAAAAAAATATTGGAATCTTAATTTGACCCACTTCCCGGTTTGATTAGGATGATATTTTGCACACGCTCTGAGTTCTGATGACAATACATGACTGGCATTCCCCAAGATGGCGAACAAGCTGTTTTGGTTTTTGTAATTGGACGTAGTTATGCAGAAACGTTCCAACCCACTGTACACGTAAATGCTTATATCTAGTTGTATTCTTTTTTATTCTAACTAGTAAAGGTACTAGAGGTTTTATTGTTGAATTATATTGAGTTTAGATAACCATATGCTTAATTTTAGGCAATAACTCGATTTCGAGTGACTTGTGGGTTGGAACGTTTCTGCATAACTACGTCCAATTTTGTGTGCTTGCTAAAAGCAGGTTTTTATTATTTTCAACGAAAATTTTGAGTTATTTCAAAACTCAGTCGATTTGATACTGACTAAATGCATGATCTTTGTAATGTGCATACTACCATTCATCTTCATACTGATTTATGACCCCCAAACGAACTATCGGCCGACTAAAAGTTTGCAGTGTGTTGGTATTCCTAGTGTTGACCCAGATTTTTTTAAGTGGGCTTTAAATTACCGTAGTTTGGCTGTTTAGTTTTATTTCTTAGTAAAGCACGTTCTTGTAAATAGCGGGATCGTGTATTGAATTTGTTTTGTGTAGAACTTTCATGACCTGAAAGGCGTTGATTTGTTTAAACGATTTTATTTGTTAAAGTGGGACATCTTAAACACATTCCACATTTCCACCTTATTATAAAACGCTTTAAATTACTTTTATTCGAGACAAGAAACCTAGTACTTAAGCCAGAACTTTTTCAAGACCACGTTTTATAATCCGGTGGATTAAAATACCAAATAAAACGCTGTTCATAATAAATCCTGTGCTTATTTCATTACCACTTCAGAACCAAATAATACCTAGTTTACTTTCTAATTAATTACGTAGGTAACGTTAGGTATAGGTTCCGAATCAAATTCAATTAAGCTCCATGAACTTATCACTTCGAATTCTTCTAGGAGTTTAAAATAAGAAAGCAGCTAAAATGTTCTTCACAAACCTCAACACTACCTAACTAGACACGTATTTAAAGCTAAGAAAATGCGCTCACAATTTCCCCAAGCCAGCTAATTACACAATTTCCAATTAAAGTTAGAGCGCGTTTCAGACATGTTTGCAAATTAAATTTGTTCAGCTGATTAGCGGTTCATGAAGTTATTTCAGCTGTTTATCGTTCGTTTGCATGCGCCAGTTCAGCTCGAAAACTAGTGACGACGTAAATGTTTGGATGTGGTACAAGTCATGTGATTTAAGACAGTAAAATATTTTTTTTCAGCTGGCTTTGGTAGTAATTTTATGGGTTTCTTTTAAAATATATTAATTTGAAATATATTAATAAAAAAACATCGAAGTATTGTAGTAACTAAACGGCAATCGGCATGCAAATTAAGAAAAAACAAAAAAAAGAATACTGTCTCAGTAAAAGTTTTTAAACTTCCGCGATTTTTACACATACCTAAATAATAAAAATAAATAATCATTTGCGAGATGTCGTTAGTGTAGTGAATAGGATAGAAGACAGTACGAATTCAATATGTGAAGATTGAAACTATCAAGTGAGGGTACCTCAAAAATTTATACTTCACGGAGATACCGCTAGCTGTCCTCAGTCCACCCATGACCACGGTCGGTGCAATTCAGCCGAAACGTCGGGAAAATGAAATGTCAGTAGTCTGTGTCTACTACAAAGTCAAAAGTTTTCTCAGTGTTTCAAATGGACATTATTATAATATTCAAAATGACTTGTAACATCATGTTAAAGTGTTTTTTGGAAGAAGAAGAAACAAAGCCTATCTACAAAAAGCTGTATCTACCTACGTAGCTTAACGCTATAGGTATGTTAAATGTGTGTAATTTTTCGACAATCGTCATATTTTCTTTTATTTATTAATATAACAGTATTTTTTCACCATTTAATGGATGTTATTATACATATAAACCTTCCTCTTGAAACACTCTATCTGATACTAGCTTCTGCGAGCGGTTTCACCCGCATCCCGTGAACCTCTGCACGAACCCGGATAAAAAGTAGCCTTTAGCCTTCCTCGATAAATGAGCTATATAACACCGAAAGAATTGTTCAAATCGGACCAGTAGTTCCTGAGATTAGCGCGTTCAAACAAACAAACTCTTCAGCTTTATAATATTAGTACAGATAAAAAACGCATGAAAATCAGTTGCGTAGTTTTGAAGATTTAAGCGTACAAAGGGACTCTGGGACATAGGGACAGAAGCGACTTTGTTTTCTATACTTCTATACTAATATTATAAAGAGGAAAACTTTGTTTGGTTGTAATGGATAAACTCAAAAAGTACTGGACCGATTTTAAATATTATTTCACCATTAGAAAGCTATATTATCTGCGAGTAACATAGGCTATATTTTATCGCGGTGCGGGCAGAAGCTCCCACGGGACGCGGGTGAAACCGCGGGAAAACGGCTAGTACACTATATAATGGTTCAAACCGCGTACCGTCCACAACTCACACCATCATGATTTCCTTATAATTGGTGGGTTAAAGTCGGCCTGTTCTTACAAATTGTTTATTTCGGTGTAACGAGCGGCCGAGCTGGCAACTTCGTCTAATTATGTAAAGTAGGCAGGTTATATTATGATCGTAACTAGTTAGGTAACCGTGAGAACTGCGAGGTGCTAGGATTATTTGTTCGAGATTGTGTAAACTAGGGACCTTTTACGAGTCTGGTTATGACGAATGTATGAAATGGATTAGAATGCTGCGTATTTCAGCAGGATGTGATGGGATGGGAAAAGGCTATGCAGATGATGATATACATATACCTGTAGAAATAAGTATACGACTTTTGTATATTACATTATGTACACAGTCTAAGTATAACTACCGTTATTATACAGTAGGTAAAGAAGATAGTGTGAGATTCTATTTGTTCTATATTCTTCGTGGATGCCGTGTATTATTTTATTTAAATGGGAAAATAATTCTGAATCTCCTCCTTTTTGGGAAGTCGGTTGACAAGACCCAGAGCCTTGGGCCAGTCATTGATATTGTTGGAAAATACTTACTTACGTCGCAGACCTTCATACGAACACTTTTCAATATCAATCTAGGACATTTGTATAAAATAAAAATACACAAAATCGTGCACATATCATTGGTAATTAATACTTCTAATTACGAAATCGGTTAAACAGATATCTTACTTTTGCAAAAGCTTACTTATAATGAGTTTGCAAAACAGGTTAACTGCATAATTGTGAGCGATTATTATTTAACTTATCTTGGCCATATTTAGAGGCTAAACTTACGAAGTAACTATAAAGCTGCGGCTTCACTGAGGTGGAGACAAGCGGAGCTGAGAGGAGCAGAGCTATGAAAAGAGGCACGTGATTCCACTGAGGCGGAGATGAACGGAGCGCTTAACTATCTCCTTCGGCATTGAAGCGGAGCGGAGTCGAGATGTGGATTTCATGTGATATAATTGGTCGATCTCCATACGTCTCCTCTCCGCTCGTCTCCGCTTGACTGTTTCCATTGAAGTGGAGCGGAGACGAAATGTGGATTTCATGTAGGCAATATGATTGGTCGATCCCCACACGTCTCCTCTCCGCTCCACTCGTCTCCGCTTGACTGTTTCCATTGAAGCGGAGCGGAGATGAGATGTGGATTTCATGTAATATGATTGATCAATCCCCACACGTCTCCTCTCAGCTCCGCTCGTCTCCGCTTGACTGTGTCCATTGAAACGGAGCGGAGAGGAGATGCGGATTTTATGTAATATGATTGGTCGATCCCCACACGTCTCCTCTCCGCTCCGCTCGTTCCCGCCTCAGTGGAGCCGCAGGCTTATCTGGCTAAACGTTGATGTTAATAATCACTGCTTATCTACAAAGTGTTGCGTTAATATTTAGTTTAACAGCTGGTAATTGTAGGTTTTGCTTGTTTTACTATCGTTGTTACTTGCACTTCTTTTCCTACGTTTAAATGAGATTGAAAACTTCATTACCTGTAAAAAGGTTGTAAGTATTAACCTAATTTTATGGTAAGACTTAATTGATTTCCGCTGAGTACCTCTGTCTAGCTATTTTTGCTTTATCAGGCTTTTTACAAGCACTTATGAATTTTAGAAATATCTGTCGGTCGGGCTGTGCATTTTATGTATTTTATGTACAGATTTCATAAAATCTAATAAATATAATTGATAAATAAATTGAGCAAACATTGTAAGTTCGAGGTGAATTGCAAAATTGCATCATCTGCCAATAAAATAGCCATGCAGTTATTGCCTACCTGACCTCTATAACCTGAACATCTCGATAACCTTTGGGAAAACTGGTTGTCACACTTTTTGTCTTCTCAACAGCAGTCTTTACTGCCAAAGACAAATTGAACATAACTTCCTAGGCAGGCATGGAGGAAGAGGAACATGTCATGACAAAATAGTCAATCATCCTTCCACTGACGACCGATTCAAGCGTTGCTTAACTTTATGGTCGATAGACCTGGCTGTTACCTATTTAGTCAGCTTCTCAAGAAGAAACTTCTTTGGTGCTAAATCCCTAAACAATTTTCTAATCAAACAACGCCAACTACAAGTAAATTCAACCCTTGAAAACAAACATCTCTAACTTCAAAGTCCAACCAATAGTTTATTAGGATCGTGCACAATTTGACAGATGTTAAGCCCTCCGCCCCGCGCCATTATAAAATTACTACAATAAACTCGACCACGCACTTTACAGTGCTCACTTTAATAAAGCAATAATCCCCAGCTCTGTAATTACAGCCGTAATATTGATTATTACCAGTACGATTATTATTAGTGTAATATCCATTACTGGGCTTTATAACGGCTACAAAGTATGAGCGTGATTCGATTTAATTAATACATCGTACTTTGTTTATGCGGCGATTAGGGCAGGCTTTATCTAAATCTTGGTTTTAATGAAAATCGTAAAGTGAGTTCTAGCTTTCTAGTTGTTGGGCGTGGTTTTAAGGACTGATATTAAAAGTACTTAGGTATTTTATTGATTGAAGGTCGAAAAAGCAAGTTTATCGGATTAGGTACTTGATAAGATTAATTCATATCAATTTTGAAGTCAAAATTAACGTATGGGCAGTATGGAAATGTATCAAAGTAGGTACGTAATTTCGAGGCACGCGACAGCCGTTCGTTTCAAAATATTGAAATTTTATTTGATCTTTCAAGGATACATAAGTAAACACCATTTATCATTTTTGTATTTGTATTTGCAAACATTTTTTTTTTTCTAATTAGTTATTGAATCAGGTGACAATAATGTAAGTGTATAATATTTCAATAGGTACCCGCGGTTTCACCCGAGTCATGAAGGAACTAGTTTTCGTCTACGGGCTGTGTTACTAGGAAAATTCGTTGTTTGAATCCGAAATCGCTCGCTTTATTATTGTTTTTGGTCTTTTGATAAAAGCTTTAGGGTGCAAAATAAATAATCTTTAATTTCGAATGGCGAGACATCGGCGCCGTGGCTTAGTTGGTTAAAGCGCCTGTCTAGTAAACAGGAGATCGCGAGTTCGAATCTCGCCGGGGCCTTTGGTGTAATTAATATGTTTTTGAGAAATTTGTATATATATTTATTATTAAGTTATTGTAAAAAGTTTTTTGAGAAAGAAATGTTATTTTCTAACAATTTTAATTATTTGTTAGCACATATTTATTTTATAAAAGAGAATAAGTCTTGTATAAGAAACGTTCTCAGTAAAAGTTATGATTCCTGCATGATAGGTATTTTGTATGTGAACAAATGGTTGCTTTTGTAAACATAGGCAATTACAGTCAGTTATGAAATACCTAATAGTCATAAAAAGCTCCACCTAAATTAAAAAAAAAACTATTTCCATTCACATTTAGCAAACATTTGTATAATTTTGCTTTACCGACCAGCTATTAAAACAATTTAATTAACCAACTAATATAATTACGGCGTTAAATCCAAAAACAATACAAGATTCTTTTTATGATCTAGAAAATTTCAAAACTGCACGTCACGCGCCGTCGGCGGGAACAAACAAACTCGTAAACGGTAACAATAAAGCCTCCTTTTGAACTAGAACACACAATTTTACTGTGGCAACACAGCCTATCAAATTCTCTTTGGTCGTAAGAGAACCCCATTCACAGTGGGACACAGTGTACGATCGAGAGGCTAGCTGAAAAACGTCGATACCCTATAACAATAACAAGCGTAATCAAAATAATAAATGGCGGCCCAGGGCGGATCGCTTTTTGTGTCCAGTTATTTTTATTGGTGTTCAGTTAATTACATTCTTTGGCGAGGGCCTGCGCGCGCAACTTACGCGAGTTTAATTTTTTACCGGTAGAAATTTGTTGGTTTTGCCTACATCTTCATGAGCATAAAATTTTCATGGCCATCGTAAATGCTCTTGTCGGTTAAGAATTTAAGTTCAGTTATTAAAACAATCGGTATGCAAGTAAGAATATTTTACGACTTCTCAGATTATGGTAATGAAACTTAACTTAGTATTTGTTCACTATACGCTTTTTTAATTGGTAAAAGATGGGGCAGTTTTAAACTCTGTGCAAAGCCTTTTGAAAGGGAATAAACATAGAATACCTAATACCTTTCTTTCTTTGCTGTTTAACGTCTCTTTAACTCTCTCAAATCTCTTTCAAAATACTTAAGGTTTTAGTATTTTTTTTTCACATAATAATTATTAAGTTAGAATATTAACAAAATAATTCATGGAATTTGAAAGGCTCATGTTAAAGTACCAGATTTTTCACCACACAGATTTATGAATAATAAAAAAAAACAAAAATCAACCATCATTGCAGTGCAGTTACTTAATTATTTATAACCATCCATATTTGCGCGTCCCGTCGCCTTTATGCGCCCGCGTCGTTTTTGTCGCTCGATCACCCTTTATTGATTAAGCTATTTGGCGGACCGCGAAATTTTAATAGGCCGACTCTGTTTAAATACTTACGTGTCAATGTTTAATGTTTCAGTTTTAATTTGATGATTTTAAAGAACGGTTTAATTGGGGAACTGAGATGGTGGGAAATGTTTGGAAAGCGATTTAGTAAATGCTTTTGTAAATGTAAGCGAGAACATGCTTCTAAAGTATGTATTTGTTAGAAGTAGTTGTAACATATTTAAAAGACTTCATGATTGTATTTTTTTAAAACAAATAGATATTGGTGCTTAGGTATCCGTATTTCTTTTTTTTCAATTCTTTGATAGATGGTGTTGTTTATTGATTGTTTTTCGTGTCGTCGTGACCAAATCTTCAACGACATCAAAATCGTGTCAGCTGCACTGCACCTTACCTTCTTCCCAGACACACCATTATACGATACCTAAGAAAATATTCATCGTTAGTAGATACTACCTCACTTACCAAAGGTATCAATACCTTACCTTACAAACTCCCTAAAGCTCACACAAGTAAATTGGAAACAGCCAAACCAATCGTTTTATTACTCGTTTCCTACTAAGTTTTATTAAGTCATGGCGCCAATCATTGGTAATATTATTATAATTAATAACAACGGTGAAATCAGTGGTATAGTCATTTAAAGAAACTATTCAAGCATGACATATGTACGGCAAATCATTCAACTGTGAATGACTTCAAAAGCAATGTGCTAATGATTTATTTTTCCATTAGGTTCCGCCCGCGGCATCGCCCGCGAAGAGTTCGGTTATATCGCGTTTCCAAGGGAATTCTTTAAAAGTCCGAAATAAAAACTATTCTATGTTCTTTCTCAAGGTCAATTCTATATCTGTACCAAATTTTATAAAAATCAGTTCAGTGGTTTAGACTTGAAAGCGTAACAGACAGACAGACAGAGCTACTTTCGCATTTATAATATTAGTAGGGAAGTAGGGATTAATCAGGTAACGTATTGTTTTTGTTCTTAGTTTTATTACTGAAGTTTTTAGTTAACATGTTCGCGGCTGTTTTTTAAGGTTTTTATTTGATTAGAATGATGTTGTTAATTAATGCTTTGCATTCCATGGTTAATCAATTGGTTTGTTGTTTTAACGTCACTATTCTGTAATGGCTCTTATAAAAAGAAGATAGTGTTTGCATACAGGTAAGTGTTGTAGATAATTATAGCCGAAAATAGATCTCAGTGGCGTGCACTTGGAGAGGCCTATGTCCAGCAGTGGACTGCGATAGGCTGATGATGATGATGATGATGAAGTGTTGTAGTGTTGTGGCTGCACAGAATAAGGATTAAAAAGTTACCGTCTGTAAGCTAAGTGAGTCGTTTCTTCTGTATAAGTATGACGCAAGAATATGTCGCATATAGTCCTACCTAATAGGTATGTTACGGAGACAAAATCAACTCCTTGAATTGTATACCGACCCGACCCTCAAATAGAAGCCACTTGATACAACATTTTGGTACATAACTTTGATTAGAAACACAAATACACGCTTAGAACGACAAGCAACTTAACCAAACTACAAGCTATTTTACAATCCAGATGGACATCTATATAAATCAAATTAACTCAATATAACCGTGTTGTGTAACAACATTTACGATGTTGTACTAGGAACTCAATATAAAGGGATACCACAAAACTGACAACTGTAAAACGATTTGTAACAATCATCAAGTCGTAAACTCCAATCAAAAGAATTTCGTTACAATGGGAACAAAGACGTTTTTATTGCCTAATTACCATGATTTGTTTTCTCTAATGAGTGCTCTATGTCTCATAGTAACTATTACCTATTAAACCAACCTTTTTTGCTGTCTAAACAATAAAAATCAAGGGATTTTAAACCTTATTGCTTAGACATAAGAGCTTGTATAGTGTTTGATATATGAAAAAGTTATGGTGGTAACAGTTTTATGTTATTACGGCCCCCTAATTGGAACGGATGCTTTGTTTCAAATGTCATATTTAATGTTTCACTAATTGTTATTATAGTGAGATATAAAAATATTAACGTTTCAGTAAATACGTCGGAACTTTTAGATCGCATGTCAATTAATAGTTGAAGATTTTATAAGCTCTAATTGGTAATAAAATCTAGACTGTTGGTTGCTTTGATTAAACATAATTATATTAATTATTTTAATGGATAACATTAGTAATGAAATGTTTTAGTTGTGTAACCTATCGGCATAAAGAGACCGCAGTGAATAAGTTTACGTACAATACTTACGTAGTTAACATAATAATTGAATTTTTTTTTATCCATTTATTTACTTATAGTATAGCATTTATATAGGTATTTCTTTCAGAATACAATATTCTATTACGACAGGATAAAATATTTTTTACCGCTTCTCATTTTCTCCGTTTACTGTGACTGTATAAAATAACTGTAAGTAAGTATATACTTAGTTGTCTGAAAGCGCCAATCTCGGTAACTAGGGCGATTAGAAAAAATATTTCAGTGTTACATAAAAATAATGGCCCGTTCACAAAAAAAGAAGAGGCTGATCAAATAATACTTAGCTGCTGAAATAATGATTACCTGCTCAAATTATTGTTAGGGTGCGTCCACATCTGGCGAATGCGCCGCGAATGCGCAGCACGCGAGCCGATCGCGAGCGCGTGCAGTCACTGCAATAGTTCGGTGCGCCTCTTTAGCGCAACTCACGCAAGGCTCGTATAGAGCGCGCGAGCGGCGCGCGATCTGCGCGCAATCAGTTCTCGCCCTTACAGTTCCGTATATTGGCTCAGTACTATCGAAGATGGCAGACGTCGCGCGCCGCCTGCGCGCCGCTCGCGTGCGGCGCTTAGGTCGCGCGCGAACTGGCGGCGCAGAAGCGGCGCACGACCAAAAATGCACGCGCGCAGCTCGCGGACAGCTCGCGATCGGCTCGCGTGCTGCGCATTCGCGGCGCATTCGCCAGATGTGGACGCACCCTTAAGTATCTCAAAGATTGACATGACGTTTTGAAACGGACATATTTGCTTACCTACTTATTATTTACATTTCATTTTCCGTAACAATTAAATGAACCCTAACTCAGATGTATAATCTAGACAGATATATCCGTTAAATCTTACTCTTTCTAACCATTAAAAGGTCTCTAAAACTAGAGCTCTATAATATACAAACTACCGCAGGCATCTATATTTTATACAACAATATATGTATCGGTGTATGATATAGGGTTCTGATGAAAGATTATTTAACCTACAGGAACCACCACAATGAGCACAATTTGTATGCGGAAAAGCCTGAAAACGCAACAAATAGAGATGCTTACTCATTAAATTTCTATAAAGTATTACTTAAATCACGCACACGCCAAAAATATCAAACTCTAGCTGTTAGTTTCACACAGTCCCGACTTTCCGAAGGATTTACTTCATGTATAATACTCTAGATGGAGATGTTAAGCACGAGTATAAAATTAAGGTACACACACTAACTTGGCAGAATCTGTCAAATAACAATCGAACATTCACCTCCCACTGTATATTGTGATAAGGATTGATTGAGCTAGGTTGATGTACATACGAGTACCTATATCAGAGGGGTGGCAATGACGTATTCGTTTGGCTCAATGATCTAAGTTTCTGATTCAATTGTCAAGCGCTAGGGGCGGGCGGGCGAGCCTCCGCCCATCCGCCCAACGCCGCGGGCAATGCGGTTAGTAGGCGCGGGTACTAGCGGTGACAATAGTGTAGCATGTAATGCGGTGTTTAGGGGAAATTGAGGAATTTCAGTTACTATATCATATACCTACTTACTTTTGTATCTTTTCTCTTTGAGTAATTCCTCGTCAAGGTAGACGATTTTTTTTTACTAATACAAAATCACTCGCAGTAGAAAGAAAGAAATCAAATTTTATTGCGCAATAAAAAAAATGTTCAAAGTTCACGGATAGAGCGAAGTGGAGAAGAAAAATAAGGAAAACTGACCCCACCACCATGTGGGATGCATAGCAGGAGAGAGATAGACTTCGCAAAACGTAGTTATCTTCATAAAGTTATTCATTTATTTTCATATTTTATTTACGTAAACTTAAAACTTAGAACATAAAAGATGTTTTCAAATCGGACCAGTATTTCCTGAGATTAGCGCGTTCAAACAAACAAACACATCATCACAAACACATAGCAGCTTTATAATATTAGTATAGATAAAAATTAAAAACTACTCATATATTTAAGTGGTAATTTCACAAACAAAACTGTGATTTGTGCCAAAAACTTACCGATAAAAATCTTTACTATCTTTATCGCATTATAAAATATTATCTGTATATAAAAGTACTTATCTCTCTGAATGTACTTGTAGGTGCTACAGCAATAACTTAGTCGGGTCCTGATTGCGTTGAGCGGGCACTTAATGAGAGCCTTATTAAATAATTATTAATTGCTGGCGACCCGCTGGGCGCACCGATTGCAATACAAACTATTGAAACATCAGTTAGCTTTGTAACTAGATATAAGAACCTAGTGGTATTATTGGGTTCATAGACTTTTATATTGTTATTTATTTTATCAAGTAATTGCTAAGGTATTATTTTCTTTTACCACATTGCGTCTTCTTGTGCTAAAGACGTGCAATAATTCAGTCCTTTTCGGCAAAGTAAAGTTTTCATTGTATTAATTATTTACTTTAGAACGAATTAGTGCCAGTTATATTTTGATTAATTCCATTGGTACAAAATGGAAGCTATAGTAGAGAAGTATACTTAACGAAGAATTATAATATAGGTACCCTTGTATGACCTTTAGTAAAATTAACTCTTTATTATTCTAATCCCATTTTGCATTAAACCAACTCGTACTGCAAGAACCAATAATCCGTCTTAATTGACCCATTACTTAGTTTTATGTCTTGAAGAAGATTAATACTCAAATTAGATACTAAAATTATTAGATGCAGCCTTGCCCAATATTAATTTTTAAAAAAAAACCATGTACTTAAAACTAATACACAACTTAAGTCTTGGCATATATTTATTATTTTTTATTTTTTCTAATTGACGTTAGTAGGTATACTTTAAGATATACAGCTTAAAGTCAATTAATTCACGAATTGTACGTGTAAAATTAATTCATACGTTCATACAAATCATTATGAGTACAAACATGATAACTCTTGTGAAAAATAGTGTTTGTATATTGTATAATAATATCTTAAGGCGAAGTCGAGCTGACTTATGTTCGGCCGTCCACTTCGCCGCCATTTTCGTATTGAAATTTAACCACAATATATTACGTTTGTTTGTTAAGTTAATTGTTAAATGGAGAGCCTCGTTATATTCTCGCGCATATTTTATTTGATATCGGCGCTTGCACGATCGTATATCACCTGATTGTAAAAGATGCATCCGCTTTTGGTTTCTTTGAAAACTCGACTCGCCCCAAGCAACGGGCGTGTTGCTCAATAATCCTGTTAATTTTCATTAAAATCTTAGGGAATAACTTAAATTTTTCGGCGTCTCGGATAACTTCAATTTATGGAACGGATATTTTTAATTTCTCACAAATCAAAACTCCGAGCTTGATACCCGAAGGCTGGGACCGATGCCTTCCAAATTAAATAACGAACAGAATTAGTTGTTATTTACGATATTAAAACTATGGCGCCTTATTAAACAAATAGGGGTCGGCCATTTTAGGTTCCGTCGGCCATACATCGCGTCTTATAGAACATTAATGCCTGTAACGGCCTACTTACGTAAGATATTTACTGCCAACTATACCTTTTGAGTCCTCAAATATAATTTTGACCCATAACGCGTGCATTCTCATCAAATGCTTGAGAGTTTCAAAAGAACGTAACGTTAACTTGTGTGTTAACGTAATATTTTAGTGGTTGTTAATAAAGAAGATGGCGGCTTTGTAGCCCAAAGAATTATAATTAAAGCTATAAAGAGATGATTGGTTGGCATTAGGTATCGAAACACTGCTAATGATTACGGTAACAATAATTAGGGATTTTCATTAAGAATGCAAATATGAGAGCTCTTCTTTCCAATTCATTTGTTACATAATTCCGATCTTAGTTAAACAAATAATTTAAAAGTTCAAAAAGCTTTATCTCCTCTTGCAGAACGTTTCATAAAAGAATATTCATTTACAGTACGGAATATAAGATCATTGAGTAATACTGTCTACAACTTCAGCCATTAATTATGGCTTACCCAACACAAAACTAAACAATAACTTCATCTATTTCAAAATAATTAATCCACCAATAAAACAAAATAACATTAATCAATTCGTTCGAAAGTGCGTTCCAATTGGATCCTTAACACAATCGCCATTGTTAGCACGAAGCACGCTTTCCACAACTAATTTATATCCTTAGCCAAAAAGCAATAAATTAAAACAACGAACTTCCTAATCACATAAAACATTAACAAACAGTGTCCAGGCCTCAGGCCAAAAAGGAATTTAATTATTTTCGAAACTGGCCTCAAAACATTTGCATAAGAAAACTATAATTTATCTATACAAGAAATTAACCTCTTGGCTCAACTCAATTACGCTAAACCAAAGCGCATACTAAAAGGGTTTAATAAGCTCGCGCGGCCTTTTAGGGATCCGTGGTAGGAACTACATATTTTTACATATTTTTTGAGTGCACCACCTGAATAAAATTCCAGAAAAGTCTAGCATGTCAATGCTTTATTCGTAGGATCGCCTACGTTTTATATAAAGCTTTTACACAACAAATAAAAAAACACAGATTCATAAATTGCGCTACATATTTCTAAGACTTAGGTGGTAACATTTAGGTCCCAATGTAAAAATATGTTAAACATCATCACACTAAAAAGTTGATCAAGGGTTGGCTAATTAATAGTTGGCTCATCTTTGGGAGAATCATGGTTTGCTCGACTGTAGGTAACTTCGACCATTGCAGTTCAGTAATAAAAAATCTTGAGGTTCTATGAATTGTTTTTACTATTAATATATGTCGCAAAGCATAGGTAAGTTAAAGTTCGGTTGCAGTTCATTCACAAAAATAATGCCATTTGAAGACACTTTTATCCGCAAAACCCCTTTCTCAAAATTCCAACTCCGGCTTCTATAGTTATTTTTTGCTTGTCAATTTAAGTTTTTTAACTTGAAGCTCATAAGTCAAGCTATCAATTAGACGGAGTATCAGTCAAAGTTATGTTTCGTGACAGACAGCATACGGCTGAAGCCCTATTGAAAGCGAGCGGAAAGCGAGACGACAAGCAAAAATTGCTTAGCCTGTTTTCGGAGCTATTACGGTACCTATCCCATTTTCCTCTTTAAAAATATATAGAGCTCATAATAAATACCATAGTCTGAGAGCCTCAGAACATAAGAAGATATCTCATATTACCTATTCCTTGTGTTTTGTTTATAAAATTAATGCTGATGAAAATAGCAAAACATTATAGCCCTTAAATGTATTCACATCCTATTCCAAAAAGTCTGTTCATCTTTTGAAGAGATTTCTTTTTGAGACACAAATCTGTCAAACTTTTAACATTCCGCATCTTGCCTTTCCTACAAATAAAATCTTGACCGTGTAGCAGATGTTTCTATATGTCTGAAAAGCTACACGCTGTCAGTAAAACCTATTCCCAAACGAACGTTACCGACCGTTGTTTAGATGACCCTGACTTTAAATTAATGGCATGGAGAATGATATTTATTAATTTTTAATTTCCACTCACGACTCGGCTTATTGGTAAGAGTCTTTAGTAAGTTTATGACAGGAAATCTATCACTAAATTGCGAAATGCTTTACCTATAAGTTAAATTAAAGGATAGGCTGTGTTTTGGTAATTATTTCTTTGAAACTTTCTTCGCGTAAAAAATATAGAATTATCTGTGATTTATGAGAGACTGCTAATGAATCTTTATCTTGAATTTTAATTAAATAATTCTATTAACCAAGGGTGACCTTCTTTGTAGCTTTTGTTGCTTCGGCAATCGAGACTAGGTACATAGTTTTTCAAAAATCAATTATTTAACTTCCATATGCCCAGATTAGTGCATATTCATGTGCAGTGCAGATGCGAGTTCTAGACTAGCAATCTCTACACTTTTAGCATACATAACTCGTTTGATCCAGGCTACTAAAGAGAAAATTCTAATATCCATCACACCCCTGCCCTGCCAAATTTCCATCTAGATTCTGCAAAGCGTCCTCTTTCATTATACTTCTCCTTTTGACATCATCTGACTACAAAATTTTCAAAATACCATCACCCATTCCTTTCAAATACAATCGTCCAAATCAAACACTGCAAAGATATAAGGGTAACAAAAATACATATAAACATACTCCGGCTTCGGCCAGAGGTAATTGGATCGCCTCGAGCCTCGTTATTTATGCGTCCATACATCAAAACGCGAAAACAAACACACAGACAAAATTTGTTTGTAAGGGATCCTGAAGAACTTATTTGTTTATCGTCAGATTGTGATCTTGCTTAAAGTCTGTATAAAAGAGTCAGAAAGTCTTTAGGAAGTATATTTTAACGGACTTGTCGAAGTTAAAGTTTAAAAAAATAAATAGTTTTATACCAACTTACTTGCAGTGCCGGATTTATATTTTTAATGAGTATAGGCTACTTTATTTCCGCCGCCCCATGTACAAACCTTACAAATAATAATTTTCCATATTTGTAGTAAATTCGGCCAAGGGGATCATTCTCAATCAGGACTAAGTCACAAAAGCTTTTTCTTTACCTAACGTTTCGGCCGCATTGGATAAATACCCACTTCTCGCGAAAGTTGAAAAACCTTTACCTACGTATAATATTTCTAACTTGTATAGGTACTTTCGGTACGATTTAATACTATAAAAATTACAGTAGCAGCAACCAAAACAGCTCAAAATACCCTCATATTCACCAAGGAAGTTTAAGACGGCACAATAAGTGTCGTATGTAAATGTGTCAGTGTCGGTGCGCGCGCGACTAGCGGCGTGTAGCGCAGCATGACGTCACGCCCACTCCTGCGCAGGGTAGCGCTAGACATGAGATCTCAGCTCAGGAATCTAGGTGAGATTGTTTTGAGGTTAAATTTAGCTGGTGTTTGCGATTGCTATTGTTTTAAGGATTTATCTATTTTAGTTTTATGAGATCTGTACCGTAGGTAAAGCATATTAGGTAGGTACTTATTGCTAAAAAACGAAAACAGTTATATTTTAGGTTTTCCATCAGGATCCAGCCATCATAACTGCAATAGACAGCCTTTGTTTAGGATCCGGTAAATTGAGTAGTTCCGTTTTGAAATCAATGCTGGTGGCTTTACAGATGATCAACCAGTGAATAAAGACATTCATAATATAATGAAAACTCCATAATCTAATTGAAAGCGTCTAATGAGCATAAAGTAACAATTTAAATACATTAACCCCATCAGAAACAACATGCACCAAACACTGAATTATGCAAATCCAACGCGATTTAAATGAATCCGTCTATTATAGGAACAGTTCAATTTGAATAATATAGCACTTAATATAATATTAATTCAATTGTCAGTTGTACGTCCCACGTATGGTAATGGTGACGGCGGGGAGCGACGCGTGCGCAGTGCCACGCTGCGACACCGAATCAACTGCCTTCCTTAACTACGCGGATGTGGTGACCAGGCTCTTATGAGACAGGTTTGGGACATATTAGTCGTCTGTGGATTTGAAAGGGTCAATAGATAGAGGAAAGAGTTGTGAATTAATTATCTCGTTCAGCCCATGTGTTAATTAGGAACTCCTAAGCATTAAAATAACGATAGTGATTCCAGTATCATCCACGTAGCCTTTTCCCAAATATGTCAGTCGGCTTCCTGTGTAACCTGATGCCGCTAAGTTTCAGTGTTTTACATGACCTCCTCAAATCTGCTACCTGTGCAGCCCGATGCTGATTGTCACAGTGTCTAGTCTCTTCTCCTAATGGTGTAGCTTTTCTAATAGAATCATCGGTGCAGTATGAGTTTGCAGTGGTCCTTCTTCCTAAAGCTGTATACACGGAAATTCCTTATTTTCTGAAAGTCACGCTCAAATAGTTCCCAATTTACATATAAAAAGAACCCATGGAGTTCCTACAAACGCTCTATGGTGGTAATGCGACAATACGCGTTCCAGTACCCTCACATCTGCACATCTATCGAATGAATAAACAATTGTGTGCTCGCATCGACTTTATTCGAAACCACAGACATAACTTTATGAATTTACAACTATTGTAAAATATTTTGATGTCAGCTATGTGGGTAGCATTGTCGTTTTATTATCATTGAATTTTAATAAATGTCTCGTTACTCGACTGTAGTGGATTCTGTAGTGTAGGTAGAGTTGAATTGGAGCACTAAGATGTTCTTTCACTAAGAAGTCTTTTGAAAGTCAATGATTGAGCATCGTTTTAGTGACAACATAACATTAGTAATGATGTTTGTAAGTGGGTAGGTGCCTAGTCGTTCAACGGTCTGGTAACATTTAACTCAACAGAACTAAAATCATTTACACTTCTTACCTACTGCTTGTTAGGTCGGTAGGTTCTGCGTATTTTTACTATCGCTACTTCCTGTGATTTAAACAATAGGTGCCTACAAGTAGCGCTTGAAAATTCAATGCTCTATTTATTTTTTACTAAGAACTAGCTAAGGATGGTTGCTATCACTCAAAATTGCAAAAATGGGTAGGTATTTAATTTTCCCGTTGTAAAAACTTATCATGGAGCAAACTTATTTAGCATTTTAGTATCTTCACCCTATAAGCAGCATTTTGCTCAGCTATTCTGAAACGTAGGTAGGTACTTGTACCTATTGGCCAAAAGATACAAGCCACATTGATGGCACTGTTCAATAATAAAAATTCACCCTACCAAACCAAATCATATTCAGGTGGATGTGTTCTGAACTTCCTATCTACTTATAACTTGAGTGATAGGTACGACCTATGCGTATCAAAATTCGATTTTACAACACACCAAGGAAACTCCATTCCATTAGACACTTTAATAAATGCATGCATCAGTCCCTTTTCACCCCATACGAGGGCGATTGTTAGCAATTTTCCGCTCGATTTACCCCAAAACTGTGAGCGTCCCATTATAAAACAACATCGTCATTCCGGGAACAAAGACAATTAAAAAAAGCAGAACAGTGCGTTCTTTGTGGGCGTCTAATTAATTAGTTGTAAACAAGAACGATGATTTTCGTAAATGTAAATAGTAGAAAGCTATGGACGCCGTAAAATTAACCATGTCTGTTGATTTTATTGGCTGTAGCCAAGTTTTTTGTAAAAGTCAATGAATCCGATTGATGGCGTCGGTTCCGACAAAGCGTTGTTTCCTTTCTATTGTTGTTTTAATATAGTTCAAATAGATAGTTTCGTTCTTGTTATCGTTATTAGGTGAATGCAGCTGGTGTTAGGTTTTTTGTAGTTCCGTTTGGAAAATTCATTCTCAATCTCTCTGACGCTCTAGATACCAAACTTTAAACTATGTAGGTTAATAGAAATATAGATTTATATAGTAGGAATTGCTTTTCAAAATAATAATCCAAAAGTGAAAATGTTCGTAGTTAATAAGTTCTTCTGCCTTTCAGCGAATCCGTTTTTTAATGTAGGCACCGCCATCTACCGCAGCTGTTGGGAAACAGACACAAAATTCAAACCATTTTGTGAGCCTTACAAACAAAAAGTAGATACCTATTTAAAGTATATCCACTTTTGTACCTAGTTAGTTTCCTTATTGATTCATTAGTTTAGTAGTGAATTTTGTATTTCTTACATTTTTTTAAGACAAACAGATCCAAATATATTGTGCCCATGTAGTTTTCTGTAGAGGTAGTTTCGGTAGCGCCGCATCCCTGCTTACCTATTACCTAATTATTGAGCTAAAAGAAAATACAAGCTTCTCAACAATCTGTTATTCCCAACTATTCGACGATCTAATTGAAAGCCACACCGTAAATAAAGGTAGCGACACACGGTCGCGGCGCCACTAGGCGTGGCCCCGACTTGCGAGTCAGCGTCGAACGATTACCGCCCCGCCTCGACGGTAATCACAGCATTACTTGCAAGTTTTTGATAAATACACGGTTTTTGTTAATTGTTTGCAATGTAAGGATGTTGTGGGTTGTGATGGGTAAAACCTTTGTTTGTGTGTGGAGTCTAGGTAAATCTGTTTTGTAGGCTTGTTAGGTTTGTACGGTAATTGATATAGCTGATTTACATACATCAAACTTTGTTTGTATCGTGATGAGCAAAATTAATCACTCAGAACGCTCATAGTACCGCTCTAAACGTAAACGCAAAACCGTTGTCTCCGGTTTCACATGTCCAAAAATGTATTTTGTAAAATATAGATAGTAGAACAATATTCATGGTAGCTTTGTCGTACAGGGGTGGACAGTAAAATAAAAAATCGAATTATAATTTCGAAAACGTATATACCTTTATTTTATCTACATATAAACATGTGTGTATGATAAGATATTGCTACATCAAAGGTACTTAAACTAGGAGACCAGTGCATTACACAAAAATGTTAATTTTTACAATCAAAATAATATCCCTCACCTTAGTCTTTGGCACATTATCTTTGAATAGGACAAAGACTCGACTCTAACATTCAGTTCTGTAGTAATTCTTATCAACTATTTTATACACAATCCATTATACAGGTATTTATACATGAGCGATACATTTTGCGATACATTAATGCTGATTGCAATGTACTATAAATATTAGCAGAAATCCTAAAACGTACCATTAAGGTAAATTCAATAAAATGAAAGTTTTTTCATGGTAGTTTTACCGCAACAGGATCGAAACATCCAAATAGCCTATTTTCTACCAATCTGGAAATATACTACAAAAATATATATTCAGTATTTTCTCTATACCTTCTCGTTTTTCTACCCTTTTTGATTTTTCAAAATGTATCGCTTATGAATAAAACCTGATATTACTAAGAACAATAATGTCGGTTCGCTGTTGTGATGAATACAAAATGCATATTAACTATAAAGTTTATGAATAATTTCTATATAATTTCAAATCAGTGGTAACACAACTCTAGGAGCGAAATAAAAGCTATTACGTATAGTATGAGTTGTTCACACAATAATTATATTTAATGATTAAGTTGGCAGTATGACCACAACGTGAAAAGTAAACTTAGACATAAAATAAAAATACTATTTCTTTTAATTAAACAACATAAAGTAAAAAAATCACACTAGGGATATTTTCTTATTCCAAATCTACAATTTTTTTATTAATAAGAAATTGATTGAATCCATATAATTATAAATCATGGGAAAGCCGGTATTTGCAGCAAAATAGATCGTAATAGTTGTACATAACTGAAAATAAGGTAAATAAGCAAAGTGTAAACATAATATCATTGAAATATATGGCTTCTGTAAACATCAATTAGTTAACTAAATATGTTTTATACCTTCAAGACCTCACCTCATATTATTGTAAACAAAAGAAAGCATTAAAATCTAATCAATGATAAATCATTACTTTCTGATAAATTATTCAAAAGATACTAAACACAACACTAATATTTTCTTATAAAGTAAAAGTAATATTATACATAGTTACTGTGACTTATATTAATGAGAATTGACTATATTTAAAAGTGACGAGAACAAAATTTATATACTAGAATATATAATACCTATATATGAGTATTAGGAGAATTCCGTATAGTTTAGAATTCGGTGGTAAAAAGGATATGTGAATAATATTTACAAATTCTTTGTTTTTGATGAAAATTAATGGTTTATGAAAACTTTTTTTGAGATTTTTTTACCTTTTTGTAAAGTTTGATGAACCTGAGATTTTTAAACTTTATTTACGGTATTTCTATTGGTTAATTTGATGTGACAAATTAATCAAATCCATTGTAGAATGACTTTCGAAATGAAGATGACAAGATGATTCTTATGATCGATGAAAATTCATCCTAAAAGTCGAAAAATATACGAGAAAAATTCCTTACTATATCACTGCACACAAGTACACGAGTCTATTCAGAATCCAAAAAGTTTTTATTTTAAAACCTTACACAATTCCTAAACAACGAGAATCTCGTCCCATTCTATCACGATTTTTCTTAATCTATGGTGCAACAATGCAACTGTGTAACATGTTATGCAACCAGTTTACTGTATGAAGTACCTCTACAATTATATCGAACAGCTTTGCTTGTCTGAAGTTGGCTACTTGTGACTTCCGAGTCTTAATGTACCAACAAAACGCTTGAACGCTTGCATGAAGCATCTAATGGCTAACTTCGGAGATGCAAAGTTATTTGACTATAAATAATGTCTGAATGTTTTGGTTCGGACATTATACGTGTTACAGAACATATTACACAGTCTGGATTCACTATAACATAGGGACAGTTCTTACACTAATTTCGAAGATTACAGAATTGAAACGATCTCAGTTACTTAAGTATTTGACGGCCGTGTTAATAGCTCTACTAGCTTCTACTTCGCGACTAATTAAGTTACTTCTAATGACAGACGCACAGCCCAAATTATGGTACAATCACATACAACTGGCCCTCGCAAGGTTATGGAGAAAATCCTACCAGTATTTTGCTTAGAAACTTTGATATTTATCAAGATTGACTTCAGCTTGCGCTTACGCATAGCCAACAAGTTCATACCAGAACATATAGAAGAATCAATTGTTCTTTATTGCTGTTTTGCTACTTATTATGGAGTATGTAATAAAGTCCATTCAAATTGAAACCTTACTTTATAGGCAATCTAATGCAGAGAAGAGATTCGTGGATTTCATCTACATTTTTTTCTATTATTGCATTAAAAAGACTTGACAACAATTTCATATCATAAAATATAAAACAAAATCATCAAGATAATTTATCTAATTTAGTTTTCACATCTCGAAACTATGCCTGTTCATATTTTTTTGGTTCAACTTTCCTAGGACTATTCATTGACGACCGAGGTACGAACTAACATTTATAAGGCCCGTGCATTTCAGTACTAATTTGAGTGCTATTCAGACTATGCCAATTTGCTAAGACACTTCAAGAACCTACTTTGGAGAAAGATGATATTACACTTACGAACAAAAAAGTTGACTCAGCGGAAACACTTGGGATTTAAGATTCTGGTTTCTCTAGCGATTTTTTAGTAACAGTGAGATGGTCAATAATTTGGTCGTGAGTGTAAAGAGGCACTTCGAATAAAGACGTTTTAACAATTGTCTACTTATGCGGCCTATTCAACTTGTGTAAAATGTATCGTAGAAAATTCACTAATAAATTCGTGTATTGTGCATTTTTATTTAAAGCACCTTTATTGCGGTGAAATATTACGTACTACATAGATACAGTGTTGGGAAGTTGACACCATTGATTGATGCCTAGATCTTTTTATTTTTTTTAACGGTAGACTTGACTATAAACGACCCAGTTATCGATTGGTTCAAACCACCAAATCATCTATATTTTCTTAAAAAGTTCCGTTTTCCTTAAAAAGCAAAGGTATCTTGGTATTGCGGTGGAGCGTTTTTAGTGTCAACTATTTCAGTGTTTTTCCTTCTGCAATATTTCGTGCATGTGCATCACAATTTATAGAAGTTTGATAAACAAGTATTGCTAATTGCTAATATTAAATTGTCTTTAACAATGTTTGAAAAGCAATTGTAAAGTTTGCTCATTCGTTTTTAATGGCTTTTTAGAGCTTAACTTTTATTTGGAAATCGAGAGAGCTTAGTCTAGTCTAATTCTTTATTATTTTAACTACAAGTGTAGAGCGAATTATTTTAGTGCTCTTTCGGGGATATCAAATCCATTGATTTAAATCTAGAAACTTGAAAAAATATAATGATCGTACATTCCTTCTGTATCGTTTATTTTTGACTACATAATGTATTTTGTTCCTTTATATTTGGTTCGAGTATTTGACAGGAAACGTGACATTCCTTACAAATAATTGGCTACTTTATTTCGTTAGTTCAATTTTTAACTAGAAATTCCCTATCACTCATTCTATTCGCTAGAAAATTGTAGATAGGAATATAACTTAGATTTCCATAATCGCATATTTATACGCATTACAAGTTCGTATGCCATTTATTCCATATTCGTGATGTTACGTGACTTTTAATTCCTGTAAATTCTGGACTATTTTTAAATCCTACGACTCCCTTAGACTAATGTCACTACACATTAGTCTGGAAGTCTGAAAACATGGCAGCAATGCGAGTATCGAGCACTAGATGGCGCTGAACGTGCAAGCAAGCTCAGCCCCTGAGTCAACCGAACCACCATCTAAATCGGAGACAACTTTCGAATCATATACTTTTACATAAGACTTCATTTCTGTAAATCCTAGATGCAATTTATACACGGTACCACTCTCCCAAGCACGTTACAGCGTTAGCGCGGACATGGGCGCGAGTGCTAGTTTCGGGCGCTAGGTGGCGCTGGGCACCGCGTGTGGCGACGCCCGCGCGGCCGCGTGGCGACGGAGCAGTTCTGTCACTGTGATGGCTACCTGGACTGTGCCTTTGCCTTCGAGGACGTCCGCTGCGCAGCACATTAGTTTCTGAAAGAGAGGACATATTTGTTCATTGATTGCTAAATGGTCCAGACGTTATTTTGTTTCAATTTTTATAACAGTCGTTACCATTGATTGGTATAAATGTTAGCAGTATTGTTTGTTTATTACACAAAACAATCAAATTTATTAGGCGATATTTTTGACATACTAAAATCATATTCTCATGACAGATATAATGGAGTCAGTAACAAATGAAACACAAAGGTTGCCAATAAGAAATTTATTTCTTTAATTAGTTGAAACATTGTAAGTACATACAAAAAAAAGTACACTTTAAACATTTTTCTTCCTACAGTAAAACTATGACTAATAGCCGAAAATATTTCGAAAAACTTCCATATTATGTAGTTTCGAATAAACATAATGAAATCTCTCTCAAAGTGCATTATGAACGTGAAAAATGCGTGTTATTAAATGCAAATTACATCTAAAGTATAATACTGAATTTTAGTAGAAAAAAAATAGAAAAAGACTCAAAAAGGAAAATAATAAACCAATCATCTTATAATGTAATTTAAATATAACTGGAATATGAATATTTGACTGGTTTTAATATTTTGTCATTGGCAAGAATTTATCAAAAAAAAAAGTTACAAACAACCTTCAGGTTACAAAGTGGCCTTTTTACCTCATTCACAAGAAAAAAATCGGTCAAAATTCTAAAGTAGGCGGTTTAAGGTATACTAAAACCAGTCACTATAAACTACGTAAATAAGTACCCAAGCACCAGAAGCTAATAAATATATGTACGCTATAAGCCTTTAAATTATATATTAGAATCTATAATAATATCTCTTAATCATATAACTATTGATAGTTAGCATTGTACTCGCGACTTTAAAGCTCAAAAATAAGATTAATATTAAGAAGCGTAGAAAGAAAACACCACACATATACAAATAGCTTATGACCAGAATAGTTATGATAAATAATAGTGTAACAATACTTTATTTTTTGGGCGAATTTAACAATGCATTTCCACGAGATGAATTTTATTTCTGGAACAGGTGAATGAACATCTTGGTTTGACGTTGTATTATGCATCCAATTTGTAATTATGCAAGCTTTTTTGACAAAAAGTCTGCCAATTGCGGATAACAATACGCCTAAAAACAAAATATTGTTTTAGAAAATATGTAATTTTGAGTGTATTACGTTACAAAATCAGCAAGAAGAATGTAAACCAGCGTTAGAAAGTTTTAAATAATGTAAACGTTAAACAGAAGCTACAGTCTTTACAAACACATCTTTGGAATGGTTACAATAATATAATAATTAATTATACATAATTGTATATTTTTTATGTATTTTTCAAGAATACATACTTTTAAACTTGTCGTATTCTGTTACAATTAAAATGCGTAAAACATCATTGTTATATGTAAATATAATAACATTTACGATCTTATTGGCATCAATTTTGTTTGGTTGGCGTCGTTAAGGAATATCGGTTATGTATAAGAATTCTTGTATAACTTGTCTTTTATATTATATCTTTCGTAAAATTGTTACGCAAAAAGCCTCAAAATACTAAGTACTACTCGCTACAGAAACAGTTGCCTACGTGGGACGCAGCACGCATTGCATTTGTCTTTTTTTAATGTCTTATTTTCTAATGCAGTTCACTCGAACAATTCCAAATTCAATTCTCACTTGGTCATCAAAACTTACCCGCAATAAGGGTATTACAGTCTTGCTGGACATAATCAATCCCTACATACCATATACTCACCCTAAAGTTTTTATCAAAGGCAATCAAATTTTTCTATACCCTGCCACCGTCAAATCATTACCAGTAGATCATACTGTCAATCTGTCTTATCTCTCCCTTCCACTCCTAATCCCAAAATATAATTAATATTTGTAAAAACAGTAAAGATAGCTGTAAAATTGAAAAGACTAATTGCCATTCTAATTGATCCTCATTAAATGCCACGTCTTTTTTAAATTAATTCCTAAACAATTCCATATTATGTATAATGCAATACGCACCACGCCCAAATTCTATCTAAAACCAATCTAGCTTTTGCATTAAAAATACAATAACGATATGATGTTTCGATTAAGGCATATAATTCTTATTTTATAAGAAATTCCGAGTAAACAGCTAAGCTACGTTATCAGTATAATATTATATTAGTTAATACATATTCCTTTTCATCTTCATAATACTTCATGCACCAATGTTTTAACAGTTTCTTATTGTACTTAAATTTTGAAATATTTAACTGGTGCTTTATGTGATTCAGCTATATATTTATTTTTTAAAATGTTACTTATATGTATTTGCATACAATACTGCAACAAAAGAGTAGGTTAAATATTTCAAGCTTGGAGTAGATATATTTTATCTCAATAAGTTAATAATTTGTAAGGACCGAATCACACAAAACATCAGACACTAGCTAATCTGCTACAATAATTTCAATGGGTAATTCCTTTATTTATTTATCTTCACTTATAAACGGTTTTTAATCACTTATTATTTAATCGGGTATATCAATATCATCTTTCAATGTTTACAAGTCAAGAGTGCTATCTATTTGTAAAATTGTATTGTATTTTGGTGCAAAAAGACTACCTAACATTACAAATCCTATGTATTAGAATTGCATTAATAACTGCATTGCATCGTTACGTAAAGTATAAAGAAAAAATAATACTAAAACTATACTTAGTAGCAAATCACTCTTCAACACAACAAACGATGAGATCTTGGAAATAAAAGTTTTGCAAACTGTTAGATAGCTTTTACAATATACATGCGTATGCGCACGTATTGTCTTTATGACGTCAACGTGTATTATACATCAATATACAATTAGTGCATATTTAACATGACGCCTTGTAACTACAGTCTGCAAAACATAATACAAAAAATCAAACACGCAAAAATAGCCGACAATAGCAACCAATAAACAAACCAATTGGCAAAATGTATAAAGAATATTATAAAAAAACTACTAATTAAAAATTTAAATGCCTCCAATCGGAATGAACTTATAACAAGTGGAATTATACCAATTAAAAATAAACACTAAACCAATCAAATTCTAACAAAAACAAATTCACTGGAACCTATAAAATAAAGAAAATATAAATTCCATTGTGTAAATCCGTCGTAATACAGCCCAATTCCTATCAGACTTCTAGGTTTTAAGATCATTATAAAAAAGAAAACTAGCCTCAAAATTCGATTTCAGACCACTCACAGTCAGACTGTGCTTAAAGGCAACTGAGTTTATCTTGACCGTTGTAGAAAAACCTCAAAATTAATCATGTATTAAATGTACATATTTCACCATCACTTTTCATACCACAAAGGTTAAATATTTTTCTCTTCTCTATAGTTTAAATACGCATCCGGTCTCCCATGGGATATTTTAGTCCCATACACACTTTAATATTGGTTAATATCTTAGTATGGGAAACTTGAAAAGACATCCTTTTCTATATTCTGAGTAATGTTTACACTGCATGACAATTATTTATCAAGTTATTGCAAAGTTGAGGTATAAAAATTACGGTAGATTACATCACAAATTTTCCAATACAAGTTTACAAAGGGTACATGATTAGCAAAATGGTCGACACAAAGAAAGTGCCAAGGCATAGACAAGTGAATAGAACTCTGTTCTCAACCTCCTTAGGAGTTTCAGTCTCAGTAGAAATCACACTGTTCAAATTGTTCTGTATATCGAGATTCATTTTGCCCCTATCATATCTTTCAGCATCCACTTCTTCTCTTAATAACTCTGTAGGAAAATCAACTTCATCAGTGTCGTATATTTCAAAATTTTCGCTTCTTAGTATGTGGTCCTCTTTGCAGAAGGGCGTGACGAATTGGACTCTATTTGTCTGGTAATACGGTCCTCTATTCCTTAGCTCGCTGGTCGCGTAGACTGGTGAATAGTGTGCGTTAGCCGTGTCAGTGTTATTGTTCTCACTGTTTTGGTACTCTTCAGATTCATCGATGGTGTAATGTTGGTTGTTATCGGAGAAGTTGAAGTTGCTAATGAAGCGTTCTTCTGAGTATCTTCTTAGCTGCCTTTGGTAGTAGTTGACTTCGATGGAAGTTTCTGCGTCGTCGGCGTAGTACTCGCCTGATTGGTCAGTTTCGTAGTGGTAAGGGTCAGTGGGCATATCCCTTGCGGACGGCGTGGCGTGTGTGAGGAGGGCGGCGACGGTGCGGGCGAGTGGGGTGAGGCCGGGCGGTTGGCAGCCGAGTATGTCTTCGGCCGAACAGATGACCTCCTGCAACACACGCCACCCGTCTCTTAGTTTCATTTACAACAATCTGTCGCTTCAAGGGATATTTTACAAGACCCTGCAACACTCGAAATTGACACGGCAGGTATTCAACGTTAGTGCTCACTTTCATAGAAATTATCACTTTAACACAGTTTGCTTTCACTTCAAATCGCGTTAAAATGTGAACGGAAATAAATGGTGAAAAAATAATAAATCAAACAATTTTAAAATGAAATAAATATAAAATGATTTATGCAATATTACTCACCTCTTCAACTCCAATTTTTCGACACGCTTCCAAGAAGTTGTCCACGTTTCGTCTACATCTCGCCATTGTTAACTTGGGCTGAAACAATCATAGATCAAATTAATTATTAGATATAAGAACTCTTACTTACATAGTAGAAAATTCTGTGAGGTGACAGGGCAGTCTTTGCTGACGCCCAAACTGATAACAAGCTTTGAGTAAACTATACTCGAAATCTGAACAAAATAACCAATTTTTTTTACGTGCCTATTTTATACTTGTTTCAGTTGCGCTGTGTGTACAATTCATGGCCTCAAAAATTTGGACTTTTTCCTCTATAGTGCGAAATTAAAACCTATTATTCATAACATTAATTGTGTCTATAACACCCTATATAGTTTATGTACCTGTGCAGGCGAGGGCACGTGCACGGAGGCGACGGAGCGGGGCCGCACGTGGTTGGCGAGGTGGCACAGCACCACGCCGTCACACAGCACCGGCGCCAGCTGTGCCGGCAGCGACATCTTCAGACGGGTCTCGATGATCTGCGGGAAGAAGTCATATTTTATATGGTAAGAAAATAGAAGTACTACCTACAATATAAGGTATTAAAATCGGAATGGATAGGTGCGCTGTTCAATTAATGTTATGAAGTTATTGAAATATACAATGTACAACAAAAGGATGTGATGTCAGAGGTAGCCGAAGTAGGTACTAGGTTGCTGCGTTGCTGGTAGCGGGACAGTGTCATAAGAGTGCGTCTACACGGTGTATGCAGCTCTGGAGCAAGTTAATACACGCAAATGACAAAATGCAAGTGGATATTTTGCTTTGGCACATGCCGCACGTTTTTAACATGCATGTAAACTGCGCATGTGCCTCAATATGCGCGAGCTACTTGCACCGTGTAGATGAAAGTACAGGAAACCTTTATAGTAGTTTTGTATAGCTTGAAGTATTGAATTCACGAGTAGGTTAGTTAATGCAAAACACTCGCCAATTATTAGTTAAAAAAACCCAGACTGAAAAACACATGCTAGACATTCCCATGTTAATTTTTACTTACAGATCTCAACTGCTGCAGCAAATCCAGTTCTTCCTTCTGCTTATCGAACTCTCTCTTCATAGTAAAGCTGAGTTTGTCCACCGGAGCGTCTTTATTCCACGCCATCTTGCCCGGGGGCTTCGGGGCCGCACCTTTCAAATACGCCACACTGGTCGTCAACAACTTAGCATTGTCACCGTTCACTTGCCGCGGTATACTCGACTTCCCTAAACTGTTGTACCCCATAGTATTCGTTGGTGACTTAGTAGGTGATGTAGGCTTTATGTATGCGTCTGTCTGACCGTTTACCCGACCGTTGTATTCCACGTTCCCGTTGACAGTCGAGTATACCTTGCTATTCACGTTTCTAGAAGGTACAACTTTTTGAACAGGCCTTTTGTTTTCTTCTTGTTTCTCTACAACACCGTTGCCGTTCGTCGTTTGATTCTGAAATCTTCGGGGAGTGGAGTGAAGGAGGGGGGAGTTTGGCACTTGGGAAATATTAGGGGATGAGGTATTAGATAGACTACTATTGGAAGATGCGGTTTTATATAGACTAGGTGATACGTTACTGCTGTATCCGTTGACTGGGGAGTGGGAAGTTATCTGGTGGATGGGACTCTGGGTCTGGGAGTGCGGGGTGGAGTCCAGCTCGGGGGAGGGCTGGTCGGTGCGGGGGCGGTAAATGTCTTGCTGACGCTGCTGTCTTAAGGCTTCTTTGTATTGTCTGGAATGTTTCAAACGTATAGTCAGATTTTTTCCATTAAATCAAACAGTGTATAATGGCACATAGATTTCGTATCACAATTGCTTTAGATTTCCAGTTACTGTTATAACACTCAAACTTGTGTAAATTAGTACAGTTACTACCAAAAGTTACGTACAGTTAATACCAAAAGTTACATCAGTTGCTCCCAGAAACTAGTCACACTTTACAACCCGCTAATTTCTACAGTAAACACTAAATAGAAAATACCAAACGGGCATTAGAAAATAGTCATTATTACACTCATATTAGCAGTGTGAACGTGTTACTGCACCCAGTCGGAAGTTGTTCGGGAGACTGCAATTAGTGTGTTTACTGACAAACGATACCGTGCATGCTATTAGTAATACGAACTTTTATTGAAGTATGTATGGAGTAAGTGTATGAGAGTTCGATGACTTAATGTTCGTTCGATGCATTTCTTAGTGTATTTTTAAGCAGTTCTAAGAATTGTTTACGGAATTATTTTTCTGACCTTTTAAAAGAAAAAAGCTAATACGTTGAAGAAGCCTATTGACTTGAAAAATAAAATAATGAAGGGCACGGAAATGTAATAAAAATGTATCTACCAAAAGTATTAATTTCATTTCAATCTGTTTACGTGTTAGAATCACAAACGGAAGTCGTTAATTTTACACAAATGCTTTTAACTATCTGTGCCGAAAAAATCGTACCTACATTTATCACACATATATCTTTCTAATAGTTAGGTAATAGATTATGAGGTATTGATGAATCTGAAGACAAATAAAATCTTCATCGAAATTATAATTTTCTTCCATCTTATTCCTTCGCGGGAAATCGAATCTAAATTTTGAAGTAGAAACACAAACAATAAGTCAGTGTTGCCAGCTGTGATTTAAATAGAATGATTGATTGTTCCGCTCTTGTTGTAACATACGATATTTTGGGAGGGTATATCGAAAAGTAGGTGTGTTCTGTGTTATTTCACGAGAGTAAATGAACTGACATCGGGTCAAGGCTCTGAAGAAAATTTACTTTATATTATGAAAAAGAATTAACATATTTTATATATTATTATAGTGTATTTAGAGGTGTTTTTTTTGTTAGATCGTGATTGCGTTTATAGTTGTAATATGTGATTAATAATAACATGCACGATTATGTATCGTTAGAAGATAATTTTGTGACGTTGTTATGAAAAGACAATGCATACTTCTGTGCGAAAATTCTGTTAAGATATTTTTAATTTTATATACAGGTTGCTCTTTCCACAACAACGTCACAAAACAACGAAATCTATGTGACATCAAACCATTTATTGATAAAAAAAAAACTTAAGTATATATTTACGAGTGCGTATGTTAGTGAATGTCGTGCATACATGACGATGTACCTGTATGTTTGTTGATGGGCTAATTTACTCTTATCGTCGCCATTGGACATGTTCCCATCGGGTGATATACGGACGCTGAAAGGGACAACACCGGGGTTAATAAAAAAAGAGGTGGGGCAGCGGCATTAGCTTGTTTTGATTTGGAACAAACTAGTGTTTTGGTCAATTGTCTGCTATATTTTTTAAGTTTTATAGGGCCATCTAACTTTGATAGTATTATCAGATACAAAAATGTTGAGGAATTGTCTTTTTTTATTTTATTTTAAAGGCCCTGAGTAACAGCGACTTCTAAGCTAATTTAATTTAAATTAACAGGCAACAAATTCTTCATTAGCCTTCCTATATTCTAAGAAGATGTGCTCGTCAGGGACCACAGTTGTTACAACTATATTATCCATATTTCCACCTTATGTGTATTATTTATGGAATGCAATAAACGATATGAAGATAAATTCTTTATCGGAAACGAGTCAAGAAATTTTCAGTACTAGAAGCTCTCTATCTCAATCTGTTTGTTGCATGTTTGTTCCAAAACAGTGTCCCAAGTAATGCCGTTGCGGAAAAATGAGACAGAGGATAGGGGTGATAATGGCTGTGAATTACGACAAAAATATTTAATTTTACCTCTGTATCGGCCAATGCGAAAAATAAAAAATAAATATATAAGCATCTATGTCTACACACACTTATAAGAAATAATACCCAATTCTTTTTTTCGGTTCTAAACAGTTAAAATAATTTCTTGCTAAAATCGAGGAAAAGAGCTGATCAGATAGATATGTTGTTAACGAAGTCTTAAAAATATAAAATTATTATCAAATACTACGATCTTATTGGTAGTCTCATCAACTGGTTTCCTCTTTTAAAATCCAATTATAGTTTTATAAATTATTATTAAAAAAAAACTATTATAACAAACGTCTTCAGTAAAAATTGTGATACCAGTACCATAATGATTTAGATAGTTCTTCAACGACCCACTCCACTTTCGAAATAAAAAAATATCATCTGCAACATTGTGGTTCTGGTATTCACAGCAAAAAAAAACCTAATGCTTTCTATTATTAGGTTGAGATAAAACTACAAAAGACATTAAAATCACACTCCATTAAATTAGTTAATTTCCCTATAAGCCCCAATAAAAATCAATTTTATATCACTAGAATTAAAACCACACATTTCAATACAATCACTTTGCATATTAGGTCCAATATTCGTATCCTTTCAGTATCGCAAAGTGAAACCTAATCAGCTAGTAATAAGCTTCAATGTGTATTTAAAACTCTATATTGTGAGCCTTCATGATATACCGAGTTATTCCATTTATGAGAGAACACCAATATTTGACCCAATACGCCAACAAAATTGCTAAGGCCCAGCATAAAAATATTGTACAAACATACCCAGAGAGCAGTGGAGTGTTGGGCGCCAAAGGTGTTTCGCTTGATAATGACTGGGCCCTGGATAATGCTGCTCCCGGAGACAAGGTGGAAGGTGTGCTTGGCGTTGAACGACCGCTGCCCCCTCCACCTGCTTCACCGCCTCCTATTGGAAGAAAAACATGCGTGAGAAAACCTGGACTTGAATACTGGTATATAATGTTTACAATTGTTGGTATACAGGTAATTATGTCACAATTATGGACCCTGTTGGATACAGCATACAATAGTAGGAGAAAAGGGTATCAACACACTCAGATACTGTTATATACAACTCTTAAAAATAATATCAGGGCCCGTGATCGCGACTGTTATTTCCTTTATTAAATTACCAAAACACATAAAAATGATTTAGCAGCTATTAAAAAAAGCTCGAGGAAGGATTCCACAGATATTTTAGTCCGTTCCTATTTCCGGACATAAAAAAGAGTTTATATGCGCGTCATTCATATTTTATGGTGGTGCTCCATTAGTGAATGGCATCAGTCATTAAGGACGCTTGACATAGTCAATGGGCCGTTAACTGTTTGCTTACCAAATGGGAATGAAAATATTATTGCAATCGGAAACTTATGCTGTATTACGGAGTTCCTTGTATCGTTTATTGTTCTTTTTATCGTGTTGTCACTTTATTCGTCCGTGAAAAGATGTTTACGTTTCGAGAAAAGTGGGACAAATGCGATACCCCCGGTGACAGTTTTTGATCCCATATGCATCCCCAGAGAGCACTCTTTTCTGGAAATGCAAAGTTGGGGAACAGCGTTTGGGAATTCGGAGTACTTTACAAATCTGATCCAATTTAAACTAATATATGGCCAGTAAAAACCCGCAATCACTACTTTATTTACTGATCACATGCGAAAAACATATGACTTGGGAACAGAGCACAAAAAAAGTAGAAGAGAAATCTTTTCTACACATAGTGAAAATCTACCAAAATTACTCACCATCATTAGACCACCTCTTATCAACGCCATCAGTGCTGTACCCACTATCGACAACGTGCCTCGGCTTATGCCTCAAGCAGTCGATAGTCGCGTTGCCCGAAGTGATCTGATGCGCAGCACTAGTGTTCGGAGAGTTGCTTATATACGAGCTGTGTTTGGCCGAACGTCTGGTGTCTTCTACTCGTCTGTGAGACGGGAGGGTGTCTTTGTTCGCCATGTTTTCGAGGTACTTGAATATGTGCACGCGCCCGCGCATGCATATCTAGAAATTGGAAAAGGACGATGATAGTAAGATCAGATCAGATTGAACCTTTTTTGTTGTTGTTTAGGTGAAGGTTTCCTACGTAGTCTTTCATTATTTTAAGGGAGGGAGGAAAAATACTACATTATTAAATTAAACTCGTTAGACATGTAGGGAAATTTCCAATTCACATGTCGAGGTCCACTGACAGTAATTAAACATAGATAGCTTCAAACAGACAAGGAAAACCATCATGTTTACTTCATTTATTATCAATTAAAACTTAATGGAATACTAAAAACAACGAAGAGCTGAAGTGAATATAAATGCAAATGTACATTTGCTTGAAATTCACACTAGTTGATCAGAAAGTAATAGAAAACGCACAATGTATCAGCTCACATAGCTTGCGGTCGTAAAACCCGAGGGAAAGTGTTCACATCTAACTGTGAAGCAAATGAACTGCAAAATTCATAGTAAAACACTAAACGCAATTTTATTGCTTTTACAAAACTATGAAGAAATCATTTGAGATGTGTTTGTGTTGGCGCAGCACATTCGAAAAACAAATTATGAATATTGCTACTTTATATGTTCATTAAAAATAGCAAAATGGAATTATCATAAAATAAGAAGCATGAATATCACGTAAGTAGCTCAAAGACAGACAATATAAATCAGATAGCATCTGTCCATCTTAAATAGACACTTTGATCATTAACATTGGATTCCTCAATTCTTTACCTAAATTCTAAACTTTCTTCAACCAAGACCGTTGCAGTATTGCAGTAGGTAAAGTAGGAATATTACAGAAAGACTTACAGTGGTGGGTGGTGAGACGAGGGGATTGTTGTCCAAATTAAGCGTAACTAGTGTGTTCATGTTGCGAAGTTCCAGAGGTAACGACGATATGCAATTACAGCTCACATCCAGGTGTTCCAGCCTCAAGTATGTGATCTCTGGAATAGGGAGAAAATATATTAAAGGGCCTGGTAAGTGCTTAAACATGTTTGACTAATGACTGAACTCTTTCACTGTACTTGAGGGTGTCATTTCAGAAAATGTTTATGACCTGCATCGTCCAAACGGACCCTCATTGTTTAGAGTTAAAACCATAAAGTGTACGGACATAATAGTAGCATTTGTAAACGCAATATTTTCACTAACAAGGTTGCAACCCTCAAATAACTTCCTAGCCACGCACATCAAAGCGACTTCCCTTGTGAAGCGGTAAATACATCAAATGAATTTAACCACTTTGTACCCTAACTACTTGCAACCGCTTTGATTTCTGTAGATAAATAAACTTGGGCTAATGCGTCCCGGCTAAAATCTTGCCATTTGTAACTTCCAAGCATCTTGAAAGTATTGTTTGACATCTATTCTGCCCAATAGCTACTCGTACCATCTGACTAACATTTGCTTTAGCCGTTTACCAAGAACATATTACAGGTAATATGCATAAATAAATAAAATTATTAGTAGGAATAATTATAATTTTAACCCCTTATGTCCGTTATAATACTTATTCCAACATACGCAGCGTAAACGCGGCTAAAAATAGTTTGTTTACAATAACTAAGTCTCAATCAAAAGTTTTCCTCCTTATTGTACTTGTAAATACAAATCGGTACAAATGGGTCATTCCCCATACGGTACTAATGTTACTATCGGGTTATGTTTGCACTCAATACCTGTTAATGTAACAAGTGTTGTCCTCAATTTTGAGGTAATAAGTATCGATAATGTAAAGAAAGGCAAAGAATTGACTATAAAATTAAAGATTCATAGTAGATATATTTATCTGTTAAGTACATGACAACATTTATGGCCTTCACATAGTGTTTTATGCTTGAGCACGCGCATTAAAAATATGTGCACATTAAATGCTTCCTTATTATATTTTTTATTCTTTCCGCCCTTTTATGTTATTTAAAATATTGATACTTAAAATTGTATTCAATCAATCAAACTAATTACTCTCTAACTGTTTAAGAAAGCATCTCAAAACTAAAACTAAGCTTCCAGGCCGAGCTGCGGGTTTAATCGAAATAGTTATGGCGGCCCAAGATCGCCAAGAACTCTAGACGGGACAAAGGTGACTAACAACAAAATTCTGCCACTCAGGGATCATCTGATGATTCCCCAACTCCAAAAAAGATCTTCTAGGGCCACTGTAACTTTCAAATAATCCTGACAGGTGATTATACAATACCTACTTAAAAATTTTTACTCACGTAACGGCAGCAGTCCCAGCTGATTATTGCTAAGGTCGAGAGCCCTCAAGCCGGCGCAATCCCCAAGAGTCATGGGGACTTGCGTCAGTCTGTTGTTGGAGGCATCGAGCTCAGCCAGCGAGGTCATCTTGCCTATCTCCTTGGGTAAGGTACTTAGCATATTGTCGGGGACTAAGAGCACTTGAAGCGGCATCTGGCATACTTCCCGCGGTAATTCTGTGAGCTGGTTTGAACTGTGGACAACAGAAAATTGGTTTAAGAAGTTTCTTCTCCACATCAAATCTAAATTATCGTCGAAAAATAAGAACATCTTAACTTCGTTGTTCACTTCTAAAGTGCAAGCTGAAAGAAAATTCTCAACCGCATATTCCAAAGATACAATTTACTCCGTTCTCGCATCCAAATCCACTTCATTAATCCAGATTGAAGATACAAATGGCTAACATTTTTCAACACGGACGAAACGGTCTCGCATTCTTATATCACAAAGTGAAACGCACATAATTCTTAAGAGTCAATGAACGCGAACATAAACAAATGCACCCAATCGATACATTACTAAACTGCTATTTTTACACCATCAAACCTACTTCGGAATGGGATTGCATGTAATTAGAACGGTCGAAACATAAATCGGTCGTCGCCTAACCTAATAGTTTCGGCGTACGTGCCAAGAGAATCAGTAAACATTGGTAAAAGTGTTCTTAAGCCTCGCTTCCTGTTTTACATCGGAACAAAATAAAAAATGCTTTTACATACAACAACATATTGGATTACTACGTGTGCGGGTAACTTAAGCTGATAATTTTATATGCAGATTAGATTATGTGTGTAAACAACGTGATCGTATTTTAAGACCGCCCAAGAAGATATTTGTAGCTTAAAATAAAGTCATAAATAATAATGATATAAGGGCGTTATTTACAGACACAAGTCATAACTGAACGAATTTCTAAGTAAAACCATTTCATGTCAGACTAATAATATCTCAAATAGAATCATTGGACCAGTTTGTTAATTGAAAGTTTAGTCGGAATATCATAAAATCCATAACAGTCCAAGCGTTCAATTAAACTTCTGAAGGTTTTATGATTCTTAAAGCTACCTAGTTTTGAAAGGCAAGAAATCACTCTGAACTCGGCCAAAACAGACGAAGTTCGAGAGAGACAGCATCAAAACAAACCCAACTGATACCAAAACAAAGACCACCCTACCGTATCGAAGTACTTAACCGTGCACCTTCAAGTCTAGATATATTTATTTTTTTGCCGTCTAGACGCTTAGACACAGACTCGAAACAGGATTCTATTCTGCAAGACAAGGAATCAATAAATAGATGCGAGGTCAACGCACGATGCAAAGGAAATAATTGTAGACCAAGTTGGAACGCTCGGTGGAAAACTTCGATAATAACACGACACTATGAGAATGGCCTACATATAGCCTATAGTAGCAGGAGAGTAGATTGTATGGGATGACGTAAACAAGGCAATAAACAGATGTACATAAAGAACGTTGAATGGGATCAACGAACCGGGATAGGATAAAGTATCGCTAGCTGAAATAAATGATACTGTTAGTCGGAAAGCTCCCTGTATATTTACTTGAAAAGCTTTTATGTTATTGCATACAATGTATGCATAACAAATGCAACATACTACATTTTACTATCGCTAATGCACAGTTTATATTATTTGAAAAACATCGGTGTATGTACAACCTTAAAAATTGTTCAGTCTACTCTAGACTCACTCAGCTCCTATTGTCAGCTTCCCATTGAACAGTGTCGAGCAAGCAAAACATCTAAGTGGCACATTTCTCAATATCGCCCAGTCAGCGAGATAGGACCGTTATCGGACCACCATTAAAGGCAACGTGACAGTTTCAACAGAAACAAGACTACGAACACTGTCATGCTATTGCAATGTACACAAGCTTTCTCGATGACTTTATAATTTGCTGACGTTTGAATAATTCAGATTTTGGATTATCATAATTCACACTTAGTTACCTGCTGTTGTTGCTTTCATTCTTATTTATTTAGATCTGGTATGAATTAATTAAATTAATGTGCCCTTTCGATTGTAATGAGAGAGACGGTGATGGCACATTCCATAAGCTGTTTAATATCCTAGTTCTAAAATAAACCATAACCAGGCATATATCCGTCAACTAAGTGGTGATTATTTTCAAAATACATGTGAGTCCTAAGACGATGTAACTCCACACGTGCACATGATGTGATATTATGCGAAAAATAATAACTCGCATTATCAAGATTCAAAACAAAATCAGTGTCCGTAACATTACGGTGCGTGACTAATTTATTCGAGAAGAAAAAACTGTTAATTAAATTACGCTCTCTATATTCGCGACGTATAGAGAATTATTGAGAATGATGAAACTCTCGGATACATTATAGCTAACATTTGTCATGCAATTCATCTGTGACTTTGCTTTGAGCTAATTTGGGTCAAAATCGGTGTCGTTTAGTTTAATCAAATGAAGCGTTCATTGCGATATATTTCTGATGTTTCACAAAATGGAAATCGCAGTAGAGAACTCATTTGAAATTTTCTAATAACACAACTCTCTAACAGACTCTAAAAAACAACAATAGACATGTTGCGTGTTGTGGTTTTGATTTCCACGCGAAATATAATTTTGTATCAACATAAGCAATTGTTGCGGATCAGAAAACTTCTGTGTATGGTGCCTGAATTACATTGTACTTAGAATAACATCTCTATCATCAATCAGTCGTAATGCGCTTACTTTTGAATTGATCTGTCAAGAAATCTCCACGTGATCGTATAGAACCAATGAATGATGCTTCAAAACAATAGCTTTACCTTCGTACAGGAAACAATCCCCAACGAATTTGTCACACAGACTAATGTAAGCAATTCAAGTTGTTTACACTGTTGTATCTTCAATGTTCTAAACACACCTACGTCAAATTAGCAGACGCTATGATAACATTTGCCGAAGCCATTTATTGCGAAGGGAGGTGCCCTTGGCTGTCAGTAGTGGGTAGGGGTGCCCCCTGCTGTCGACTTAATTATTTAGACATTAGGGGGTGAGGTCTTAGTTCGCGTAGGACTTAAAATATTCTACTTGAATCTAGGTCAGGGTAAGGATTTTTGACGTCTTCCTTGTTACATTTGGTATATTATTGAGGGTTATGGAACAGCTGATCCTGCCTCTTAATGAATTTCAAATGGTGTACACCTGCATAGGTATGTTGCGATACACTACATCGAGCCCCCATGCATCAAACATTCTATCACATACTACAGGTGCAATTGTCAAATGATTGACTACAATTTCCGTGTTTTCGCGTCCCACACTCAATATGAAAGCGACATTGAGGGCCCCACATGGCTTCCCCTAGCAATTTAGAGCAAATAATTCGCACGTTCCGCTCCAACGGTTCAAGGTCGATATTATATCGATTCTTGCACAGAGGGGAGGCAGAAATAACTTTACGAGGTGCAGGGACACAAAAATTAAACGGCTTTGTAGCTATATTGAGAATCTTTGAAGAAGAATTGATGATGAATAAATCATTCTATTCTGATTTATTAACTATAAAAAAATTTACTACTCTTGTTATTGATATGTATGTTACCTGTAAACCGATGTAAGTTCGAATAATAATGCACGCAGGTAATTAGTAAATCGATTCCACACAAACCCCCAATTAAGTATCGATGAGCAAAAAAGTGCGAAACGGCACCAGGAAGATGGTGTTCAACCAAGCAGTTCTCGATAAACAAGTTTGATTTATTACCTATTCTCACATCACGGGCGTGCTCGTTAACCAAATCGGAACGGTGCAAAAACTAACTGGGTATACTAACGTATCTGCCCAATTGAGTTACACAATAGTAAGTGCTCCATTCTATCGCCATTGTGCACATGTGCCGCGGACGTCCCATTTTCGAAAGCCTACGTGTGTCATGCGCACGCGCGCGATGATCGACCGTCATGGAGAATGCGCGTGCGACGAACCGAAATCATAAAGCGCAGTTACGCTCTGCTGATGGTTTTACTTTTATGATAGTGTTTTGACTATTACGTAAAGGTAGGTATATCGTTTCAACTCCTTCCGAGTCGTTATTGAAGTGTAACGAACAACATTTACCTATAAGGCCGTTTCTTTCACAGTATAACCTATCCGATCGATCCCTACACAATGCATTAAAATTACAATAATCTGAAAGCCATAATTTCAAACATTTTCTATTCCATGTTGCCAGCAATAAACCAGCGAACAAGCAACCCATGTTTTTCCGGCCGTAAACATTAAAATGTACAATACAAATAAACAGAGAAAACTGTTGTATGTGTAACCAATGCAACAATAGAGACTCAGCCTGTGTTGTGACAGTTGTGTTTTCCATAGAATAGGAACAACAGTAGAACGGTTTTTGTTTGGTGACCACGTTGTTCCCAGTAACAACAGTTTCAATGAGGCTAATCGGTCGAGTTACGACATTATACCATTGTGTCAATTTCAAGTTCATAAGCGAAAAGAAAGCAGATACGACGTTCTACGTATTGGCATTGACAAGAAAATTAATTTCTTGGAAAATTCACTCGATTACCTTCGCGTGATTTGTCAAATTCTGTACTGGTTTGAACGGAACATTTATCTTAATTAAGGGCTAAATTGTTTCTTGAGGGAGGTTGAAGATATATATATAATTTATTATAAATAATAAATTATAATTATAATTAGGCCTATAATAAATTAGGAACCAAAATTCCCGTGATTTATGAGATGGTTGATCTCATTAAGAAAGAGGGTGCACATTCTAAGTATTATTTAATTAGGTAACAAAATATGTTAAAGATAAAGTTAAAAATATAAGTAGGGATATCAGGAGATGACAGGTGGAGCTCCACCTGCCTTGTGCCTAAAATAAACGTGGCCTGATCAAAACGAGTTCAGCTGCATATTGTAAGATTATAAAATTTGTTTTCTTTTTCAAACATTGCAGCATACAAGATGCAATTTCTCTTCAAAGAGTCTCGTTCTATAAAACCCGAAATAATTGTCTGTGAATCATGCGAACATTATGTAAGTATGTTATTTAATATAATTTGCGTGGGTTTGTGAGAAACTGTCATCTGTTAGGCAAATTAAATTCATTAGTTTAGGAGTACTTATACTAAAAGGGCCGTTAGATTAAAACAACACTGCGTGGGACGATCGAATTATGTAAAACGATATTCAAATATATTTTAGGTAAGGCTTTTATGCTTTTAGCGTTCATCCCAAGTGATTATTAAAGCTGACATTAATTTGTAACTGGAAGCGGCATGATATCGATTTTCCGTCTACTTTACAGTATCTAAGAGGCAAGTTCATCCCACACATTTTATTCGAAAATCATCATCATCTGCCTAGCCTTTTCCCAACTATGTTGGGGTCGGCTTCCAGTCTAACCAGATGCAGCTGAGTACCAGGGTTTTACAAGGAGCGACTGCCTATCTGACCTCCTCAACCCAGTTACCTGGGCAACGCGATACCCCTTGGTAAGACTGGTTGTCAGACTTTCTGGCTTCTGACTACCCGTAACGACTACCAAAGATGTTTAAATGGCAGCCGGGACCTACAGTTTATCGTGCCATCCGAAACACGGAAGAACTCATTATGACAAGATGGTCACCCATCCACGGACCGACCGCGCCAAGCGTTGCTTAACCTTATGATCGATCGATCCGCGCGGCTTTGACTTAGCCACGAGCTCTTCAACATTCCATTCCAACATTCCATTCCATTCCATTTTTCTATTTTATTCGAAAATAATCACAAAATTACTGCTCAAGTAGGAAAGTACTCCTTATCAGACCAATGCATTTTTAAACATCACATAATACGCTGTCTTCCTTCTTATCGCTTTATCCATATGTCACTCAACGTCTTGGCCGTGACATCTGCGGTCATTCACCCCGCCTACAGATGTTTACTACCGGTAACTCTTAACGCAAGGACATAGGGCACATTATCGTGATATAGGAAGTGAAGTTAACGTTGTGTATCGCGAACACGTGATAAGTGTGTTATAGATCTTGTATTTACGTTGTTGTAACAATAGAAAAGGTTAGGTCTTGTTATTGGTGTCAAGCATCCATTTGGTGTTTGGTATTGAGCAGCTATTATCATTTATTTAGATGTTATTTATGATTCTATGTGATGTTTTTCTCATTTATCACTGTTTTCGTTTATTAGTGTGGTTTTGGCTGGGTTGTATTACTGGGAAAAGACACGACTTTCAAATGTAAATAGCTGAACGCTCATTCTGACGGTTTCCACGCTCATACACTAACTAATCAAATGATATATGATATATTATATAAAAAAATCCTAACCAAATATTGAATAGTAAAAATTTTGTAATTAGGTATAAATAAATTTCCAGAAAGTAATGCTCATTAATGAATGCAACTGTGGTTTGATATGTTATCGCGTGACTACTGTCAGTACAGATAAGGGCACTACAACCACACTGAGGGTGAATTGTCCTGCAAGGCTTATTAAAATTTTATTACTACTTAAATCAAGATTTGAACTGGATATACCTAATAATTTTAGACAGGTACATTTCCTAGTGTATACTAATTGAGATTTTTATCGTGTATCGTGCGTGTGTAGATATGGGAAAGGATAAGACAATTGTAAAAATGTATGCTGTTACAGATATGCTAAATACTAATAAATAATATACTAATCAGAAGTAACATAAGAAAGGGCTATAAGTAAACCAAGTCTGTAAAGTGCGAAAGAAGACAAAAAGTCAAAAACCCATTGAACTGAAAGAACTGTTCCTAAAAGACCGAACCGCAAATGCTAAAATGCAAGAATGACTAAATGGTTCACACCACAATGTCTAACATTGCATAAATACGACTAACAAAAGAATTACAACATCAAAGCAGAATCTCCTCGAGAAAGGCACTCTACTGGCTGTCATAAATAGCCAGAAGATACTAAAATAAAAGAAGAAAAAACTATAAAAGGCCGCTGTCTGCATATAAAACAGAGTTTATTTCTAAACCAGAGCTATTAATTACAGCCATCTTCTAAATTGTTCGACATCGTTGCTATTTGTGTGGTGTGCCTTCGTTAGTTTAGTAAGATCGTAAATGTATGGCCTGATTTGGTTATTGTAGATTTTTTTATTGGTTGTAAACAAACACTGATGCAACATAGCTAAAATTCACCAGTATGTTCGTTGCATTGAGCAAGCGTGGTGATAAACGCTCCATCCTTCTCCGTGTGAGAGGAGGCTCGTGCCCAGCAGTGGGCCGATAAAAAGGCTGGTGATAATGACACGCTTCAACCCTTGATTTGCCTATATCTCAGCTCAAAACCATTACAAAAACATATGTATTCTCCCCAACCTGTATCTCTTCAAAAACACAACTCTCTCTATAAACACAACGTCTCTCTCTATAAACACAACTACAAAATCTACTTACTCCCCCATCTACTGCAAGATACATCTCCTTTAGAAGCGCTGTCATAACAATCTGCATACAATTTACTTTAGCACCCTCAAACCACATTGTACAACTTATCGTACCAACTAATGTTCTATTTTAGTCCTGAACTCCGGAGCTCCCAATGTCCTTGACTCGTTCGACTTGCTTATTATCTTGTTAGTAAGCTACTGTCATAGCAAACTGTCTGGACTTTTGTTTGTGTATTGAGAAGCGAGATGAATCAATTGGTTTGGGGGCAAACGATTTGTTTGTCTTTTGAACTTGACCTACGGTACCCCAATATGGATTATGTCTTGTTGTTGTACCTAACTGAACACAATAAGTAAAATAAATTTCTTGCTCATGTTTTAGGACAATTGATCTATTAAAGTATTGCCGAATTACCGATCTCATTAGCAGAGCTCATTAGGTATATCATAGACGAGCGTCTTTCCGAACATTACACAGCATTAAAAAACCCAAGTGTGTTCCAAAGAGGTAAGTAACCTACGTAACAAATTAATACTGGCCGAAACGTCACAAAAAGTAAAACTGTCAAACACAAATGTCACAGGACTAAAAGCCGGTGAAAAACCGTTTGCATAGTAATTTATACAAAATACACACGTGGGTTGAAAATAGAGGTGTGTAGCGGTTGGCGTTTGTCGACGGTTCACCGCGACCCGCGCGTGCCCGCCCGTTTCCCCCTCGTCGAGTCGGGCCACGCGTCGCTCAATACACGGGCGTAGCCGCTAAGGTAACCAAGCTCAACACTTCAGGACACACATTTTTCCCCTCTTTGCCTTGGTAATAATTCAGCCGAGAATAACATTTACATATTATTCAATAGGTATATGTGTTATATTCGTCCCAATTCATAAACAACAACGGTTTCAGCAAGTTTCGGGGAAGTGCTTACCTTATTTAGTTTATCGTTCAATAATAATAGGAAGGTGACGTAAATATGTAATTATACTGGAATTTTGGTCCTTTTATCGAATACTGTTTCCTTATTTTTCCGTCATTGTATCGGCATTGCGGAGGTGTAATGTCGTTTCGACTTTCGTGGGTGGATTAGCAAGTGAGAAAATTGTCGTTGTTTAATATTTAATTCGCAGCAACCTTGGCATTAACTGTGTAAAATGAGCTCGAAACAAATCTATTTTAGTGCTAAATATCCTTATTTGACTAACCACAAAACCACAATGTTGTTAATATAGTCCTTTATCGCACTGATAAAGCTATTCACCCTAGTTGTCCGGCCATCTTGGAGCGCAACCGCCGCGTTCCCCCGCCGCGCGCCGCACGCCAGTCGCTCGCTGCCTGCCCGCTCGTGTGTACGATCTATGTTCGAAGCCCGACAACAAAAATCGTTGCATTCCATCGCCATGCAGTTCGAATACGACCCTGAACGACTCATAGAAGAAGTCAGAAAGCGTCCTGGCATATGGAACTATGATGATGCGGAGTATCGAGCGAAAAATATAAGGTACAAACTATGGAACGAAGTTGTCACCGAACTGCTGCAGACGGATATCAAGGTTTCTAAAAGTGAAATGAGAGAACTTGGTAAGTTAACTTTGTTTATTATTATTTGTCTGTCATTCAACTTATTACTAGGTTATCTCGAGCCGGTAGCGGTTTTCACGAACACGCGGCGACGTAAACAAAGTTTGTTTTTAATGAGTTTAGTTACCCGGCGCCTCAACAGATGGCGCTACGAGTGTAGACCGGCGTCAGTCCCTCGTTATCCAACCCCTTTTTTGGGGATACTGTTGTTGACGATTTTTTTAAGTGACACAATTTAATGATATTTACTACGATTTATGCAGGCTTTATTATTATTAGATATTAATTTCGATGGTAGCAATTACCTATTTAATTGCAGGATTTATAAAATAGAAATATTGAAATTAGGAATAGGTGTATCGTTAAAATGACAACTAAAATGAAAATCCGTCACGTAAATAGGTTGATTTATCACTATCTGAGTGATTTTTCTGTAATCGTACAAAAGTACAAAGTATTAATTACAATGTGCTTATTTTTCAGAAATCCAACTGCAAAAGAAATGGAAGAGCATAAGGGACTGCTTCCAGAAGTACATATCAAATCCAAATAGGACAAAGAAACCTTACATTTACTGTAAACATTTACAATTCCTCTTAAAAGACCAGGAACTACCTCGCAAAGAAGACGAAGGTACCAGCGATTCCAGTGAATCTAAACCAATCAAACAGAAGAGAGTATGGAGGTCTAAGAAGAAACTGAAATTAGTGAAGGATGAGGAAAGCTCAGAAGAAGATAACGATAATACTTTCGATGACACTCTCGATGACTCTAGAGAATATTCTATGGATGCACCTGAGACCAGTCGGCCAGCCAAGCAGGCTAAACTGAACAAATCAGAGGTAGATGAGTTTGCTTTTGCGAACGTTGATGCACACATAAAATCGGACTCGGATGACCCTGATAAAATGTTTTTGCTGTCACTCCTTCCTCATTTAAAGACGATACCAGAAGAGTTCCGACTGAACGTAAAAATGGAACTGATGCAGGTTCTACGAACCGCTAACTACAATACCGTGCGAGAGCATAAAATGATGTAAAAGAATTTAGAAATTATATTTAGAAATAGTTTCCACTAAGTAAAGAAAAGACTATTGTTAAGTTACTTTCCAAATATTTTATATTAAAGTTTGTGATGTAATTAGTGTGTTTGACTTACCTTAAATCTAAATATGTGAGTGACTGGAGACCTCCGACTGCATTTGGAACTGTTCTGATTATATTCTGAGATAACAGTAACTTTTCTAAAAAAATGTACGACGTTAACTCATCTGGTAATTCACTGAACCGATTTTTTGACAAATCTGGAACAAAGAGAAAAATATATTTAGTACTTGTACATATGAGTTCTTAGTGGTAATTCGTGTAGGTATTAGTTAGCGGACTAGTAATAATGTTGAATAACATCCATTGACTGTAGATTAAAAATAGACAAAAATATAGTCATTGTTCCAAAAAATAATCGCCTTACGAAACCATAGGCTTGCGATCATAACTTAAAAGAATAAAGTAACCAAATACTTATTCTCGTTCATAAAATGAGGGGATAACATTAAGGGGATACAATATTTTCGTTCAAAGTGAGACGTTGTTTTACGGCTTAAGTAATGGCAGCCATGAAAGTTCGTCGTAATAGTGATTTAGGACGGCAACTAAAGTATTAATAAATAAATGGTTATTGCTCAGGGATATGTGGGTAAGCAACAAAAATAGATTAAATCCATAATTCTTTAAGTGACGAGATGGTTGTACAAAGAAGCAGATGAAAATCTTCAAAAGTGTTCAAAGGACTCAATTGCCTTTAGAGTACTTTGGATCAATGTTGGGTAAGTAAGTTTTCTTAATTATTTGATCAATCATGCAAGACTGTTTCATCAAAGTCTTAACGGCCATTTACCGTTTGTCATCACATGGTAATCCATCATGATTGATGTACTCTTTGGCATTAAGTAAACTTATATTTGCCTCACACTTTGTTTCTATACGAGGTAAATTTTCAACAATGTATGTTCATCATTTTTAGGAAGTATTTTTTCCAAAGAAGGCAACTGCTATTCCTGTTTTTATTTATTAGATTTCCTGAATTGGAGTAGAGTCATAACTTGCACATTGTTTTGGTGTTATTCCTTGAACATATCACAATAATAAGAGGTAAGTATCATCAATTATAACGAAAGCAAGTCAGTCAAAATTACAAGTACTTACACACTTACTTGGAAAATGAGTTCTGAAGTATACAAAAAGTTATGTTTATATGTAGATGTTGCTATAAATATTAATACAATTAGGTTGATTGATTTTAAACATATAAATATAAGTACAAAACGTGTAGGTATGAGAGACATCATTATAAATCAAAATCAAACACGATCAACGAACGACGAAACAACGGCGCCACTTGTTTTCATTATCATAATCACGTATAAATTGTCAAACAACATTTAATTCATATCAACAAACCTAATAAGACAGTACAAACAATTTCTAGACTTCGTAAACTAGTTAGGTTCGTTGACACAAAACTGCGTCAGAGTGCGGTTGATGGCAACCGCAGGCAAACTCGCAAGGATAAGAGCGGATTATTATGTAATCATAGAGCTTGATACTCCTGTATAACTGCTCTGTAATCTGTTAGAAATATCTTTAATGCAAGCCGTAACCATGGCGACGTATAAATACGATTCTGAGATTGAAAATGCAATCAATAACGCTGGTACTGCAGGTTGAACTTTCATGGAACATCCATAAGGAAACAGGATTAAACAGAAGCAGTTTCAACCAAAACAGTGAGTCTGTTCATAGATAGAATATCTAACATACGAAAAACAAGGAAATGTAGAAAACAAAGAAATCGTGTATGCACAGCAAACGGAAACGAATAAATTGTTGCCAAGCAGTAAAATGAATCAAGGTGCATAGCCAGTCAATACAGATCGAATGTAATCTTAGAAAGGAATGCAAGAACGGATGCTAGCACACCTGTTATAGGAAGCAATCAAGATATCTTTACCTAAAATAGCGAGATATAAAAAGTATGGTAAAAAAATCATGAAGTAATCACTCTTTATGGGCGCCCGGCCTTCACCTCTCAAGATTTTATTGTTGCCCATTTTAAACCGGTTTGATAAAAAAAACTGCTCTCGATTTGACTATAAAATCCGAACTATAATATAATCTAATTGGACACTTCAATAATTTTGGTTCAGCTTTACAATTTCCAGATAAATCGATTTCGGGGATCGATTAGGAAGCATAAACAGAGCTAATCGATTATAACCAGAAATATTGACACAACTATTCTACTCCACTTGATAGGCGCAACTAATGTAATCTAATCTCGAGTCGTTATTGAGATCACTTACATCTTAGGATAGTTGAACTCGATTCATATGATTTATGAACGGCTAACTACCTATTGTCTGACAGATATAGTGACAGCTGTGTAAATAGAAAACATCTGTTAATGCAACTCAAGTGGTTCTCCTTTTCTATGAAAGTTTCTCTTGAAACGTGTGTTCTAATTATGTGTTCTGCTCCAAATAGGTCTGCTAAATGTTGAGCGGTGACATTTTCCGTGTAACATTTTTTGCTACCTTTAATCCCAAGTTTTTGCCAAAGCTTGCCGAGAGGGTGGGTAGTAACAGCCGGAGTTGGCTTCTGAAAATGATAAATGCTCATAATACCACAGGCTTTTGGGAAGACTTGCCCCAAATGGTGGTTAAGTCAAGTACGAGGCAGGTCAAAAAATAAATCAGTTAACGTTTCAGTGAAGATGAATGTTTGCAATGATTTTATTTAATGGTGATTCTGGCTTGTTAAGTTTCAAATTAATAACATTTCAGAGCAGTAAATTCAACTTTTTGATTTACGTCGTCGGCTTCGTTTCAAAACAAACATATTCGTGCCAAAAATGTCTGCGTCAACTAAACAGACATTCAGATCGTAGCAGACGTTAAAAAAATATTATCAGCTATAAGAAAAATAATGTAGGCAATCGAGACACAGTCAATGACTACGAACGATATATTAACAAGTTATCTATAACAGTACGTATCTGAAGTTGAATCACTCGCACGCCTCAAAAATGTGTGTCAACAATCAATGGGCGAGACTGCACCAAAACTGGTTTCTCCTTACACAGTTTCGTGAGAACTGTCCAGTGCATTCGTTTTAACTTTTTCTCAACTATAATTTCAACGTTTTCCTGCAGTTACAGTGTTATTATACCGTTAAGTGTCTTGAAATATAATAATTGGATGATGAGTGAACGCTTAAAGTATAAAGGAAGCCGTAGGATGTGCTGCAAATATAAAAAAATATTTTCATGAACGGTTTTTATTTAAAAAAATACGATTTTCTTTTCATGAATACTTGCGTTCAGTAAAATGTTTACGGAGATTCTATGAGGTTTATTTGTACTTGTGAGCTTTGAGCTTTTACTTCTTCATTGCAGATTACATTCATTCATCTCTCTAGAAATACTTCAGCACTGTCTATTACTGGCTAGCTATTCGTCTGGAGGATAGAGATTTTTCAATGGTTTATTATATCTTACAGCGGTACAATGTGATGTTTGAGAAACAACTTAAAATGTTTTCAATGAATCTCGATTACGATTCAGATAATGTTATATCAGCAATTAGATCGATTGAACTAAATGACAGTCTCTAATTTGGCACGCAAATTCGTACCGCGCTATCTGTCTGAGGGCACTTAAACCGACTGGCAAAATATCGTAAATGATATCGTGAACCTCGTGATATAATACCGTCGACCTAATTTTTTTAATACTGATAATGCGCACAAGTAATATAGTTAATGGATACGCTCCAAGGAGCAGTTCTAACTATACATTACTTTTTGGGAAATGGATCAGGATATTACCCTAAATCGTCACGACATTAGGCTTATTAATTTTCGTTGCTATAACTAAACTTAGGACTTAATAAGGTAGGTACTTTACGTGGTCTCTACAAATAAAAACCTCCGCCAAGACGAACCTAACAAACCATAAAACGAAGTTCCAAGATCCATTAAAACAGTTTTCAACGTTTTAATACTTAAAACAATGAGAAAGTCACTCCAATCTTCAAACACGAGCCTAGAAAGACGAAGTTCATCAAGGCTCGTTCCTGTGTAAAGGCTGAGAATAAAGGTTTCTTTTCCTCGTTGACAGACAACGTGGGCGGTGACAAAAGGAGGTCTCCTAAGCATAATGACTGGAGGCACGCCTTTGAACAATGAACATGAGAATAACTACTCCAGACTTGATGAAAATTTTAATTCTTGAGGCCTCCTTGCTTCTTGTAATTACGAGCGAGTTTCAGGAACGGTTAACATTAAATATGACACGTTTGATGAGGCTATGAAAAGGTTATGAGTTGAGTGTATTCCAACTCAAAGTAGTTGACATACTTACTAGAGTTATAAGTTCGTTTTGGGATTTACCATTAGTATTGTAGTAATAGACTACTCCTGAGAAGAATACATTTGGAAGATAATAAATAGACGAGACAACCGAGAATACTTGTATCTTGTTCGCAATTAATCAGAACAAGAGCTAATCTGAAACGCGTTATTCATCAACAGCTCGGACACATTCATAAATCTAACGCAATTGAGGCCAGCGTTAGACTTAATAACTTCGAGGACAACACTCCAAGTCCTGGCATTTGGTGATTATATCCTAGAGTTTCCGGCCGCTGTCATAAATACAACGTGTTGGTTACAAGACTTATGACTCACGACGCTGAGTAATCTCAAAACGATATGTCTTAGTACTGGTGCTCTCACAACTAATACACCTAGTAAAACTCGAGAGCTTGTTATGTAAACATTTCTCCTACAAATGCTAGTGAAGTGTGAGAATATAACTTCCAATAATAGTACGTTTCAAAATAAATAACGAAGCCTGCAATGACATAACGTGTTACATAATTATTCTCTTAAGCGTTTGATGAGAATTAATAAGCGTAAAAATATCACGTAGGCGAACCAATCGAGCGACATCAAAGGGTACAAAGCTCGGCGCAGTTTATAGGTACAACAAAAATAAATTCAAGATCAACACACTGCAGTTTCTGATGATGTAAGCCTGTTGAACGATCAGGCGGGACAGTGGTCGTTATTAGTAAATGGAACACAAACAGTGGCCACCACAGTGTAAAATTACACTTTATTGACGGATACTGACAAGATGTTTACAATCAAAAGCTTTCCAAGAACCTTAAAAATGATTCTTGCGTGTTGTCGGCTAATACGTGTAATGTTCAAGCGTAATTAATTAAAGCGAGGCAGGTAATCTGTTTATAATTTCATCTACAGTACTTTGCCCTTATTGCAGGCGAATGTTCTACCTGTTACATACAGATTCTATCTCGGGTCCTGTTTTTCGCAGACTCATATTGGTATACCCTCTGGATTCCAGTTTGCTTTCGTCGTTTCTATTCCCAGTGTATCAGCATGCAAAACATGTGGTATTCTGCAAAAGGCTACCCTGGGATAGAATGTATTTTTATACAAAAGGTGATCTATTTCTAAATGACGAAGGAAGGGCTGACAGCTAAAGGCCATTAGATAATGTGCCACAGCCACAAAACAACCCTGAACTTTTGATTGACAACGTAAATGACAAAGGTTGGAATAAAATAGCACGGCATAAAGTCTCGAGAAATTGAATCTTCAGATATAGCAAATACCTATTTACTTTCGATTAAGTGTTGACAATAAGCTGATAGAAAATACAGTATAGGCAATGCCTAGAGGTAGATATTATCACAAGTAAACATTGTGCCCTTGTCAACTGATACCCTTGATAATGTCAGAACCTTTTAGCGCGATTCATAAAATACACTGAATGAAAGTATGTAAATATGGAAACAATACTATACGGGCAATGTTATACTGAATACAATTGAAGATTGTATCGCATCATTAATCCTGTATTGTGGCAAGACTACATCATATTGAATTTCATGTTTCACAACTTAGTTCTGGTTATCGGAGCAACAATTCCTAGTGGATATTATGTATTCGGTAATAAAATAAATCATTATAGGTACAGGTATCAGGCATGCACTATCTTATTTACTTTCACGTCCAAAACTAGCAGAAATTCGCTACCAAATTCAAAACAAACGAAATAAACAAGCTATGAATATTCGCCGTACTCGGGAACTGGTTAGCTCCAAATAATTGAGAACAAGTTTGCAACCTAGTTTTTACGTTGTTTGGTGTCCTCGAAAAATAACCGTCATTACCACGTGGCTTTGCTAACGAGCCTAGTTTTTACTCTACCACACATTTTCCTGGTAACATCATACATTTAAAAACGCCGGATACTCAAAAATGGAAATGTACGTGCATCAAAATGATGTCCTTAAAAAACGTGTCCTCTACGTTTCCGTTGGTTTTCAGATTCTATTTTTTTGGTGTTGTATCTTCCTGTGCCTACACAAATATCACAAACCATCTCGATGACAAATAACGACTTCTGGTCACGGCTCTATTTTCGTCGCCATAATCGTTGTTATTATCGCGGCCTAGAAACAATTCCAAGTTATATTGAGCATTACCTACTGCCATTTAAACCCACTTATGTCGAGTAAAAGACACTCTTTATGTAGCGAAATTTATTGCCTAGATTGAATATCTGGTGACGTGCCAAGTTGCCGACACATGCGCTACGGACTGCGGGCCTCTAACAACCTTGACCGGCGACCGAGTCATATAAATCTCAAACGGCTTACAAAGGTTTGGCTATCTCAATAAATTGCAACAACACCAATATGGCCAGGTTAATCTATTTTGTTGGATAATTCAATAGATCAACGCAGTACATGTCTATTTCAAATTCAGTGTTATGTCACGTAGGTATTGGAAATGTGGCGCAGTATGCAGTTGAACTCTTCAATTTGCATTCCACGATCTATGGCGTTGCGTGGACAGGTAATCACAGTCTGGGCGCATCAATTTTCATGTTACGACGCTAAAGTTGATCAAAGACAGCGCCGATGATATCTCAATCCCTGTTTATCATGTCGACCGCTATAAAACTCCGAGACAAGCAAATTGATGAGCACGTACAGAAATCAGTGTGAGGCTCCTTGGCCTTGGCAGCAATTCATCAAGATTGTTGCCAGCATAATACGCACCTATCGTTACTGAGGTTGCATTACATCATGCTATAAAGTCATCCGGCGTAACATTTTATTAAACACCTGAGGAAACTTGCGATGCTTGAACACTTATAATTCTTTGAATGTGAACCATCATAAACACTCAATCGTGATGTCAGACATGACAGAGTCAACATTATTTTAGAAAAAAGTGTCTTCAGATGTGTTCCGGATTAAACCAGCAATTAGACCAAATCTACCATAGAGTATTTGTCCCAAATTCCCTTTGTACGCCGGAATATCCTAAGAAACTGCAGCCAATTATATTTGTCTGACACTCCTTAAAAAAACGCTAGTTAACATGAAACCTGGCAAACATAAACTGCTGTATCAACGTCTTACAAAACATGTCTCAGTATCAGGTTAGTCCATCAATCGAAAGCTTGCTCGCAATGAATCGATGTGGCAATACGATCCCGACCGTTAACATGTAGACTGTAGACAGTACACGGTATGTTACGGTGACACCGGTGTAGATTGAATAACAAATCACTCGAACAATGCAAATGAGATGGCCTGGCATGAACAAGAACGCGACCTAGCTGGTGTTGTTAATTAATTAGCTGTATGTTGTGTTATCGTACACGGTAGTCCCGTGAGAGTCGGTATTGATGACAAAAGGATAGGTATTCATGCAAAGGTTACACGTTCTTTAGATTATAGCGATCGGGTTATGGAATGTAGGTTTGTTTTTAAATAGAAGACTCTCGTGTCAATGTTTTTTTCAAATCTGCGAATACGATTATAGAATTATAGAATTTACGACTGCTATCAAATTAGCACTCGAAGAGGTCGTCTTCATGTATTTCAATAATGTGTGACTTTGAATGTATGCCACTAGTTACTGCCACATCAACCAATAACTTCAAAACGAAACCATGATTCTGAAACGCTCTGACGGGAAACAAATAAACATAGCCCACTTACGTCATTAAGCCCTACTAAAGTGTGATGATGAAAACGTGGATCGGACATTCCATCATAGTATTCATGGTACATATGAAACGTCCGCGCATGCGTCATGGTTATAAAAAAGGAGTGTACATTTGTACAATCGTACGCGCCAGTAGGTGTCTTGATAACGGTACTGTAACGAGTGCTAGAGGCTATAACTTTTTTCGCGACTGTATCGCTTCCGACCTTAATAATGCTTAATAAGATCTAATAATACTTTTATTCATTGTTCTTTAGGACGCAGATGATTATAACGGTTGCAGAGAGCATTACAAAAGAGAACAGTTTATAATTACATACAATATAAGAAGACTTGTTGGCCAACGTTCAGCTTCATAGATCCGAAAACGAAAGTAAATAGTAATTCATCGAATTTATATCCATTGGACATCGTTAAGATAATTTTGATAGACGAAAGTTAGAGAAATAAGGTGCGGCCCAGACAAATGCTTTGCTGAATCTAGATTGTTTATCGAGGTACAATTGGTCAAGCAAACCTATATTTTACCTTATAATGCGATTAAAAAGGTCGAAAGCATGACTGTGGTTTCAGAAACTTTTGAAGATGCAGACGCTTATTTAAAGCGAATTTTGTTCGAACATACGCAGTGTTTTGAAGTTTCGCACAAATGCAAGTTACACGTGCCGTCTGATCAATACACCGGTCGGGACGGCGACCGGCTGTCGGCGGCATGGCGTGTCGCCCCTAAACACAGCTGATCCCACCACCTATCCCCCTCAGTCAGTTCGTTCACCCTTCGCCCCGCACTCCCCAACACCCTCCCAAACTTTCGATCTCGTTAAAAACATAAACGTATCTACGATTCCCTTCCGAATTGCTGTTAGGAAATCACAAATTTCCTGGCAATACCTGGTAAGAACACCTCTTTTTCGTCGCATTTTATATGCAAATCACAATCGCGGTGGCTACGATGTTTATTTCAAATGTCAATTGCACTACAAATTTAAATTAAAATGTATTCCCGTAAAGGCTTCGGACCTTCAAAGGATGCAACCTATAGTAGATCTGACGAAGATACGCACGACGGATACACACCACAGCAGCAAGAGCAATACACCAAATACTTGAGGAAATTAAAGAATGATTTCGATGAGAAATGGTGCAAAAGAACCAAAAAAATTTTTGATTTAACCGAACTGGAAAGAGTAAAAACTCTTGGTACAGGAGCTTTTGGCAGAGTTATATTATTAAAGCATGCAACAACCTATAAACTTTACGCAATGAAAGTGTTGGAAAAAGAAAAGATAGTAAAGATGAAACAGGTTGAGCACACACTTAACGAAAAACGCATTCTTGAAGCTATCAGGTTTCCCTTCACAGTTTACATGGAATTCAGCTTCAAGGATAACAGCTATGTATATTTTATTATGCCATTCGTACAAGGCGGTGAAATGTTTACCCATCTTCGACGAATGGGTAAGTTCGAAGAGCCATTAGCAAAATTTTACGCTAGCCAAGTAGTTTTGGCCTTGGAATATATGCATTTCTGTAACCTAGTTTACCGCGACCTGAAACCCGAAAACATTCTTGTCGACAGATCGGGGTATTTGAAAATAACTGATTTTGGATTTTGCAAAATATTACAAGGAAGAACTTGGACTTTGTGTGGGACGCCAGAATACTTAGCTCCTGAACTTATCTTGAGTAAAGGGTATGGGTTCTCTGTAGACTGGTGGTCCTTTGGGGTACTTTTATACGAAATGAACGCAGGTTACCCGCCTTTCTACGCAAACGAGCCAATGAAGACATATGAGAAAATTGTAGGGGGTAAATACAGATGTCCTTCAAGCTTTTCCAGCGATCTAAGAGATTTAATCAGAAATATTCTCCAAGTTGATATAACCCATCGTTTTGGTGTGATGAAAAACGGAGTTATGGATTTCAAGAACCATAGGTGGTTTAAAGGTCTCGAATGGGAGTCTATTCTCAACTGCAGGACGAATCCTCCTTTTGTTCCTAAATACAAAGGACCAGGTGACACCACAAACTTTGATAGATACGACGATGAGCCCATAACACCAGGTTCTCATTGCATATACAAGGCGGAGTTCTACGAGTTTTAATTATTGAAATATTTATTGTTATGACTTTTTTAAAATTAAATAAGCATTCGTTTTAAATATATATACTGAAAATTTTTATTTCGGTATTCCTGAAAATTTTTATTTAATCGTATATAATATTTTCTGTGGTATTGTATAATCCCGAAAGTTGAGTACATCCTGAGCCATAATCTTGTATCATCGTGTTTATTCATTTTGTTTGAAGACGATTTGAATTCATAATGGGGCACGTGTGGGGCCCCCTCGTGACATGCGCCCGCGCAGCGCCGGAGGACTATAATAACAGCAGGCAGAGGGCACGCGACGAAACTGTATTATATTTCAAGTTCGTGACCAACTGTTATGTGGGGACATTTATTGAACGCTCTGATTGTAAAGGTCTTTCCTTAGAAGTATTTTCGTATGAACTACAATAAAAATTTTACGCTATACTTTTTGAGGAATACAGAAAACTTTTTAGGCCGAATAAAAAACAAAGTACTTCTGCACATGTATAAAGCAAAAGAGTCAAACATATGTCCGGCATATTCCCGAAAGTCTTGACTAAATAGATCTGGTGTGTGACCCGAATTTGCGCGAGTTCCCTGCCAAGATTTGCATGCGGATGACTAATGCTCTATGATGGTAGCATGTTTTGGCAAAACTATCTTCAAAGAGAGGAATGAACTGAAATATTGTATTTGGTAATAAACTGTAGTAGGAATGTTGAGAATTTTATTAGGTGCCATGAGTAATGAGCTACACATTTTATTGACGTTAAAACATGTGCGGATTACGAGGAAAAGATGAGTCGTCCTATTTTTAGTTTATTTCTGGACGTTCAGTAATGGAACGTTGATATAAGAAATCTGTAGCTCGTTAACAGAGAACTAAGTTTAATTAAATGCACATATAAAGGTATACGATAAGCAACCTCGTGCTATGATGAACGGGACTTGACAGCGAACGGAATGTAAAGGGCCAGCAAGAATATTGATTTACAACTCTTTGAGACGCAAAGGCATTCCGTTTGATGGTGATGCTTAATTGATTAGATAAAGAAGTGGTCGTTGATGAACTGTTATGGCAATAACCAAAACTTAATCTGATTGCAGATAACGGAACGGCAACAGTTCGCAACTAGTTTATAAATCCTGATTCTGACACAAAAAAAGCGTAAGTAATATCCATGAAATTGGTGATTAGGTCACAGAACAAATCAAAGATACACCAAGTAATAGGTACTAGCAGTTTTCTGGTACATCACTCAAGTTAGGGACAATGGCATGGAACAATAGCCTTTCCCGGCCGTGTGATGGTTGCAAGGGACCAGCGCAACCGACCGGAAAGTGAAGGAAGCGCAGTTCCGTCTCACGATGAGGACGTGACGTCAGGAAATAACCAAGGCCTACGTCTTAAAGGGTTGATGGCGAAAGTGACGATGACTCACTTAATTAGTATTCATTGTCCAAGACTAATTGTAATTTTGTTATTCAAATAAATTCTGATTTTAATATCATTGATCTAGGATTCTTCAATGTTTACACAGTTGATAACATAATAGATCAATTGAATTATACGTAAGAACATTGTACTGTTCAGCCATTTGTGTAATTTTAAAACCACTTAATTTCATAATGAACGCCATCTTTTATCCGAGACGTAAATGGGAAATATTTAGCGTAACTACTACCGTTTATGTTAAACGATGCATTTTCCATATTGTATACAAAGCACCGAAAGTTCAGGCGAGCCAAATGTCCTATTCACAATGCTATTTCTTGCGCAAGTCGCCGCATTGAAGCTTAGCTCACGATACAATTGGGCATTCATCTCTGACATTCTACCGTGGATTATTCAATTTTCAACCATATATGGTTGTACATTTAAGTCGTTTCAAAGGGAATAGATATGGTGTCGATGTAACTAAATGTTGTTCCATTGGCTTTTCTGAATTTTGAAATAAATGCATTTTTATGTAACTTCAGTATATCGCCATTGATAAACAAGTATATACTAAAACTTACACAACTAGCTCATGAAATTTCAAAGAAACATCGACAATGCAAAGCCACGTTAACACCAAATACACAAAGAGACCATGGACCCGATAGTGTTACAGCAAACCATAATTTTATGGGACGTTAACACAATTAACAGACATAAAGACGAAGGACAGATTACACAAGCTATCGCAGGGAACATAAAAGGCAATTACATAACGGTGCTTTGAAAGCTGTAAGCATATTGAGCTTTTACGAGTTTAGGAAGAAAGATTAGTTGAAACATTATAGGATTACTAACGTTTCTTTGAAAACGAAGAGAAAATGCTTGAGGTTATCATTGTACATAATGTTAAAAAAAACAAACCAGAAATGAGTACACTAAAACTTTTTGCGTAACATTTTTGGAATAGAACATGGAAAAATCTTATAGGAGTCTATCTATCTAGCACTCCAATTAACGACAAACTATTTTTAGCCCGTATTCTCGATACCAATACATGTGCTCGATAACAGGAGAGCTCTTCAAGTGGAAACAGATATCGAAGGGATGCTGTTGATTAATCACTTAAGCATGAAAAGCTTTAACTCTAATCTTAGTGCTCAGATAGACGCTAATGAATTACACATCCCGATAATTTGATTTTCAATTAATACTATCAGTGATAGCTCAGTTGCTTTCCAGTTGATTGCCACTACTAGATAATAAATTACATAGCTGGCTTCAACTATGTTAACAGTCAGCGGAATTTCTAGACAAACTGTTTCTATTTGTGCTGACAAAGTGTTTTGCAAATCGCGTGCCTAACAAGTACGTACATTATTATTACAAGCCATATTCATAAAACTAATTGGAAACACGTCGTGTTTTATTAAAAGGTAAGTAAATTAAACTTGAATGAATATAAATCTAATGCTTCTTTGTGTCATTATTTTATAGGTAGTACTCGATATAAATCGCAATTGAATTAATAACCATGCTATTAATCCAGAAAGCATCCATATCTATGATCTAGGAACTTGCAGCTAGTGCACTTTCTAATGGCCAAACGTGTGGTTCCTTTAAGATCGTGAAGTACTAAGTACTTTAGTTGAAAGCAAAGCATTACCAATTACCAAATCTCTCATTTGTCTAATGCACGAGCTCTTTACAACTGCCTCAAAAAAAAGATGAATAATGCAAGGAAGATTGGAAAAATTATTTTGAGCGGAACTTGCGATGAAACGAGGAAAAAAATCAGTTGTTAGGTGCTTCATCTACATAAAATATGCATATGAAAAAAACAGCAACCCTCTTATGAGTGCCCGTTGAGTTAACGCCTACAATGTGGGTCAGTGACGATGCCGATGCAGCATTCGATGCGGCGAAACGTAAAGGGCGAGCTGAGAGGGGCTGACGGTGCCTAGAATTATTATTTACAAAGTATTGGTAATATTGAGATTGCTTTCCAGCAATAAAAGGAAATATTGAGTGTATAAGCTGCTTATAACCCTACAACCTACCTGACGAAAGTGGGTTTTATTGCGGTTATATCATATTTTGGGTTCTGGGCAATAACCTCAGAAGCAATGAAAGTCCAATTTATGTGTCGTAGATCAGTCTAGCGCAAACACTTGAATGAGATGGATAAGCTTGATAGCTGAATCAAACGATTGCGAATGACTTTAATGTGGTTGCCAAATCGCGTTACAGAATAGAAATGTTTAAGGGCAACCACACACGCTAATGCTACATTAAGCGTAAATCTATTACAGCTTAAGTTGGCAAAAGTGGTCTCAGAAATACGTCCACTGTAAGTTTTGGGAGAAAACAAAACTTTTGGTGGCACTGCTGGCATGGCACTTTGCTAATGTTAGCATAATATGTCTGCCAAAAACCAGGCCAATCTCCGATAGTAGATCTCAAGATATCGGGAAAGCATCTAGCCTTTACTGCAGAGTACTAAACGTCAAATTGCAATACGGTACCAATTTCGTGAACTTGCGAGTTTTCAATGCAAGATGTGTTTGCGTGTTCGTCTTTATTATGTGTTGAAACGAAAGGGAGAGTACAGAGGGGCAGTAAGTATACGGGGTAGGTAGAAATTTTTCCTACAACTATTGATTGATTTTGGGAACCCTCATAGCTGTTGGCTCAGCTTCGTATAATCCACAAGAGATTTGGGATGATTAAGAAAGAAGAAAGAACCAATACAGTTGAAATAAATCTTAGTCATAAATATACTATTTGTAGTTTTGTTGTGTACATATTGTAACATCAGCTGAAACGGGTTTTTAAGGTGGTAGGCGATGGGCTAAACTTCCACTGATTATCCACTCGTCTTATATGGCTTTGAATAAACTTGATATTTCCGTCTTCTACTGTCTTATAAGTTAGAAGATTGTGTTGTTTTTTTCTTTCAATCAAAATACATCGGGCTTCTAATCCGCTGCTTCCAATAAAACTGAAAAGAAGCAAAAGTAGTCTATTCCTCGAAATTAGTACTTCCACTCCAAAGCCAGACATAATTGGACTTTATTAGTCTAGAAGACCGACAAATTCCCAGAATGGATATCCCATTATCGTGACTAAATATACCCACTTCGATGGCAATTACTGAAATTAATTGAACTAACGGCAACAGGCGGGCAATGACACGTATTACCTAGAGATTTAACACAAAATACTAATTAATTGGATGACGAAGTAGAAAAAATGAGGAGGCCATGAACTGGTGATATATTGTGACATAAGATTGGTCGTTGTTAACACGAATACGAAATAGGGGAATTGGGATAATGTTTCTGTACATTTAGTGTAGTCTATCGATAAGGACCAAGTATACTTTGACCTTAATCTATTTACATTTAATTAATATCCAATACTTTATATTTGTCTGTCCTTTGTGGCTTCCCATGATACCGATATTTCGTTAAAAAATTTCGTCCATGTGACTACTCTACGGTTCAATAAAACTCAATTGCATTACCCACTCACAAATAAACTAATAACGCGAACACATGCCGCTAAGATGGCTGAACATAATACTTCTTGTGTTGTTGCCAATCGAGACTTAAACTCACGCGCATTTTGATCTCGATAAAGTGCGCCGGCGCAGATCTATACTGAGAAGTTAATTTAATATTCTTAATTGAATCAATGCACTTCCCACGACCGGTCTGCACGCAAACTGTTAGAAATCGCAGATTTTATTAGATCGCTAGATTTTACTTATTTACAGATTCGCGTGCATAAATGATTATTTTTCTTCGACATTTAATTACGAATCGCTTTCTTCTCTCCAAATTACACATTCCAATTGAACATCATATTTGAGGAAAAAGTGTGCAATTCTGCAGGTTTTCCTACCTGCGTCTTGTGCCTCGGATTTCATCATTCATGACTGTTTCACGGTTAACTCTGAGTAAGGCAAAACCGTTTGCCAGTGTTACGACGTGGAACAAACACACACTTTCACAGCAATAATATTGGTTAGGATAAGTGATCGACGGTCTTGCGGTAGCTCTTACCTCTCGTCTGGATATATTTATTAACCATTTCAAGTAACGCCTTCGTTGTTAACAGCACGAAAGTCTGAAATTGATAGCTTATTGTTTGCGTGTGCGCACGCTTCATGCTTTCCAGTTTTGACAATCGAATTTATTGCTTGCGCTTTTAAGATGGTAATCATTATAGCTTCGTTTCTCCGTAATGCTGTATGCAGACATTTCGATCAAAATCATAGCCCTTGTTGCAATTATGTTTGGGCCCAGAGCATGTCGTTTACTTTCAAATCATACATGTACCTACTTATTATTTAAACGTTGTATATTCAACAGTTTTATAATATGGCATAATTCTACTGACTTTTCGCCGGAGTAATTTAACAGGACATACTGTAAAATTAATTAAAGCTGCGAAGCATACTCCGCTTTCGTTCATAATACATTCCCGAGTACGAAGTAAAGGGATAAAACCCTTTCGTCCGGATGGCTAACAAGCAGACTACATATTATGTGAGCTCGTCGCTGCGACGCCTACGACTATGTAAATATTTAAGGACATGCCCAGACAAACCCAGCGTGGAGGAAGTTGCTATCCACCTGCATACTAATTTATTACAGCGCTAAAATTATCCGACTAAACAAAAAGACAATACAGGTCTTCACAGGCCTATTGATTTGTATTCACCGCGCGTACTCGGGCAACATCTATATTCTTAGCATCACGATCGGCCAACGAATCGAATAAGAATGATGCATTGTAAAGTTTAAAGTTCGCCAAAACTATGGTACTTGCGAATATTTAAACACGCATAAATAATACTTGTATGCAAAGTTACCCTTGGGGCTAATTTTACGTCAATTTGCCACGACCATCGAAGGCAATGAAGCAATGTATTGGAAAATTAAAAGGGTCAGTGAGATAAGGCTAGTATTAAAATACACAGAGGTCAGCCCATGGACCAGTTACCAACAGCGTTAAATGATAACGATATGGTGTTTGTTTACTTTTTTTTCATCAGGCAACCCACGCATCCACCCACATGAACTTGTTATGGTACCTGCGTTATAACTGTCAACGTTTTCAATGGGATCTCAAAACAGGAGACGGTTTTTTTCCGCGGCAACATTTGCCTTTTTAATTTTGGGGCGTGCCTTATTGTGGGGTCCATAAGGGCGAGAATTAGTTTGAATAGTTTGTTTATTAGCAGGCAGCGAACTGGAATTACCTGGTGCTATCGTCCCCCCGTATCCGGAGTGTGGATACGCTCAAGCGCGCTCGGCTGCACCTGTCGCATGTACTCGTATTTTGCCGTAACTACATGGACCGTGGACTATAACATGTAAAGTTGAAGCGCAAAACTTTGCAGCCAATGTGCCTGGCTGGGATTCAATGCACATAGGGAACTATGCAATTATTTGCACAGCTTCGGATATACCATCCATCCTCCGAGCCTTTTCCCAACTATGTTGGGGTCAGCTTCGGATATACCTACACAGGAATTATGCCTCAGTTCATGTTCTGTACATAATTGGCATTATTTTTCTCTTTTAATGTCGTTTAACGAGCTTGAAATGTATTCTTTCTCGACGAGCTTTTACATCTTTATCGCATCGAGCATCAATGCATGTGCTGAATTCTAAATTATAATTCTAACTACTTACTTGGGATGAAAATATTAGGATAGGTTGCTCACATAAACCTACTTTTATAAAACCAAACTATTAATTTTCCCAGAGATACAGGGAGATGACTATTTTCTTGACATACGATTTAAAATGTCTTCTTAGTTACCGTACGGAATCTTCGCACGGCATTTCTAATCCAGATAATAAATTGCAAGCTTCAAAGACCGGGCCTACCCAAGTATGCTTAACTGCACGTCTGTTTATTAATCTCAAAACAGATCTTAAGATAAGCGTAAATAATCTCAATTACCACTTTCATCGCACTTTCGAGATATAAGCGAGAAATAATCTGAAAGACGGCCACGCGAGTGTTCTCCATTGAATCAATTGGATGCGCGATATTATTTGCAATTATTTTACCAGTTTCAATCGCATTACTAAGATTTGCACCACATGCACATCTTAGGTCATGCTAAAAACTACTGACAGTTTAGCCCATTACCTGAACCTTAAAAGGCTCTTATGTAAAATATAAAACTTCAGCTAAAAGAAAATATTTCGGAAAACCCAAGCCAGTAATTAAACCTGTGAACTAGATTCTCGTAACTTCACGCAGAGCTCGTGTCATTTTATTCCGTCATTTGGTTGCAGTTTCCACGATGACCTGGTTTCGGGAGAATAGCTGTATTTAACTGCCAAGAGTTGAAGGAAAAGGATAATAACCTGCTTCCCTCATTTGAAGCAGTTCCTGGTTCTTCAAGAGTACCTGTTATTATTTTTGCTCTGTAATTACTAATGAGGCGGCATTTTAAACTAGTGCTTTTCAAGTTCAGTAAACTGTTGTAGAGAAACCAGTTTTCTGATATTCTTGAATGGATATGTATTAAGTTTTATTAATTATATGCAAATAATATGAAATTGAATTCTAATATCTGAATAAATTATATCAATTGCTTTAAATAAGTATATTTGATGGCGTAATGTAAACTTGACCTTTAAAAAACTACCTTCAGCCTAATTAAAAGCAAATAAAATACCAGAAATAGCTAAAACTCATAATGAAGCGCCATGTTAGCACTGTTCGTGAAATGTAATTAGCAACTATTAGTAATGAGTTCCTACTCTGTTAAAATACCACGTTTATGCAACCTACGGAGTCGTTAAAAGCGGAAAAGCAGAGGATAAGATATTATAAACTTTTGATAGTGCATAGCTCAAATTGATTGTATCTGATGATGACATTGAGATGTTAAAACCATTATTGAAGACATTGGATAACTCACAAACGAATTCTAAAACTTATTACACAAGACACAGGCGGCGCTTAGTTTGTGGCTCAACGTCAACCACCACGATGTAAAGGTACTTTTTTGTCAGTAAATATATATATTCTTTTTATTAAAAAAGATGTTACCGTGTTTATATATGTTAAACATTTTGTCTTATACGCTAGTCGAATGAAATCACTCATCATTGTCTAAAGACCTTGATAATGTAATGACATAAAGATTCCATTAAGATTAATTATTTAATCAAATCAACAGAAACTTCCGATTCAAATAATGATACAATTGATTACTGATGTCATAGTATGAACGCATACATAAGTATCTTGTGGTTAACTGTTGGACTTCTATATAAAGCCGAGGTTATACTTGATACATCAATACCTGCTGCTGTGATTATTATTGAACTATTCAAGGATTGTACTGAAGCCACAAAGGGTGAACTGAAGAAACAAACAATGTCATGACATAAATTTTGCTTAAGCTATCAGATTTTATGTAAAATCTTGATTCATTTTGAATATGACAAAGACTGATAAAATGAAGAAGGTATACTTTCTCAATTCTCTTCGTCTCAATTTGGAAAAAAGTCGCATGAAGACAAAAACCTGGAATTGACAAACTGGCTGTCAAGTAAAAACTTTAAAAAGAAATTGATACTCGCAAGCAACCGTTTTTCATGCAAGCTCCAGTTTCTATACTGTTAACTTGAAACACAATACTTTTGACACAAAAAATATAGCCAAGGGTTCAGAGGAAGTTACATCATTGTCTACGAAGATAAAGGGAGATGATGACGTTTTGTTTTTAAAGTATACAACCTACCTCCTTTTATGGATACTTATCGTTCAAGTTTTTTTTGATGTTGCAAAATGTGAGGAGTTCTTAAAAAGTAAAAAAGTTTGAATTGAAGTGGGTTCCAAGAATCGTAATAAGAGCGTTTTAATAATTGAAGATTACTTTGACCTTTTCGCCGCCAGACATGACGTAAAGGACGACGGGCGTTTTGGTACCCTGTCCAACAGTGTTGATTCTAGTACCATTGCGTAGGTCTTGGCAAGGCAAAAAATGTTTATTATGACGACTAGTCCCAAATCCTTGTCCATTTCGCGTGACATCGACTAATAGAATGTGTAATGTTCATAAATCATCAACATAGATGTAGTTCTTAAATCCAACTGGATTTAATAAAAACTGGTAAAGTAACAAAAAAACAGGAATTTGGCCTTAGAATGTTTGCCTGCCCACTGCTTTAAAATAAGACTGTGCAAACCTTTGTAGTTCACGCAGAACTAGCTGATGTATTTGATAAAAGTCTTTCAGTATTTACAATCAATTAAGGTTGTTAAGTCAGGAGACGATGTTAACATAGTACATATTACGACTTAATCTTGCTCCTCAAGAGGTGCTGAGGTAATGATGAATTTATTCTTCAAAAAGATGAATAGAAATGTTTTGAACTTTTGTCAAATCAGATGACGATTGTGTTTCCGCAGTATGACTCCATAGACTTTTACAACCTTTAGATTATAATAGAGTGTATCTCAAACAATGTAAGAAGTCTATTAACTGAGTTTAAAATTATTACACTGACGACATATGCCTCTTAATGAATTTGCATATATGGATGACATGCTTGTTTCTATGTCGATTCAATTTTTATCGTTACTCGGATCGGACAGCTAATTGAGGCAAGCCCCATAGTTTTTATTATTTTTCACGTAAATACCTTTCTAATGATATATCATACGTTACTGTTGGAGCGGGTACCAAATCTCATACAAAGTGCCCATTGTCCTTTCGTAATACAGTCTTGAATAAGAGATTATTTTCTCTGAATTCTAAAAATAGGATTCTTCGACATGATTGATGTTAGAAATGGATAGGCTTTTGAGCTAGTGTTTACTTATTTTATGTGTCTCATCTTTTTCGCAGAATTTTGAACATCTGTAACTTAAGTACATTTTCTCGCAAAATGATTCAGAATTCGTCGCGTTTAACCAACTGTAACAGCTAAAGACTTGATAAATTAAAGCCTCCAGCCAGGCATTACAAGACGTACGATGTTACCAAGCAAAAACACGCTAAGGGCATCGCCGATTAGGAGGCTAAAGACCTTGACTGAGGACTTCGCTGCAAGGGCAACATTATTTGAATGGATGGCAATTTGTAGCCACCAGAGAACGATGGCAATTGTAAGAATCGCTGGTCTGACTAAAATATGTCTGGTTTTAAAAATGGCGGAATAGAAAAATAGAAAAGCTTTGAATAGGTAGCCGTCTGGATGGCTTAAAAACAAAGAAAGATCAATAACTGCTTCCGAGCAGCTTCGATCGGTCTTTTCGATCATATGGATCGAAAATTGAAGAAGACTGAGCTGTAGGACTAACACTAAAGTTAATAATGATAAGAGCACGGTATTAATGATATGTTTATGGAGTCTTGTGTTCATGTGATTATATTCTCAAAGCAATGTTTATCTAAGCCCACAAGATTGTACAATACTTAGCTGTCGACAAACTCAAGCCGTTCTCAGCTTTGTACATTTCCGTATTTAGCATACAAATTAAACTGGCCACTCTCTCTTTTCGTATGTAATTATCACAGAGTAAACACGCGCTCTTTGTCTAAATCTAAACGTTAACCGTTTTATAACATTACGCAGGTGTTTACTTAACTAACAGTGTATCATGTCCAGTATTTATGGAACATCAGCTTTTACTTGAAATTGGAGATAGTTCTTATGGATTTCAAATTGATGTATTTTCGATAGGTGAGACTTGTATAAAACCGATGTACAGAAAAGTTTTGATTTATTAAAGTGTAAATGTAATTTTTAATGGTGGCTTGGTGGATATTCTATTATGTGACTCGTATTTGACGAATAAAGATCAAATAGAATAGAATAATTTATTCGCCATAAACATGTGTATACATACATACACACGCAGGTGCATGTATGTAAGATGGTAGGTAGAATTAAATATGTGCTTAAAAACATGTTTGCCATTTGCCATGGCATGCAAATATTTGCAAAATTAATTATAAACTAAAAACATTAAAACACTAATACTATAAACATTTTCTACTTAAAATCTAATATTTTTTCATCGAGAAACTCTTTAATATTATAGTATGCTCTTTGTACTAAAAATAATTTGAGCCGGCGCTTCAGAGCTTCGGTATTGAGTTCTCTCCAGATCTTAGGCAATTTGTTGTACACGATAGGTACCATACAAAATGTACTTCGGCGCATAAGTGCAGTTTTACACGGATGAAGACAGAGTTTGCTCTTATCACGTCTATTTCGATGTGCTACATCCTCAAGACGCGGAAATAAATGAGGATTGCATTTTACGAACATGACAACTTCGAGAATGTATAGAGATGGCAATGTAAGGATCTTATACTGTTCGAAATACGGCTTACAGCTATCAGTTACCTTCAATTTGAACATCGACCTCAGGCATCTTTTTTGAGCAAATAAAGAATTGAGAAGAATAAATTCTTAGTTTCTGAGGATCAAATAAGAACTGGATAAAAAGGTGTCCTTGTTATAAGGCGTGGAGATCACCCTAAGGTCAAGTCATTAAATACACAACTGGAAGTACAAACCTTGGAAGAAAGACCCATTTAGATAAATGGTAGGAAGTTTACGCCAATTTGCAACAATGTCCCATCAGACACGGTATAATTTTATTACAATGATACGCCAAAGGCTAATAAAAAGTTTATTACGTTTCAAAGAAAAAGCATATCAGGGGCACGATTCTCCTAATTTTACTTAAAAACATTTGATTTACGTTCGACTGCGATCCAATCCCGACTCGATTACGATTGAAACGTAAGTGGCATTCCGCTATTTTTTCTTTGAAATAAACGTTTTTATCCTTTTCTGTCATTCAATAATGAATCATTTTGTCTGCAAATGATTAACTATTGCAATATGATTGTAGAGCAAACTACCGTATAAAGGTAGAATTCCGTGGATAGCGGCTACGACAGCCGCGCGCGGCTTACGACAGTCGTCGGCCGCGCGCGACAATAGTCAACCTATGAAAATGTATGGCGCCGCTGCCGAGGTCCGCGACAGTCGCGCGCGGCCGACGAATTTCGTAAGCCGCGCGCGGCCGTATGCATCTCAACATGGTCTAGCGCTTAGTAACATCTGTATAATTTTAGTAAAACCAGAATTGAATTGTTTTTTATTTAGTCGGCAAAACTTCCTTTTGTTTTCATTACAATACAAATGCTTTTGAATCAGTATTGGGTAGTATCCTTCATCATTTCTACTTTTTAAAAATAGGGTCGATTGGTAATCTATTTTCATAATACAGCCACAGCAATACGTCATCCTCTTCTTCTTCAAGGATATCAATTAGCACTTCGACTAGAGGGAACGGACGAACAAAATCTACTAATTTCAAAACTATGCCGCGCGCGGCTTACGAATTTCGTCGGCCGCGCGCGACTGTCGCGAGCCTCGGCAGCGGCGCCATACATTTTCATAGGTTGACTATTGTCGCGCGCGGCCGACGACTGTCGTAAGCCGCGCGCGGCTGCGTAAGCCGCGACCCACGGAATTCTACTTTTAACCAAAATCACCAAAATAGCAGACCAATCGCAAACCAATCAAATGTCAATCGAATACGATTGGTCTTTTATTAGTAGCAGAATGCCCGATATGGTTAAAACTGCTATTACGATCATATTGCGATTCGATTTCTATTAGATTTTGACATTATTAACTTAGGAGAATCGGGCCCCAGTAAGATTAAAAGATTTGTAAATTGTCACCTACAAATCTGTAAAAGGTCAGTAGGCGCTGATCACAGGCCACTTCCAAACGGCCCTTTCGAAAAGAATAAAGGAGTCTTATGATTCAGCATTGGACGTCCCAAGGGTAAGATGAAGATGAAAACTCTAAGCCTTATGTTTGGCGATGGACATGTACCCCATGATAACTTGTTATAATAAGCAGTCTTCTGTACAGTAAATTGTGGATAGTATATTAAGCCGATGGAAGTTATAAAAGAAAAACGAAGTAGGTAGATATTCTTGTGATCCCACGCGACTTGTGAAATGAACCGTAGAACTGGTTGCATTAGCGTAGGTGTTTGCAGTAGTTATGCGGTAAAGTATTACGGTTTTGTATATTATTTTTATTGGAATTTTATAAAGTGAAAGTTTACAAGTTTTACAGATGTCGTTTCGGTGTTTCAAATATATTGTGCCTATGGATGTAATACCCATTAAAGGTCAGATGATAGAGTAATAAAACCGACCAGGGACTCCGTTTGGCGCAGTAGCGTAAATATCGAGTAGACCTACCTATAAGCTTTGCTTCTGTATGGTATATTGGTATGGAACCATAAGCTTTGGCTTACAGTTTTCGTCATTAGCACCTCTGAAGTGAGCCATTTGTTTGAGGACTTGCAATTGCCCAGTACTAGTGTTTTTTCGTACATTTTGACTACTGTGAAGTCCTCGAGACTCCAGATTTTCAAATATCGGAGAAGTATCTAGTTTTTGGACAGGACAAGTTATTGCCTTGGCGCTATTTTTAACCAAATAGGTAATTAAGAAAAGGCTCGGGAGACGATGAGGTAGGTAAACTACACCATCTTTTATGCCTACCGATGATGATGAAAACCTGATTAATAACCAGTGTTAAGAGCGCTATTACAAAATCGAATTGCTCAGTTGTAGGTAAATTAGACGATAGCCGGCAGCACTTGCGCATGTGTGCGTCTAGTGAAATACGCAACGCACACCTGCGGACCGCCACGCGGCACAAACAAACTTGAGACTTTGCCACTTTTTTCCGAAATAATTTATTGTTTTTATAGTTTATGAAATATTATTTGTACCGATGAATTTTATAACCTAGAATAGCTCGATTGAGTTACAATAAACAAGTAATCGTTTACAATTTTTAAATTGTTTAATCGACAACCAAACTTTTCACCATGTTTATCAATTATAAGTAATTGATTTATAAAAAAACTAAAATCTATAATTCGTCTTCCATGTATTGTATCTTCATTTTCCTGCAACAATGAAAACTAGGAATGTAGATAGTTTATTAAAACAAATATGTCACGTATACCTTTTGCGGGTGACAAAAAATACTTACCATATTATTTGTACTGGTATTCAATTGAGTCTGATAGTCTGAATTAAATATGCTTTCATTATCCTGCAAGAATCAAAGAAGTCCAATTACATTATTATGCAACAGCGAAACTAACGACGATGACATTTACGTACATATTTCTTTATAACCAACATCAAAAAAAGAGAACCCAATCTATAACATTTTCGAATTAGAATATCATGGCCTAATACTTATGTATATTACATTTCAATCAGATCATTATAACTAATAAATAAAATAAAACTCACTAGTATCAAAACGTGTTAGATGCGTAGGTTGCGCTATATTTTTCGAACTCCGGCGAGTTTACGCGGCGCAACAGCGAGCGATACGTCCCTCCTCGGTAAGCGCCTGGCGCTGACTAAAGTTGAACGCCGCGCGTCACAAGATTTATATTGATTTTTGCATTGCAAACAAAAATTATTTTAAAATATTGTTTTACTTTTAAATAGACCAATTTTTTTTTTCAAGCTTTATAACAATACCACCTTAATTATTAAATGTTTTTTATTTGAATTTGGATTATACTTTCATAGATAAAAAATAAAGTTTCGTACGGAAAATTGTCAGTAACTCTCAGTTTTATAGAATTATTTTTGGTGTAATACTGTATGAATTGTAATAAATTGATTTAAGCACTTCCAAGTACAAGATATAGTTGTATCTTGAACATTTTTATAAATGGTTAAATTGCTATATCCTCGGAGTACCGAAGCATCAAAAGATACCCAAAAGCAACATTTTATGAAACATCCTTTGCAGAGACAAAGATTTTACTGATGTACGTAGACAAATTAAAATATTTATTTAATACACTTTCAAGATAAATGATCAAACTTTCTGAATCTTATTTTTGTTTTTTTATTGTGACTATATCCAAAGCATCAAAACTCGTATAAAACGTTTGAATTCGCGAAAATTTGTGATAGCCCTCTTAACAGAGATATGAAATATCTTTGTACCGACAAAACAGCTGTTTTACTGACCCCGCTAAACTACACTACGCCCACGACAATACGAAGCCGAAATACCGAAATAAAAAATATACGTTTTTTTTTTAGAATAGCGTCTCTCTGTATACTGTGGCGCTTGTAGCGATAAAAGAAACCAGTTATGGGCACAAGTCACCGACTCATACAGCCATTAGGAATATTTTCGCCTAATAAACTCTTTACATCTATTTTTGGTAGGTACTTTGTTATTTTTATGGGTTAAGATGATTTTAGTAATATTTTATTTATTTATTGAGGTGGTTGAATAGAAAATTACTAAGGTATAAAGTACTTATAGAGAATTAAGAGAAATTAGTGAGTAGGTAGATAAAATTTAATGAGATGACCCAGGTGATAAGAAATGCAAAAAAAAAACCATGGGTGTATGGTGTTAAATCATCTTATAGTAAAACTTGATTTTCATGCAAATGATTTAAAACACTAATAAATAAACAACAACAGCTGATAAAATAAATAATTTACACACTTCATCATTATTTCTAATTTTGCTTATGAAGATTGGCATATTGCCAATGTTTATTCCATAAATAAATATATGCAATAAAGTTCCATAATGACATGATTTATTTAATAATACTGCAAAGTGACCTGTAGCGATATTGTCCAGTAAATTCCCAATGCCTGTATTTTCCTGTGCATTGGTACTTCGAAAGCATATTGTAGTTGGCTTCATCCTATGACTAAGCCTTGTAAGAAGCCCCTTTATAATACTTAGGTATTCAAATATCATGGTTGTGAGACGGCTATATGCCTATACAATATCTTATAGATACTTCCTATCATTTAAATGCATGTTTCCAACAAGAAAATGTGCAGCTGCACATTTTATATGCATAATTAGATGCGGGACTGGCTGATTCATATTACAGCTTAAAATTTTATTTTTTTAGCTACATAACTGTTATTTTATTCGAAATTTAAAATACATGGTAAGTTTAGGCCTAGAGTTTGGACTTGTGAGCAAGTTTGCAAGGGCTACATTAAAAAGAATACGGTAAAAGTCGATACAGAGTGTGAAAATACAACTTTTATGAAGCGAAATATACCTAGATACACTCATAAAAATACTCTTATCCTAGCTTTCCGTTCGTTAATTTGCTAGTCGATAACCATAAGGGCTTGAAGTGGGTATTTAAGTGGTTATTAACAGTCATATCATCTCTAAGCCCGTATTAAACATCCTCATAAGTGCAGACTGCACTTTTCTATCAATAAAACGGCTTATAACTGTACAATACGAATCACATGGCAGAACGGTCGATACTTATCTCCCAAACATCGATAAGGAAAGTCGATCGCTTATCTGGCTTCGTAAAAACAGGATCCATATCTAATTTCGCCTCGTTATTTCTCAGAAATGCAGGTAACTATCGAATCAGAATTCCTGTTTCAAGTGGTATCATTCGATCGATGTGATGACAAATAAAGGCACCGCGACGCTACGGCAACCGGCATTTAAAAATAACATAGTTACGTATCTAAAACACTCCGCTATACTTACAGAACACAAAACAAGACCCAAAATAAAATATTATACGTAAAACGCATAGAAATGCAGCACGATTTATTTATAAAACTCGACTTACCAGCAACAACTGTATCGCTCAGGTCAAACTTCACAGGTTTAGGAAACTCTCTCAACTTGCGTCCACTTAGTTTTAATTCACCACTCAAGTAAGCATCTTCCAAAATTCTCTCTAACGATTTTGTTAACTGACTATGAATATTATTGTGCCCATTCATATTTACACTTACACACGGCCCCAACACGGCCATATTCTTTTTAAACTGAGCAGAAACTGTTTTTTTGTCTATTGGTTACAATGTACCAACCTAATAAATTTAGAGTTCTGCAAGCACCTAACTTCATGTTAGTTCTATTTCTCTATGGTTTAAGGATTCCTATTCAACAGTATTTTTTAAAATCTAATAATAAGGCACTCCCTAGACGGTTAATTAAACGCTTACCATTGACGATTGCGTTATGATTTTTGGTGACTACAATCTTTATTGCACGACGTTGTTTACAATAAGTATTAATTTATTTCCAAAATACTCGATATGAAAAATATTTAAGTCGTATTAAAAAGTTTGTTTCCATTTCACTCCCTAGAGCGCTGCGAATTTCCAATCTGTGAAAGGTAAAGCCGCAGCCATAGTAGTCTAATCGTGTAAATAAATGTTTTAATATAATGTTTAAAATAACTACGGAATATTTGTGTACTGCTCGTGAACTATAACTTCGTAACGTAAATAGGTACGAACAACTACTCAAGTCTGATAGACATACTAGTGCTTTACTGTAAATCTAAGGGATCCCTAACATTGCCACTGAACTTGAGTCGTCGTCGAGAAGTTGCATGGCTTTCTTTAATCATAGACAAAGTAATTTGTCTATGGCTTCAGTTCTTCCCTCCTCCCTCCCACTTCCTCATACACCTCCCCTTGACCCTCCCTTTCCCACATGACAATCATGACATTGACATGAAGCTGTAACCTAAAAATTCTAGAATTTCTGTGATAATTTAATTTTTATGAAAGCAAAATGACGATATCAAACATGTTACGGCTAGCGAACATCCTAAAAGGTGTAAATAAATGCAATGTGTCACAAATCGAGGTAATTTCGAGTATTCAAATTTTCTCGATTTTTCCGGTGGTTTTTACGTAATTTTTTGTCTCGCATACCTTTAACTCAATTAAATCCTAAATTACAGTGAAAGTGATGTGTATTGTGATGTGTTTCAGAAATACTCGTCCCATGTCGTATACGCTGAACATAAGCCCTTGGAGAAAATCAGAAACATCGGAATATCTGCCCATATCGATTCAGGAAAGACCACCCTTACAGAGCGAATATTATTCTACACCGGCAGGATAGACCAGATGCACGAGGTAAGAATGAGCATTTGTTTATGACTACAAAGTTAAAAAGTTCCCACTCACTTAATTGATCACCAGCCGCATGAAGCCACAGTAGCATGGTGATTAAGGCTAAGCTCTCTGTGTGAGAGGAGGCCTGTGCTCAAAGACTTAATTTATAGGTGGTCTTTCATAAATAAAAACTGGGTTTTATTCAATGTTATATTAATTCCAATAAGAATTGAACTTTTACTTATTTATTGACCATATTGTTATCAGGTAAAAGGCAAAGACAATGTAGGCGCAGTCATGGACTCCATGGAGTTAGAACGCCAAAGAGGTATCACCATTCAGTCAGCCGCCACCTATACAATATGGAAAGAACACAACATTAATATCATAGACACGCCTGGCCACGTTGACTTTACCGTGGAAGTAGAAAGAGCTTTGCGAGTGTTGGATGGAGCTGTGCTGGTGTTGTGTGCTGTGGGCGGCGTGCAGAGTCAGACGTTGACCGTTAATAGGCAGATGAAGAGATACAATGTTCCTTGTTTGGCTTTCATAAACAAGCTTGATAGATTGGGGGCTAATCCTTTTAGGTAAGTAAAAAAGGCTTTATTTATCATAAAAGCTATGGTAGTACATGAAACTGATTACTTTGTAGATGTAAAATGTGCAAATTTTTTGCATGTTAGAATTTAGGCTGACATATCTCCCTCAGATAAATTCTTAAAAGGCTCAAGTATTTCAAATTCTTAATCAGACTATACTTAAAAGAATGCAAATGAGAAAATATATTATCAAATTCAACTTGTGCTTGTTGCAACTCAGTTTCCTTGGGAAAAGACAGAGTATACCTGTTATTATTTTACATTTTCCAGAGTAATAAAACAAATGAGATCCAAAATGAACCACAACGCTGCATTTTTACAACTACCCATGGGACTTGAGAAGGAATGCCAAGGTATTCTCGACCTGATCGAGGAGAGAGCTATGTACTTTGAAGGAGATTACGGTGAGAAGATCCGGTATGATGAGGTGCCTCAGGATAGGAGGGCTGAGGTACAAGAGAGGAGGCATGAACTTATTGAGCATTTGTCTAATGTTGATGAGAGTTTGGGTGAGTTTTATTGAATTATTTATTTAGCTTATACTATAAGGTACTATGCACTTCCACATTCAGGCTTTTGTTTCTTGTCCGTTTAAATAACTGATGACCCTTACCTAACTAATGAATATATTGTGGAGTCTAGTTAATCTTATTATTATTATGAATAAGCTATGACAAGATAGAAATGATTGATTTCTATTTATTGCAAAAAGTTAGAATGCCATGAAAAATTAAGCAATGTGCAGGAAAATAAATTGTATTTATATATTTACTCCATACTCCATAGTGTTTATTCATATCATTCACAATTACAGGAGAACTATTCCTCGAAGAAAAAACACCAACAGTCGCAGACATAAAGCAAGCAGTCCGCCGCACCACTCTCAAACGTACCTTCACACCAGTCCTCGTGGGTACCGCATTAAAGAACAAGGGAGTACAACCTTTACTGGATGCGGTACTCGAGTACCTTCCACATCCTGGTGAGGTAGAAAACACAGCTTTAATAAACGAGGATAAAGATGGAGAAGGGCAGACTATACTGCTAGATGCGGCACGGAATGATGCCAAGCCGTTTGTGGGTCTGGCTTTCAAGTTGGAAGTTAGCAAGTTCGGTCAGCTGACGTATTTGAGATGTTACCAGGGTATGCTGAAGAGGGGAGAGAATATTTTCAATGCTAGGACTGGGAAGAAGGTATGTGCGTTTAGTTTATTTCCATACACTAGATTATATTTTGCCCAATTTATGTATTTTTTTTGGTCCTTGTTTGATTTCTTCTATAAAACGCATAAGTTGTGTTTGTTCACTATCTATGTAAGTATCTAAGGCTGAATTCATTGATAAAACCGCTATTTAGCGAGTTTCGATGATCATATGATTGATGATGATCGAATGATTCTCTCTGATCAATGAAAATGAATTATGGTTTTTATAGAAATATTGAGAAAATAAAGAATCTCACAAAATTCTTATTATTCTTTTTGCTATTCCAGGTAAAAATCTCCCGTCTAGTACGAATGCACTCGAACAACATGGAAGAAGTGACGGAAGTCATGGCGGGCGATATTTTCGCACTGTTCGGCGTAGATTGCGCGTCGGGTGACACGTTTGTGAACGATGGCAAACTGCAACTGTCGATGGAGTCTATTCATGTGCCTGACCCTGTTGTTTCTATGTCTATTAAGCCGAAGAATAATAAGGATAGAGATAATTTCTCGAAGGCTGTTGCTAGGTAAGATCAAAGAATATTATATTTTTAGTGTGATCGTAACTCTGTTGTCAGTTGGTCGCATTTTGACGCCAAAACTACTAGACCAATTAAAGTTTAGTAAGCAGATAGTTTAGAGCCTGAGAAAGTACATACGCTACTTTTTATCCGGCTGCGGGAAGTAGTTACGTCACGGGGACGTGGGTAGAACCGCGGAGAATAGCTGGTATTTCAGAAAAGAACAAAGCAGTGTGTTTTGTGGCATCTGTCTGATCTCGTTACATGAGAACAGCCGCAGTGGCGGCCTTGGACGCCATTAATTTAATTAGTGTGTAATTTCCATAGACATAATATTAGTAAACAGGACTGCGCATATAAATCCAAAAAACGAGCCGAGTGAAACAGTTAGTACGGAGGCTGTCTGTCCCTTTCTAATAGGGTGACTATGAGATTAAGCTATGTGAGACAAATCTGAATTTGCTAAGATTATTAAACGCAGATTGGTATTGAAGTTTTAACTTACGCAGTTTGTGACCTTAAGATACTTATAAAGGCTTTTAATAATTAGCGGGAAATAGCAGTATAAAAGCAGGAAGATTAGAAGTGAAGACTGTTTTTTTTGTATTTCTACTTCACGTATAGACTGCTGAGCCGTTTATGTCGCCTTTCTTCATTTTTTGGCAAGCTATAACAATAGTACAACAGTTTTAAAATCCATCACCCATATTTTGACTCATTACAAGAATTCATGGGCACCCTAGTTGTTTGATTTACGAAAATGTTATTATTAGCTAACCTGTGGAACGATATATTGCAACCACCATAGGATTCACTTTTAAACGCAACACTTTTTCACCATTTAAATAGTTTAAATTGATTTAATATAAAAAATATAAACAAAATTTTAAATGCTGATTACGCGCCAAGAACGTTCAGGGTTACCGCTAGAAAAAAAAAAAAAACAAAATAAAAAATTATGTTGTTTATGTTTTAAGAATAGTAATTTATATAAATAATTTATTAGTATAATAAATTAATGCGATTGTTATTAATTTGTTGACTTACAATTGTTAAAATAAGATAAAAATATAAGTGATCACATTTTGATCACATTTTTTTTTGCTGGCAAGGTGTTAGAAAGAGACAAACAGCCTCCGTTCGAACTATCCCTCTCGGCTCGGATTTGCCTCTGTGTATTATGCAACCAATTTAGTACCTTATTGCGTTAGAATAGAGTTCATTTTCGTAAATATATATTTTGAGCGTGCGCAATCTTGTTTAGTAATATTATATCTATGGTAATTTCTTAAAAAGAAAGAAGTTCTTAATTCAAAAGTTTTATTTTTCATTTATGTGTTTTTGGCCTTTTCCAGATTTACCAAAGAGGATCCTACATTCCAGTTCCGTTATGACCCCGATAACAAGGAGACCATAGTGTCAGGAATGGGAGAGTTGCATTTAGAGATTTACGCGCAGAGAATGGAGAGGGAATACAACTGTCCCGTTGAATTGGGCAAGCCTAAAGTAGCTTTCAGGTATATAGATAGATATACTGTGTAGATATATTGAACAATATTTCTGAGAGATACGTTGATAAATAGGTGCCCAAATGTGTTTCTTATGCATTTACTTTCATTACTTTGGATACTTAGTTAATAATCATAATGTCACCCTTTTCTTATTGAGTGAGCCTTAGTTTAATACGCTAAGAAACCCTTATGTCAGATTTTTCTCAAATCTGCCTGACAGCCCTTGACCTGAAATTCTAATAACAACTGCTTATGTAGTAGCATTCTGAGACGCGGGCTTTACGTGACCTCCCAAGCACATTGAGCCGCAATCAAAGATTGCATATGGAGAAGGAAAATTACATTTATTTACATGGCTAGTTGTTTATAAGAAATTGACTGCCAAAAACGTTTAATTTCAACCACAGATCGTAATTATTTTTAACATTTACAGAGAAACAATGATGTCGCCGTGCACATTCGACTACCTACACAAGAAGCAGTCCGGAGGTGCTGGTCAATACGCCAGGGTTAACGGTATCATGGAACCTCTGCCTCCTCATCAGAATACTAGTAAGTGAAATAGACGTAAAACCTTTTATTACTAGGGATAGTAAAGAATTAGAACGGCTGTGTATTTCGAACTATGTTTTAATGTATCATTTACCTAATAGGTTCTTGAGGGTACTATGTTAACCCCTTTTAAGCGACACAATTGATTTTCTGTTGTTCTCTAATTCATTACATTACATTACATCAATTACGGCTGACGAAGTAACAGTCAATCACAAATATTCGCAGTTAGAACGTTAGAGTGATTCACAATACATATAATTTATGAGAGTGATGCTAACTACATTATATTGCCTTTATAATTAAAACTTCGCCTTTATTATTAGAAAGTAATCCCAATATTTGAATCTTGATGTTTGAAGTAACAATAGACAGTCACTACAATAAAAATAAAACTTCCGGAGGAGTATTTTAATTAACTAATGCATACTGTTTTATCCTTCCAGTGCTAGAATTCATCGACGAAACAGTAGGAACGAACATCCCAAAACCATTCGTGCCCGGAGTAGAGAGAGGTTTCCTTGACACCTGTCAAAAGGGATACCTGTCAGGACATAAAGTGTCAGGTGTCAAGTTCAGGTTGCAAGACGGTGCTCATCATATTGTGGACTCCAGTGAATTGGCCTTCTTCTTGGCTGCTAAGGGAGCTGTTAAAGAAGGTAAGTTTTTATGGTACAATATTTTATTTTTTCTGGTGGCAATACTGTTTATGTGTAATGGGCAGTGTTGCCAGCCAAATCAGTAAGGCCTGCTTTGTTAATCTAAATCTACCTTATTATACTTGTACTATATCTTTATGGCAATCGTAATATCTTTTGATAGTCTGTACGTTATTAATATGGCGATTAGTGAACCGCCAATGAACATACAGTGATTAAACATTAAAATGTTCTCTTATTGTGGCCATTCTGGATCATCATCATCCTCCTGCCCTTATCCCAATTTTATTTGGGGTCGGCGCAGCATGTTTTCTTCTTCCATACACTTCTATCTGCCGTCATCTCACAAGTGGCCATTCTGGATACATAGCTGAAAATGCCCTGGTGTAGGTGCAATTAATTATATCGGCGCAGCGCTTAGTAAGCGAAGAGGCCCTATTTTTTCTTACTTTTTGGTGAAGTAAACTATTGTAGTAGACTGATCAGTACGTAATATAATATGTGGGATACAAATATACAATCGTTTCGTAAGATTTTTATATTTTCAAACCCTACATCATTCCGTATCTTGTAGAATAGACAGTAATTTTGCTGATTTTGTATACTTTATTTCGCTTTTCCCTTCCTTTACCTACCCATATTCCAGTCATTAAAATCCTATTTCCTCCACAGTATTCGACAACGGAGCTTGGCAGATTCTCGAGCCAATAATGTTCGTGGAAGTGACCTTACCTGACGAGTTCCATGGTACAGTGATAGGCCAGTTGAACAAGAGAGGAGGTATTATCACCGGCACTGAGGGTTCAGAGGGCTGGACGACGATATACGCTGAAGTGCCGCTGAATAACATGTTTGGGTATGCTGGTGAACTTAGGTGAGATATTTTTCTTTTCTTTTAATTTTAAATATGAATTTATAAGGGTTTTTGTGGTGGGAAGTATGAAAGACCAATCTGTGAGGGTTGTATTGAAGTTTATTTTACGAAGACTAAAGGTAAGGGGGTCATTTGATGATTTCCAATCACAGAAAAAGCCTGGCTACTGACTGTTGATGTTAAATTAATTCGAAAGGTTGTGATATCTTGAAATATGTTGTATATTTTTTTGGTTGTATCACATCCTCAAGTTAAATCAATTATTTTTTCCTTAACTATAAATAAACATTTTGATAGCACAATAATTATTTTGTTTAGGCACAGGCTATTTTATCTCCTTATGTAATTATCAATTCAAACTTGTAGAAACTACTTTAATTTATCGACTTTTTTCCACACTGGTTCATTGCAGAACACCGCTTTTAACGTGCTATAATAAGTAAACTCCTTTTAAAATACTTTTTTAATTTTTTACAGATCTATGACCCAAGGCAAGGGTGAATTCAGTATGGAATACAGTCGCTACTCGCCCTGTCTTCCCGACGTACAAGAGAAGCTAATCAGAAAATACCAAGAAGAGATGGGCTTACTACCAGACCAGAAGAAAAGAAAGAATTAACCGCCTAGCTTAATGTATAGAGTAATTTATTTTATCGTTTATTTTTATTTTTAATCGTAAATGTATTTTTAAGGCGAATCTACTGTAAATTATAATGAAATTATTTCCATTTGGGTGTTTTATTTATGGGGACACCTGTTCCACTAATTCTATGAAGTTGAATAGTTATTTTGTTTGTTTATTGAACGAGCTAATCTCAGGAACTACTGCTCCGATTTTAAGAAATTTTCCAGTGATAGCCCAATTATCGAGTTTGGAGATGGAATACTTTTTATCCAGGTACGGGTTATACTTCCCCTAGGTCGCCGGTGAATCAGCTGGCGTAATCTGTGCTTATAAAATGAAATAAAACAAAAAACGTACATTTATAAAAACCCATTTATTCATAACACTCCACAAATATATTCCAAAAACGATACAAATCGTAACAAACGCCCCAGGTACAAATAATAATTGTTTTGCTTACATTTAGTTTGCTTAACTCTATGGCTAATTAAATAAATACTATTTAGATATAGTCAGAATTATTTTAGGCTTATTATAGGGAATATTTGGATACAATCGGATTGAAGGGTAATGTAGAGATAAAAGGTAGATATTATTATAAAATAGATACTATATTTCTATACTGAATAACAATTAGATAGGTAGGTAGTAATCCGAGAACTTAGCATGAAGCCTTTGGCAAATAAGATTGCCGTAAAGAGGTTTTATATTTCCGTTTGTATTATCTGTGGAATTTTGTGTCAATTGCGTCAATCGTAACTAGTTCGCGCCAAAAATGTTTGCTTCATAAAATATTATCTGGGCCGCTGATAATCCCTAAATACATGTAAGCACTAAATGAAAATTCATAATTTGCCCTGTAACTAAAACTATAATATAGAAACTTATGCTAAACTCTCGTGTATCTGTTTGAGTTAGTGCATTTTCACTTAGAGATTTTGATCAAATAAGTTTTGAGCTTAGGTACAGAAGATAAATTATGGGATCCATATAGATATTATGTTGTTATAAGTACATACGACATACATATATAGGTATCTATACTGAAAGAATAAGGTATCTTTAAAGAGACAAATAGGCAGATCTCACTATTTTTTTTATTATGTTAGGTAATAAGAATACATAATAAAGAAATTAATATTCCCTAACTATTCATCTGTAGGTAACAATAAAACAATAAGACAATTTTTTACGTTCAAATCTCAACTTAATTTATTATCTATCAGAAGCAATAAATCTTTTATTTGAAACTATAGATAATAATACCTACATTACCTACTTAATTATAACATTAAAAAACTACGTCATTACCATTTTTTTTTTCAAATAATAATTACAACAAATAATATAATAATTATAATTAAAAATCATTATTTCAACAATTACTGTTTTATTTTGGCGACAACTAACATTTCTACGTTGGAATTGTACACAATATCTAAAAACTAATGGTGTTACTCTATTGGCACTTCGTTTTAATTGTTTTGCGACTAACTATTTTACTATTTATTTATTTAGCTTGCTACTTTAGAAGATTTCTTAAAACATTACAAATTTATTTTAAGTGTAGGTCATTCTTAAGTGTTGGACTACGCAGCATTTTACGGACTTAATAAATTATGTTAGTTTCATAGGGACTCCTAAGTACATATAAACATTAGCAATTTACCAACAAAGCAAGAAATTAAGTTTTAACATAAAATGGTTTAATTTAAGCTTCTTATATTGAGCCTCCACATTCATTCAGAAACGAATGACAAGATTAAACTTTATGAAAAATTTGTGGCTTTCCGAGTACGGGCTATAAAAAAATCAAGCCTTCCACCTAATATTTTCGGAATGAAATGCGTTAGTCAAATAGGTATTTCAAATAGGTATCTACTATTTCTATAACTAAACACAGTAACAGACAGTGAAACATTTAACAAAAACAAACTAATTAATATAAAATACTTACTATTTAAATAATTGATAATATAAACACACTTTGTGCCAATTTTATTATTTTTTACATAACATATTGATTAATATGACATTATTTTTTAAACAGAAGTTTCAGCCGAAGTACTACCTTTTCTAGAATCGGACTTTCTGATACCACTGCTCCAAGAGTCTTTGCGCCTCACGTGCTCATTCTGAAAACCATTTAGAGGTCCATACTCAAATGTTGAACAAAAAAACATGCTTGTACGCATATTCACAATTAGATTTAAAAAAAGTTAAAACATTGAAAAGTTCAAAAAAAACGTTTTGTTTTTGGTACCCATTCGAACATGAAAGTCTCAAGACTTTCAACGTACTTACGGCATAGGTTAAAAATATATGTCAGAAAATAATTAAGTAAGTACATATAAGCAGAATTAAGTAGTAGACAGAAGCGGCTTTGTTTTAAGACAAAGATTTTTGGCACACTTAGATAGTGCATGCAAACTAGAATAAACATAATATTAATAGAAATAACAATTATTTACACAGATAATATAGGTACTCGAAGAAAGTGCAGACAAGTGCAGGGATAATTAAACATATAAACACATAAAGCTGGAAATATACATCAAGAAAAAACTACGATATTATTTAAAAATCTACTTACGTCATAAGTTACACCGCTCTTTATAATATTCACTAAAACTATATCTTTCTAACTCTAGTTCACAATAAAACATTTTTACACGCTTTTTATTAGCTTCACCTGTATGTTTGTATGTTTGTAGGTTTGTATGTTTGTTTGTAACCGACTTCTTTGGGCGCGATTTTGACCCACTTTAAACTTCCAGATTTCGTTCAAACTTTGTAGATTTATTGAGGACCGATGACAATACACTAATTTGATAAAATTATTCCATTTTAACCGACTTCCCAAAAAGGAGGAGGTTACACATACACATCGATTACTCCGAGGTTTATAGACCGATTTACGTGATTCTTTTTTTGTTCGACTTGGAATAGCTGCCAGTTGGTCCCATATTCATCAGGTCAGGATCTGATGATGGAAACCCTGAGAAATCGAGGGCAACCTTCAAAACTTGTAGGCATACATAGGGTAAAAACTTGACACTTAGGTGTACGCCTAAAAGCACTATTCAACTGTGAAGATTTGGGGCTGACCTGATGATGGAGACCAGAGAGGGTCGAGGGAACTCGACAACTGAATATGTAAACTACCTCGTGTTTGGGCTTAAATTATTTGTATTGACAAGACCTTTGCAACAGTGAAGGTTTGGAGCTGACCTGATGATGGAGACCAGAGAAAATGGAGGGAACTCGACAACTGAATATGTAAACTACCTCGTGTTTGGGCTTAAATTATTCGTATTGAAAAGACCTATGCAACAGTGAAGGTTTGGAGCTGACCTGATGATGGAGACCAGAGAAAGTCAAGGGAACTCGACAACTGAATATGTAAAATACCTCGTTTGGACTTATATTCTTTGTATTGATGAGAACTTCCCACTTGTATGGATAGTGACAACTATTCGTATCACTGAAAAGCTTTAAATAAATAACCTTTTTACAAAAAAATTAAACCGAGTTTCCAAAACACTAAAAAGCAAAAAAAAAACTAATTTTAGGTGCATCGGCCTAGAAGTCGGTGGCAAAATTAACTTAGTAACATCCATTAGACACCGACTTCTAGGCTTTTCAATTTGCAAAATATGATCTTTGTTAATTTATATAATTTTTATCTGTAGTCGATAAGGTAAGAAAATTAATTAAAATTTTCTAGAATTTTTCTCTACAGTCGATAAGGCAGGACTCGATGTTAATTTTTATTTCCAATAATTATCTTTAGCCGTTTTCTCTAATATTGACAAATTTTTGTATACTAAAGAGAATTTTAATTCTACAAAACAAATAATAGTTTGAAAACAAACTAAAAAGTAGAAAATAAATAATAGTTTAAAAAAACTAAAAAACACGCTTTTTATAGAAAACCAACTAAAAAATAGGAAATAAATTTTAATGAAGTTAAATTAAGAAAACAGTGTTAAAAATTTCAATGAATATAAATTAATAATAGTGTGAATACAAAAAAAAATATTAAAAAAAAGCGTGGGGTGCTTTTTAAGATATTATCGAAATGAAAATCACTGTACTCATATCTGTCAATAAAATATTTATAACTATTGACACCATGCACCCCACGCTTTTTTTAAATATTTTTTTTTGCATTCACACTATTATTAATTTATATTCATTGAAATTTTTAACACTGTTTTCTTAATTTAACTTCATTAAAATTTATTTCCTATTTTTTAGTTGGTTTTCTATAAAAAGCGTGTTTTTTAGTTTTTTTAAACTATTATTTATTAAAACGTCTATAGGTCCAACTACACGTAAGACTCTAAAACACACAAGGACTTTGTACTTTCAAAATATATCTTCATTTAAATTAATAAAGTTAATAATTATTCATTGGTTAACATAAATTACGATTTGCCCCTTTTTAATTGGATGTAAATCCCACCACACTATTTACAATAGGTATTACATTCATTGCACATCTATTACTACCGGTAGGTACGGCTACATATAATATTTATATCGTCTAGCGATGGAATTCTATAACAGAGCGCTTTCACATTAGCGGATTCTCATATTCCACGCTGCAATCGGTAGTTGTCAATTGTTTATTGTAGCCTGTAAATACACGACACCCGTGTGAATCGAGTGCTGCCGCATGGAAAACCGCTAGTCTGGAAACGCTCTGACCTATGTATGTATTAGTTGATTTGCTTACAAAAGATAGATAGTAGGTAAATATAAACAAACTGCAATCTTAGTAAGCAAACCAACCGATAGGTTATAGAAATCCGCCGTAAAAAGTAGACCAGTTTACCTACATAATACCAGGTTTAAACAATAAAATAAATCAGGGGTGCTATCATTCTATACAGATATAGGTACTGCATGCACGTCGTGATAGGTTGTTGCATGCAGAATCTTCGAGAAATGGTGCAATCATGCTCCACTTAGAATTTGGTGTCGATGCACACCTTAACTGAAGAGTCATCTTCTTCCACCTCGTCCATTGTTGATAGTCGCCTTTCTATTTCAGTTTGTGCGTTTTTGGACATTATTAATTTCTTGTGTTTGTTACTGAAACAAGTGCACGAAAGTTAAGTTGATTAAATTATACTAGTATCATGTGAAACACGTTAATCAATTTCGATATATTTCAGGCTCCCAGATAATATGTTACAGAATAAGGCAAAAAGTATCTAACTTATTCTTTCGTCCAGGGGATGTGTCCATAGCTTTATCAAACAACAAGTGAAGATTCGGTAGCTACAGTACATTATAACATTAGTAAGTACCTGACATATACACTTCCCATTTCAATTTGATTTAATCAAGACATGGCAATCTAACGTTTCACCCATATGCTTTCCACCTTAACCTTAATTAGGATTAGAAGTTCAATCAGCTACACACCTCTGATACTTGACCTAATTTTCAACATGAAAGCTAATTGCATGTCACTTACTTCTTCTTTCCCGTCTTTGATTTAATATCTCGTTTCATCTTGTTGCTGTTATTGACTTGCTTCCAAATCCCCGTCTTGTTTACTTCCTCCGAAATATTTATTGACGTCAACGGAATATTCATTATGTTGCCATTTATCAGAGGAATTTGCAAGTTCTCTTGATATGAAGGCGGGTTGCTCTTCGTCGCATCCTACAATAGCACAACCTAAGATACTTCTCCAAGAATCAAATCAATGAATGAATGATAAAAAATATAAAATAAATTGGATTGTAGACACTACTCACCATCATTCAAGTAATAAGGTAGAATGACGAAAATAAAAAGGAAAATGTCGAAATAGCAAAAATAAAATGCTGGTGTGTAAACATAACACGAAGTTTATTTCTTAATACACAGATTAAGGTACATGAATAACAAAAAAATATTAAACGATAGGATGACAAAGGAAACTAAAACGGTTAAGGAGTGCAACATTTTAGTTTCGACCGCAAAATTTTAATAGTTTTGCATGCCATCCCACCTCAGCGTCACCGAGTTCCCGAAGTTCATCTTGGTTCCTTTTAGTCATTTCTGGCATCACGTCATCGAGTATTTTCATCTCCCTTCTCGTAAAGAATAAGTCGAGAGCTTTTCTTATACCGATCATTACCACAAGCATCAGCGGGAAAAGAATTGAGGTCATTGAGAAGGATTTTATCACCCAAAGACAAACGAGACATGCCAGCTGAATTAGAGTGAAAATGTGGACTCGACGGATTGGCACCTAGAAAGATTCAATAATTAAAGTTTAAAACTCGTTGATGCGATATTTGTATCTATGTTATCATTTAGTTACCTGTCTCAGGAACATATGATCAGGTTGATATTTCTGAGGCATGAACATGATCAAGATTCTGTCGAAGAATTGTAGACCCTTAAGCGAAGCAACTCCCATATAAAGAAACACTCCAAACAGTACAGGCATCGGTATATGGCTTAGTACAGGCGTCAGTATTACCGAACAACCAATCATTAAGAAGATTAAAATATGCGTCACTCTTTGTTCTCGCACTCCTAAAAATTGCGGCTTTTCTCCCGGAGCTGCACATTCAGACTCCACTTTCAGAGAATTCACGTGATTTATGCTCAAAACTGTTGCTGCCACAAACCAGGGAAGACCCATTACAGAGCATATCTGTATTAGGATTGCTAATACAAACAAATCTAGATGGTAACCACAGCCTTTCTTCAACTTATTCTCTTTTCGGTTCACTATAACAGCTGTAATCTGTTGATCCATAAATATCAGTATTGTTCCCAAAAGAGCTGGTAATATAGCTACTAATGCCGACCAAAAAGGATTGCCACTGAATGGAGTTATCACCCAATTCCTACTGGGTAAAGTTGGTTTGAACTCTGAAGGTACTTCCAATTTTGGAGTCTTTACGCCGACTTTGTAGTCCAAGAATGACATTGATAATATGGCTATGATCACTGAGAAGTCGCTAATGATTTGGCGGACCTGCAAGAATAGAGAAAAATCAGTAACCAGGATCCAAAAAATTCATCTACATACGTTTGACCACACATACCTTTGATGGGAAGAACAAGGAGTTCTTAAAATCCTTCAAGATGATCGAAATTGTGAAGGTGCCCAAGAAAAGAATAATGGACATTAAGTATACGTCTGGTACATATACTTTCGTATCACATCCACCGCCGGCTAAGGTTCCATTATAGAGCTGTAATTTGAGTACATTTGTCATTAGCTCGTTAGTATAACGAGGCGTACAAGCCACATGTATAAACTTGTTGCGACTAAGTAAAACAATATAATTAGTTGATACCTGACAAGACTCTTTGTCAACCGAAGTCCAATTAAACTGCTCCGGCACTTTAGAGTAATTGCTTGGCAAACAATAGCACTCATAATTGAGAGCTTCATCGGGGCGTGTCTTAAGAGGGTACTTTTTTCCGATAGATATTACATTTTCCACCGCCTACAACGTTATAAAAGTGAAATAACAAAAAGCTATTATAGTTTCTATATCGAAGATGTTGTTTCAGATGTTTACCTTGTAAATGAAAATAAAAGCTATTAGGGTAGCGAAATTTTCTTCGGTAAATCTGGTTATGTAACAGACGAACGCGCTCGCATCGATCGCTACCAGAATTACCAAAATTATTGTTATCCACGTCCCGATACAAAATCTGAATGACATGTAATTCCAGCCGATCTGACGACAGAATTCAAATACAATTGTTTCAAATACTAAAACTGGGCCTGTCGATCCTAAAATTGTTAAAGGTTGTCCTGAAAAAAATCCGTAGCCCATTCCACAGACGAATCCGGATATTAATGATTCCATAGCAGCCATATTTTTTCCAGTGGCTTCGCCTAACAATCCTCCAAATGTAATTATAGGCGATAAACATGCGAAATATAAAAATATCCATGAAGCGACGCATTGTATCGCCAATGCATCCTTAAAATCAGACCAATACCAGGGCATTTTACGTTTGAGATCATTTATTAACCCTCCGAAAAGTCTACCACTTCTAGCTAACCCTGATTCCTCCCTTTGTCTTTGTTCTTCCTCCTCTTCATCCAATTCCTCTTTCGGATTATTATCGTTTGGCCGTTTTCGGGGATCTTGGGAAGGTATGGCAGCTGGTGGTTCAATACGAATAGCTGGGTCCCATTCTCCAGGAGGCAGAACTGTCACTGCATCCAGAAATTCATCTATACCAGCAAGGAGGTGATCCCTTTTCTTAGCCCTATATGCAACTTCATGGAAAATTTCATCAGACATCAGGGTAGCCATAGCTCGGCCTATTTCATGGAAACTAGAATTACTATTGGGTGGTCCGAGTAAAACGAACATAAATCTTGTTGGCACCGGGACTTCGGTTAAATCACCCATTATCGTTCCTGTTTTCAGTCTGACAAATGCTGATAGAGTTTTTTCCAGAAAGTCTACTTCTCCAACGAGAATATTGGATGCTTCTGCTCCCGGTGGTATTTTCCTCATGAAGTTTGTGTTGCATTTGTGATTTATGTCTCCGTTCATGGGAAGATCGCCAGAGCTATGATTCCTTTGCATTGATATACTGCTGGGACTTTTCACCATTCCGTCATCGTGAGTAGCACCTGAAAATATATGTCTATGTGATTCAAGGCTAAACTTGTGGTTTTTTACACTTAAAAGCATTTATTACATCAAACACCACTTAAAAAATTGTGCGTATCGTGACAAAGCAGAGTTATAATAAAATATTAAACATTTACGAAAACTTTGAGTGGGACTATTTAACTTTTATTTAATGGATCATGAGGTATGGAGCTAATTACTTACAAACAACTTAGTTGACAAATAACAAAATTTAAAACAATTTTGGACATCTCAATCATTCATTCATTAATTTTATAATATTACGTAGGCATGAGCGAAAGCTGACGTTTAGCAGACTGTACCGAAATAAGGACACCAGCGTTCAGCAGAGAAACATGGACATAGCGAGGTGAAGTTTGAAAATGATTAAGAGGTAAGAAACAGAAAACAGTAAGAAAGAGAAGAAACAACAATGATGAGGAAAGCGGTTACCCGCACTAGGGATGCCTAGGAAACGACTGAATTCTCCTTTGTAAGAGTGTCCGCTGGTTGAACCGCCTTCTTCAACTGTAATAATATAATGCCAATGTTCAAAGGGATCTTAGAATAAGGGTCACAGATATATACAGATTAGTAGAACCTTCTCCAAACACTACACCGATAAAAAACAACATTAAAATTAGCCTCGTGCGTGCTATTGTGAATGTCAGTAAAAGGGCGTGAGATCAGTGAGCAGTTAGTGTTAGGTACCATTTCACGCATGGCTAACCTGGTACAGCCAGATAAGAACCTCTGGCATCAGACGCTTGAAGGAGAGCGGTGTGAGGAGACGAGGTGGACCCCCGACAACTCCTCGAACTGGAGCGTCGAGAGCCACCTTCCTGGAAATCTGATAGGATCGGAAGACCCGTGTATTGTAAACTAGAAAAGTTTCATTACTCAAACATGATTTTAGAAGAAGTTGGTATAACAAACATTAAACTTACTTTTACAGGATGAATGGTTTCGTCCGATATCGGCCAGAGAACGGATCAAAGGTAGCCTTGACATATTATTGTGATGGTTCCGTCGCTCATGCTGATGCCTGTGCCTCCTCAATAAAGCGTCTTTGACCTTCTCTCTACAATCATATCCTATGCCACCATCGGCTACCATATTATCTAGTACATTATCAGCCACTTGTTCCAAGGAACCAGCTTCCATATCCAGGATTACCGATCCATTGAGTATAAGACTCCGTAATTCAAAAAGAGAGTGTAATGATAAAGTCGCAACGTGAGGTTTTGACCATCTGTTTCCACCTTCTTCAACGTCTTCTTCGAATTTAATCCATCTGGCTGTCTCTTTCCATTCAAGTTCATCTCCATCTTTAACCAGTTCCTCCATTTCGGAGAACAGTGGGTGCGACTCTAGAGTAGAATCATCGACATCTTCGCCAAGTATAAACTGTACTCTCTGAGCCGGTGGGGTCACTGAAATATAAAATGTAGATTTAGAAAATAGGTACGCAAATACTCGTAGATTATTTTGAATACTAAACATCTAGAAACTTTAGGGAAAAGTAAAAACAAATTACTAAATCTCGAAGGATCATGAATAAAACAAAGAATAAAAATGTAAGCTGTAGAAACATGCTAAAGTAATCTTTAATGGAAAGATCCTGATTGAATAATCCATGCTTAAGACGCCGATGGAATGAGGTTCTATCTATAAATGGAGTTTAGAAATTGAAAAGGAAATTGGATTGAATTTTGTACTACGATATCTTACATGTTTCGCCGTCATCTGTGACGCTTAGCCTTCTGACTCGCGACATTAACCCCGGTCCTAAGGATTGGTAACCAATGAGCATAATTTGGTATAAAAGAAAATTTTCCTACCATTAATGGAATATTAGGTATTTATTATCATGTTGGGACTAGGTTAATAATCTCCCAGTGAATTATGACGCTCTGGACTAACAAGCAGCATTGTGTTGGTCTCAAAGGAGTTAATTCTATAAGCTTAGTAATTTTGTACAAGGGCGCGTACGACGTCATATAAAATTGTCTCATATTGTGCTGTGAAATTACTTGGCAAGGTCACAAGGGTGTCATGCTTTTTTAATCTCATGAAGAGAGAAGTTTGTCAAATCGTCTTGTATTTTTCTAACTATGTACAGTTCAAAAATTTTCACAAAGTCCAATAGTGATAGAGACTTTTTTGTGTAAAGCTTTGTACAAGACTTAAAATAACTGACTCAGACACAGAGTAAATACTCGTGAACAAACAAGCCGTACTTTATTGGAGAAAATAATTTGTGTAAATAGTTTAAGGATTAGGGCTTTAAACTAAGAATACTAATTCTGTCACGTTTGCGACCTTAAGATAAAAAATAATTAATATAAAGGTTTATCCCAAGATATTAGTGTGCCTGTCAGGGATGGGACCTTAATGAATAATATTTTCTGTACGATTATTTTTCTAATCCTCTAATCCAAGCAATCAATTTCAGCAAAGACAATAATATTTCAGCATTTTCTGCTAATCTTTCGCAAACCATGCCGTGGGACGCCGGCTTAGAATTGCGTTCCCCCAAATCATCCCGTGGGTGTCGTGAGAGGCGACTAAGGGACAAACCGGAGGTCGGGCAGCAGCGTCCTATTTTTAAACGACTTCCCAAAAAGGAGAACGTTTTCAATTCTGATGTTTATATGTATCCTAATGTTGTTTTATATATGTATTTGTTCTTAACACAACAGTATCTTATCCTAACTCTTACCAGGTCTCTCCACATCCTTTTCTCCATTACGATGATGGTGTTTGTGCTTCCTATGGGAATGTCTCCGGGCTGGCACGTGCACTCCCACGAACACTGTGTGGGCGCGGTGGCCTGCAACAATATTAAATGCTATGTATATTGGTACGCTGACATTATGTCTTCCGTTAGTGGTTTCATTTGTTTCTTGAGTACTTCTCGTACCCGGTAGCCTGTATGTTATTCTGATATTAAGTTTTATTACTACTAAGTTTATTAGAATCCTTTCAGCTGGTTGCGCGTGAAGAGATAAGATACATACATTGAAGAGACTACTTATCGTCTTTATTGTATTAGTGTGAAGTATGATTAAATGGATCTCATAGTCTGAATAAATTGAGCTTTTGAAGAGATTTTATCTTCTTTAATAAGTTTACGAGAATTAGAAAAAACGGTGATCGAAGCTCTTAAAGCTAAAATAAATATAATTAAAATGTATTAAAAGTTAATTTTAAATGCATCCATTGTTTTGAATTTTATTTCAGCTATACTATTTGCCTGTATTACAGAGGTCATTAAACCCATATTCCGAATAAACAACAATAAACCCCAAAACTGAAACAAATAAGTCAACATTTCATTACAATTATCTTAATTAGAATTTATTTTAACTTCAATACTCATTGGAAAGTTTGTGTTTGTCCCTCGAGGGAGATATTTAGGTACTCGTGATGAAGGGATGCTGATTTTGTGAGGGTATTTTAATGTGATAGAACTTGAAGAGTTTAATTTGTTGTTTTGTTAATCCGTGGGGTTGATGAGAATTAGGAGATAGAGCAAGTAACTAGATGACTTGTTTTGTATTAAATCATTAGGTATATCTTTCGGTGTTCCTAAAGTATTTGATATCAATAAAGGCTAGTTTCTTATCCTTTTTCCAGTACAATATGTTTGGCATTGATTTATTAAACATTTGAGTATTTTCTATATTTTTACTTATATTCATTACATTTTTCAATATTTATTAATGCAGTATGTAAAAACACTCTAATATTATAAAATATCTGGCAACACTCTCATGACAGATCAAACCAACTTTTAATTCCATGATACTTAACTCTATAACTTCACGAATGTTGAATGACTTTGTTGTCCATAATACCGTACCTCTTTTAGTCCGATTTGGTATCCTAGCATTTGATAGCCTTACAGTTCTCAATAATCGAGCGTAGGTTAAAGTTAGGCGAGCCACAATTAGCCGGAGAGCTTCGATCTCAATGCGGCTAGTCTACAGTGTCTGCGGTTCCAAATGCCTCTCTCTGATACTGGATTGATGACAGAGCTACTGAAGTGTAACTAGAAACTTGAATAGTAGTTCTGGTGCTATTTTTGGTTTGTTACTAAGTTCTTTAGTTTTCATTTCTCATTTAATATTTTGTACATTTGTATCTATTAATACCAGGGCTAACCAGTTTGTTTGTTTGATTGAAAGCGCTAATCTCAGGAGCGACTGTCTGATTAGAATAATATTTCAGTTTTAGACAGTCCATTAATTGGTGAATGAAGTCTTTGAGTACACCCTTGACAAGCTGGCGCCAGCTAGTTATACATATATTGAATTAACCAAGTGTATTATGGGTATATACCCAGAAACAGTGTTCAGTGAGATTTCTTAATTTCAAAATTCAAAAGCAAAAAATAATCGGTCTAAAACAATTATCTTTGTAAAGTCGAAGGCATCTAACCCGATATTTAATTCTCATAATTATATACAATTAACTACACATCACTTGTTACGTATTTATTTACATAGTTACAATAACATGACATTCCCTAGGAGATACATGATCAGCCATGCGTTGTGACAGGTTAATCTCTTGTTAGTGTGGGCTGAAATAGCTATTAGTTATAGAATTATCGTGGTTTATTATACCTATTAATTTCTATATATTTGCGTTGTTGTTAGTTCCTAGATTTTTGTACCCGAGTGTTAAGGATTTATTTATAACCATTATCCACCTGACGGCGTTTGACGTAACATGGAGCTTAGTAAGAGGAAAGGCATCTTCAGGTGCTAAACAGTTTTTGAAAACCCACAAAACCATTTTGTAAACCAAGAAATCGAACCTGACACTTTAGGACAGTTGCGCTGATGGTAGTAGGTAAAAATGTTCTGAAAATTGACATCCATAGTATCATCATCGTCAGCACTTTTATTGTCCCTCTACAAAGCTGCGGCCGCTTCTCATAAAGAGAAGAAATTAGCGTGAATAAAAATATAGAACGACTATATTCACTCACCAACCAAATTATTTTGAACCTCTATTCACCAGAATTAGATAACGAGGTCATCATGAAACTGACAGTTACAAAAACTTCGTACATACCAGTGTACAAAGGACCATGCACGTAGCATGATAGTGCACACTGAAGAGTCATTGTGATGAACACGCAGACAGAATGCATAATGGACGGAATGACGTGGCAGGTGTGACTGTTGCACGTTTCATTGCAGGGTTATTTTTTAAACGAATTCTTTTTAGGTCCATTTTTCATAACACATGATGAAAAAATAATGGTTAAAATAATGTTTTTTAATTATTGGAATTCTTTTTTAGACCATTTATCATGTGTTATGGTTACAATAATGTTTTTTAATGTGTTTGTAATTATTGGCACAAAGTTTGTATCACGGTCATCAGCCATTTTTATTGTCCCACAGCTGGGCATCTGCCTCCTCTCACACGGAAAGGGATTGAGCGTTAATCGTTCGTCGGGATCTTTTTTTAAAAAAATTGTAGAATAAGTAACCCAAGCGAAGTCAGCACGAACAGCTACTTTAGAACACTCGCACACAGTAAAATATAAAGTTCATAAGAATGACAAATGTTCTAGAATAACATTATTGTAGACTGTGTAAATTATATTCATAAGACTAGAGAGTTTCTGATGAGTTATACAACAAATGGAATACGCTGATTAATTGTTCCCGACGATAAATAAGAGGCTATTTTCCTCCCTCGCGCTTCTCCCCAGGAATTATTTTCTCTTTACACGCTACTTTACCTACAAGGTAAATAAACTGTCCGAAAAATATGAATGTCAATGACCGAAGGAACAAAGAATACATACGTATAAATAGCTTAGGTTTCTACTAAAATATATTTGTGTCGAAAGAACATTTATCACTTTATATAAAGATGTTTCCATCGAGATCTTATTTACAATTCTGGAGGTTTGTTTGTGACTTCATTTACCATTGTTGTTTTGGTCTTTTGATTGATGTGGTCCAACGATTGATAAATCTACCTTCCTAAGTTTTTTATTACTGTCTACTCAGTGAAGATGATACGCCTGATATGTACGTTTTAAAACCCTATAGCCTCCCTGGACCCCTTGCTTATCCAGTACTGATTTTTGACTTTTTAAATTGGTCCTGTAGCTCATAAGTGCCTTCAAACAAACAAACACACTCTTCAGCTCTATAATATAAGTATATATATTTACCCTAAAAGATTAATAATCACTATAATTCATCAAACTAGTCTATCCTTACCTTCGCACTCTGCGCACGTTTGGCCGTCACAGACCATTAGATCTCCGACCGATCGGAAAATATTTTACATAAATATAACCGAGAATTATAAGCTCTTGAATTATTTATGTTATCTGAACTTGACCTAAATACCTATAAAAACAAGAGAAGCTCGATCTTGGATAGTTAATAATGGATGCTAGACCCTTAGGTTGTTTTAAAGTAACAAAAACATACTGAAATAAAGCTTTAATTTTGTTTAACAAACGTTTTATTCACAAATAGTGGTACTTATTGTTTATGTTGAGTTTATAAGGTAGAAAATAAGACACTAAGTGGTTATAAATAAAATGTGGTAAGTGTAAAGTGTTCAGGTTTTTGTAATTTTCATTGCGTTTGTGGTAACTTCGTTGCTGACTGTCTTATACTAACAAAGAAAAAAATTCATCATCATCATCATCATCTCAGCCATAGGACGTCCACTGCTGAACATAGGCCTCCCCCTTAGATTAGAAAAAAAATAGTTCCTAGTTATTTTAACAAGTGATCAAAAACCTATAACTTCACACACATCATGTCTTTACTTCTCATATGACCTTGTACTATAACGTCCCACGTTTTAGGATGCAAACAAACCTTCCTGATTGGCACGAAGGCAGTAATTTGACGCCCACGATGAAACAACATCCCTAGTATTACAAGTTCATGAATAATGTTGATTAAAAGCGTCCTTTATTGTCTTTACATCGATGTAAAAAAATACATTTAATGTGCAATATTCTTTTGTTCTACTGGAATCTGCCTGTGGTTTTATCTTCTTTCTTCAAGTGCGAAGAAGAAGCCGTTCTGGTATTCTGATAATATTTATTCTAGGAAGGCTTACAGGCTAATGACACGACAAGATGGTAACAATAGTTTATCACATTGCTAATAACAAGCCCCCACATAAGGACAGGTAACTTCTAAAGTAAACTTTTAACTTCTTATCGAGTGAGTTCTTATCTAGGTTTATTCACCTAAACTGCAGCTCACTCGTTGAGAAGAAGATAAATACGAAAGTAACTATGTCTGTGTTCGAAATAATTAATGTAAGTATAACACAAAAGACGTATTAAAATGTATTTACGTTACACCCTCAATAAGCCAGGTATCGTAATACAAGTCTACTTGAACTTTAATTAATTACACTTGATACCGAGCTTCAAAGTTTTCGGCCTATTTAAGGCGATCGGTTTCAGCTTCATACAAAAGTTTTGGTAATATAAGGCTAAAGCCTCCGCATGTTGCTAACTAAACTGTTGGCCTATAGTTGGCCCGATAGTTGATCGTCAGTTTATTTTAAAAGTAATCATGATTTCAATCTTTTCAGTCGGTTCGTTACTAATTCTGAGCGGTGTAATGTGCACACTACTATTCATTTCCATACTGATTTATGAGCTTTATAGACTTTTACTCAAGTATCTTAGGGTCGACTCCCAGCCTAATCCATCTAAGTACCAGTGTTATAAAAGGAGCGACTGCCTATCTGGTCTCCTCAACCCAGTTACCGCAATACTCCGACAATCGACAAAAAATATTTTTTCTGCCGTAGAAAAGGCCTGCTGTACCCAGCAGTGGAAAGATAAAAAGGCGGATGATGATAGCTTATTTCATAATTACCATCTCTACTTACAAAATACACTAATTTCCCAGTTTCTTCACCGTCAAAAACCATTTCCCAAAGTTTGCAAACATTACAGCTACTTTAAAATCTAAGATTGGCAGAAATCGTTGCAATACTGCGGTTCGGTGTGTCGGCAAGTGGTTTTAGGAAATCTCTTCCGACTGAAATCGGGTCAAGAGCGGCAAGGCAATCTAAACTGTTTCATGAACTATTTTCTTTCAGTCTTACAAATATTTACTTTTAGGACGCTTAACGAGAACTGCTGTAATTGTTTGTATGAGTGTTTTACCTAGAAATACTCAAAAGTTATTTATATGTATTTTATTCTCAGCAATGTCAAGTTGCGGAGTCCTTTAAATTGAGTGGCGTCAGGATTTAACCGCTAAGATCATTATTAAAATGTGTTCAGGGAAATTAATAATAACACTGAGAAAATATGAAAAATGTGTTGTTCTGAAAAATTAAAAATAATAGTGAGAGAATATGAAAAATCCTGTCTAAAATACTGTTTGGTTAAGACATAAGTACTTATCTACTTAAAAATTGTACTTAAACAGTGGACAAAAATATATTTGTAATGTTTTTCAAGTAAACCTAAATCAAAATAAACCGGCTGTCAGATAAATCTACTACAAAAAGTCACCTTTTAAGTCACTTTGCCGCCTAAAAGTAACATGACGTTTGACGGAAATAACGGACTTCTCTTTGACGTTAAAGCTTTACTTTTTATGATTAAACTGTCAATTCTCAAATTCAAAATAACATTTAAGCAATACTTTTAGAAATAACCAAATATCAATATAACAAGTATTTTGGTTTATCTAACACTAGACGTTTCAACGCGTTTTCACCCGCGTCCCATGGGAACTACTTTTACTCAGGTACTCAGGTAAAATTTAGCCTATGTAATACTCGCAGATAATGTAGCTTTCTAATGGTGAAAGAATTTTTTAAATTGGATCTCTAGTTTTTGAGTTTATTTATTACAAGCAAACAAAGTTTTTCTCTTTATAATATAAGTATAGATTGACTTTCAAATCCGACAGCCACCGACTATAATTTTGATTAAAACGCTACAAACAAAGGTTTGATTGAATCCCGTTGCCATGGCAACCGTGGGAAATAATCCTATAGTCTTTGTTGGCTCGCTCTATATTTAGAGAGGAGCAATGATAATATTTTATGAAATCCTTGAATAAAGCGGTGAGGATATTAAATTACTAGTTTTTTTCTCGCGGTTTTGCTTGTGGCCTTGGGGGAATTAATTTTACTCATCCAGGTAAAAGGTGGGCTATAAATGTCTCTCAGGTACTATCTATCACGAAGACCAATACTATTTCTATCGACTCACTTATTAGGTCCAATCGTTTTTTCTTAAAACAACTGTTTATTATGAATTTATATTTCTAATTTTCACTTGAACACTTGACAGTGTATTATGTCTTTGAACTTGGGTTTTAGGCCGAGTTACAGATAACAAAACCACAACCAGTGGTTAAATTGTCGCCCATTGGTCAAATCGGTAATCTGACTGGTTATTGTTATTTACAGGTTGTGTTACAAACAAACTCACATCTCATACAATATTACCTATATTATGCAAAGTAACAGCAATAAAGTTTACAGCTTCATTATCTCAACTCGGTCACGTTATTATACTTTTGACAATATTCGAGTAACATATGTTACAAAACGGTTTCTTGCTTCGAAATTATTGCTTTATTTGAGTCGTGACTACGCGTCGTGGTTGCTACGAGAAACGCTACGTAGTCATTTCATTGCTACGCGTGCTACGTAGTATTTGACACGGCTACGAGTTTTTTTCATTTTCTTTTTTATGAATCGGTGGAATGAGGACGGTGAATTTAAAAAGTTTTGTAATAAGCTTAAGCAAAAATGTGTGTTTGTTTTAAATGGCATATAACATGTAAGTATTTAACAGAAAAAACAGTACACAAGTAATCTGCCAGTTCAATTTACTTTAGGACTAGATAATGTTATGTCAAAGTGTTAAGAGTAAAAAAAATATTGTAGGTATCTTCAGATTTTATTTTTCGCAAGATTTAATTAATTAATTATACGTTAAGGATAGGATTTAGTTTTAATATTTTAAGAGGCAAAAAATATCACAACCTTAATAATTTTTTTGCAAAAATCGTAACAAACAAATACACACACAAGCTTACATTCCAAAACAGCCGTTGTCACAAGACAGTACATTACACTACTACCCTCCGACCCTTAGTTACTAAAACGCGTTGGTCATTAAGGCGTCCCATTCACGTCGCTCTTCAGTTGTTTGCCATCCCAGAGGTCGTTTCACACTAAAGCGTACCTATGCTTGACCTTTGCGCGCTTTATGGATTTTCAGGGCTGGGAGAAATTAGCTAAGCACGTTATTTTGCTTAAGAATAGTAAACATTAATTGAGAGGACACTGATAGTTATTTGAAAACAAAAAGTGTCTAATGTGTCTATATAATAATGTATAATGTATACCTATGTAAAGCAATCTATAGCTATGTGAAACCATGTATACACATTTAAAACCATGTACACTCATGTAATATCATGTATGTTTATTTATAACCATGTATAACCATGTAAATGGGTTCCTGAGAAAAAATAACATAGAAACAATGTAATGTTATGATATAAGAGTGAGTTGCACCATTTAACTGTGATGATAACCAAACCATAACAAGCCGTGTTCTTGCCATCTAACTGAAAATGGTTCGGTTAAAGTTAAATGGTGCAACCCACCGTAAGTGTCCATCTTTTGGTTAAAAATGGCCACCATTCAGTGGATCAGGCAAGATTTCGGTTACATAAAATATACAAACTCTAGTTTGATACTGTATTTTTTATTAAGTAGAAAAAGCAAGCGCGAACAAAGTTCCACCCTTTTTCCAGGTAAATAAGTAAAAAGAAATATACCTTTTCTTTGAGATTGTGATCTATAAAAAGATATCGGATTTTGTGCTTTATTGTACCCTACATGGGAAACGTTTATAGAAGCGACAGGTGTTTTAAAAATAAACCTTTAAAAGGTTGGATACACGCGTTTCAAAAATGTCTTTTAAAAATAGCTCTTTGAAAATTTTCCTTTGTTGATTTCTTAGAATATTCATTTTTTTTTTGGACTACCAGCTATCACTACAATTCTACTGGTTTTTACATATACAATTAGACATGTTCAGTTTTGGATTTCATCTTATTTACTTCATTTTAAGATAAGCCAAAAATACGCGGTATCAAAGTGAATCTATTTGTGTTTAACAGTTTACTATATATTGAAATGTAACAGTAAATTCTCAAAAAAACAGTTTTCCATTAGTGCCCCCAGTACCTGGAACTATTATTCCTTGAAGTGCTTCCGAGAGCTTTTATGTAAAAAGACTGAAAAAAGGTTCTAAACGAGAAAACTGCAAAAACTACTTTTCTAAACGAGCCAAGTTTCAACAATAAATATTTTCCAAAGCTCTGAGTTTTTCCTTCAGTTCTGTTTGCATACGTAACAAAGGAAACTATGATTTATCGTGGCTTTTGATATTTTTATTTTTAAATCTTTTCAGCGCATTATATATCTTCTAAACATATTTCCTTTAGTATTTTTTCTCGTATAAAAAAAGTGCAAATACCTGTATTTGCCTTTTTTTACTTGGTTGTGATGTTGATGAACTAAACAAACAAAAAGTGCATAAGCATATGCGCCGATACAGGTGCACTCTCATAGCCCGATTGATCAATGCACGGGTGTATCGATCTTCAACGTGGAAACTTCGGGCTGCCTTATGAAAGTTTCTAAAACCCCAAAAAGCAATTTCAGCCGAAACCGAGATCCAATGCGCAGCAGTCGCGATATGCAACTACTAGACCAACGAGGCAGTTTAAGTTAAGTTCATAAGCACAGTTCAACTAAGTTTCCAGATCAATATGTATGAAACTAAGTTCAAAATTAAGTTAACTCGTATATCAGTCGGTTTGCAAATGACTTGCACTAACCCAATTACGTATGGCGTTGGGAATACCGAAGTAGAAAGTAGAAATTATACGAAGGAGATATTTCTTTCCTTTTGCGTTGTGAATATCTATGTGAGATTTTTATTCAATTGCGTGGTAGTGTGATAATTACGTTCAGATACAGGGTTATATAAAACTGATGGAGTAAATGGGTTTTATTTTTAGATTGATTTCCTAGGTATATAAAAGAATAGAGTGAAAGTGTGTAAAAGTCGTCTGTAGGTGTATAGTATAGTATAAATTCTATTTTCTTTCTTATTTAAATAATAACACTGCACTTTAACAGAAGCTAATAACTTATTTATAAGTAAACATTTCTGATTATGTATGTGATAATATTCTTTCCGTGATAACAACCCCTAACCAATAAAATGAACAGCTAAGTGCGTGTACTATACAACATTACATACTCCACTCCGATTTTCACCAAATTCATCCTTCGAGCCTCATCAATCGTACACTTGGGTAAGCAAACATTAGTATCAAAACGAGAAACATACATCACAGTTGGTGACACCCTTGTGACACCCGATCAATTGCCAAACATAACCCATAGCAATCGAGTTGTTTGTGTGTGAACTAGATACGTATTCCGAGAGAATTATTGCACACGCCTAAATGGATGGTTCGTTTCGATTTCACCATCGTTCGTACTAAGGAAACTCATTTCTGATAAAAAGTAGTCTGTGTATGTCAATTCTTAGTTTGGGAACTACCTGTATAAACCAAATGTAAGTCAGTTCAGTAGCATTGGCGTGAAAGACACACAGAGTTACTGTCTGACTTATAATATTTTATGTAAGGATTTATTTTAAATCGTTATCGATACATATGAGCAAACAAATGTGTCGATATCGATTCATGAATCATAATTATTACTAGTGAGGTTAGTCTAGCAATGAATCATCAGATTTTTTTTTCTAAAATTATGATCTGCACTCAATAAGTCAGTCTTTTTTTGTGTTGTGTCAATAAATATGTTTTCTTTCTTTCTTTCTAAAGAACGTGACGCCCATACAAAGATGTATTTACCGTCCTATTGTTCATGCACAATGTTCTATAAATACACGGTAACATCTATGGGGTTTCGGCTCCCCTAACCGATCGTCCCTCCTGACCTAATTCCATGGTTTATGTTGTGAAGACAATCCCCCCTTTCTTTAATGTGACCTGTTATAGGAGAGAAATGAAATGTAGCTTTGATGTTTTTATTCTACATTTATTTATATGAGAAACTAAAAAGGGAAAACTAAGTAATTGACTTTGAGTCCAAATAATTTTTGAAAGTTTTTTAACAGGAACCTAGGTGGAAAATCATGTATCGAAATGTGTATATCTTGAATATACAAATAAGATGAAATTAAAATAATATAATATCTACGATTCTAAATATAAGGGATCACGTAACCTATTTTCTTTCTTTCTTAAGTTATGTTTGCTGTTAAAAAATACTACTCTTAAAAAATAGACCTTCAGTGGCTACTTGCGAACTTTTAAGTAATCGTCTCAAATCAAATCAAATCAAATCAAATCATTTATTTCATGTAGGCCTTTACAAGCACTTATGAACGTCAAAATTATAACTAAGTTTGATTCTAGTTGCCCATTCCAAAAGTAGCTTCCTATGGAGAAGGACGGGCAAGAAACTCCATGGTCTTATGTCGTAATTTATTTAAATCAAGGCAAACACAACATAAATAAAAGCAAAAGTTATATTTTGAAACCTTGAAAGTGTTGATTAAGATAGGCACTAATTAATGAAAATTCTGTTTAGTTTGAAATATCTAAATACGAAATTAGGTTCATGAAACATTAGCATGTATTTTGATATGAAATTTTCCTTTGACGTACAAATAATTATAGGTATTCAGGATATTTCTTTGGTATTTTTAATTTAGCGTCTGATATTTATGATAATATAGGAATGTTTCACCGTCTCGCCGAAATAATTAAAGTAGGTAACCAGATTAGGGTTCAGTGAATAAAGATAACATTTTTTTTTTATTAACAAAAATATGTTCCAACCGAGGTGTTACCCAGCCCATGTCCCGGGGGATCAACTTCCATCGACCGGGTAAGTAGCTTATGTCCTTCTCCAGGGAAAACCGACCACTAGACCAAACATCTTAATCGGTTTATCCGTTTTACCGTAATTATACTATTGGTAAGGATTTTCTGCAGTGAGAAATCTGAGTAAAAATAATAAACAATCCTCCGAATTGAGCACCTCCTCCTTTTTGGGAAGTCGGTTCAAAATTTAAGTTACAACTCAAAACCAATCTCATTGTAGTTTATTTTCCTATCGCTGTAACTTCTTGAAGTCAAAAACAGAAAATAGCTTCGTGGTCTGATGTGGTTTTACAATTTCTGTTCACTAACAATAATTCTGTGTTTCGGTTCGTTTAGCTTTAATAAACAACAACAAGTTTGATTAATACCACTTTTGGCCTAGTTTGCAGTAAATAACAAAATAATGGGTTGGTCTCAAACAGCGAGTTCAATTCAGGTGCGGCAAAGGCGTAGTCGAAAAATCAAGAATATTTGAAAGAGTTTCTATGGATATAAATACAGTCGTTTTGTCTGAAGTTGTCATAAAAAAGTATAAATTTTATTTTCATTTTATACGTTTTTTCAGATTGTATCATGAAAATTGGAAACCAATTCAAGTTCAGAAACCACTAGATTCTGTTAACTAAAACGTAGTAATATCGCTGTTAGGATTAAACATTGTACAAACACGAAGAATTCATAACATTAGGGTAAATCGTACGTAAGTATTGGTATCTACACCGAATTTAAAATAAACCATAACCTGGTTTACCTGCGCGGAGCATCTGATAGAATCTCCGATACATTTACCGAACGCAATTGCACTTACAAATTGCATTCAAGCGAGGAGATCTCGGTATATATCTCGCAGAAATGTTAGATGCAGCTTAAGAGTACCCACACACTAAACAGTCGGCTGAGAGTTGACACGAGAATTGTATTATTTTTTAAGAAAATCCTGTGTCCTACCCATAGTTTTTAGTTGGTATGATACCGGCTGTATACCCTGATCTTTATGATGTGCGTACTACCATTCGTCTTCATACGATTTATGAGCCCAAACAAACTATCGGCCGACTAAAAGTTTGCAGTGTGCTACTCTAAAATCTGAACAATATCAGTGTTAACTGTCTGTCCGTCAGTCGTGAGCATTGTTAACGTCGACTGCAGAAAATTATATCGCGGTCATTGCGGTTTCAGTACTGTGCTTTCAGAACGATTAAATAGCAACTTTATTTCTTGAGGCGTAAAGTTGATATTTCATTGGCACAGACTGGCTGATGTTAGGAGGCCAAGTCAGCATGATTGCTGGTTATGGGTACGATACTTTATGCTTTTAGAATGGACCAAGATGTACCATATAGATACCGATATAGAAAGAATTGATATTAATGGTACTGAGTTCAGTAAAATTACTTGGGACTGGCCCTTATAAGTACACCAGAGACATAATGCTATGTTCTAAGATTGTACCGCAAATTCAATGACAAAGACTATCTATTTTTGCAAAAGAAATCCTTTAATGTTTGTTAGTTTATTTTGAGATTGCACTTCAAAAGGCTCTTGAAATATCTGTAATTTAATATACCTTGAAAAGCTTGATGTGTCTAGCTAAATTGATCTTAAGCCTATTACATGTCTCAAGTACGCTACAAGACTTTTATTGTCTGTAAAAAGCGTTATACCTATTATCTATTGAAATTTTTTGACTTTATTTTCTGAACAAATCTTATTTATTATTCTGAAAAATAAATAACGGTCTCGTGAATTTCGGGGGGGCTTGAATTTACGCAAAACACTAGTTCTGGCAGAGTGAATGATGATTTAAAATGATAAAAATATAAACGTGCAATTGTTGATTTATTGTCAGTTAAGATAACGTAATGACGACTGCTCAGAAGATTTTACAAATAATAGGATAAGAACTTGCTGATGTTCATTACCTTCAAAGTCCTGCTCCGTATAATCATGATGTGTGAGCTTCCTCGCCGCTGGGTCTGTTGGCGCCTCGTCATCATCCGCTCTGGTCTCCATCGTCCACGGCCTGGTGACAAGAAAATGTATGTCAAGTAAAGGTTTAAAGAAAACTGCGGTGAACCCCCAATGTGTCTTTGGGTCAATAGAAAATCCATTTGAGATTTGTGAAGCGAACTTGCAGGCAGTGCGGGATTGTTCGAAAGAGTTAACTCAGCCCTAGTACATAAAGGACTTAAGAAGGGGCATCATGGATTTTAGTCAGTTAGAGTCTGACACTCTCGCCGCTGCTAACCCATAGCGGGAGGGGCAATTTGTTGATTTACCATAAAAAAATAATAGTGCGGCAATACGGTCGTGGAGATGCGCAGTTGTCATAGCACAAAATGGGGTGACACAAAGCCCATTATTTCGTCATGTGGATATGCTGATACCTGGGAAATCGATGTACTTATGTACTTCGCGGAATATGCGAGTCTAGTCGAAGTTTTTCTATGTAACTCATATATCATTTTAAAATATAGGCAATCTGCAAAGTAGGTCAGGTGCTCACTATATTTCAATCTAGGTACCAACTTCAAGGCTACAAGTTACTTGTATTATTTTCACATTATTACATGTGAACTAAAATTATAGAGTGACAACTACTTAAACCTTAATGGAAAGGTAATCCTATAATTAGCACGTTTCAGTCAATTTACTAAGGAACTAATTGAATCAACGGACTGAGTACACATACACACATACACGAATTTTACCACCCACACACACCTGTGCTTACGAGTGTTACATACTTAGCTCTTTGACAAACACACACACCTTTCCATGGTTTCCTTTAAGAGGATTTCAGGCGTGATGAATCGCTTATATCCCCCATAGAACGTTGAGCTAATATCTCATTTAGCTGTTGAATATTTTCTCTTAGCCTATCAAGGATTTTCTTAACACCATGTAATTCAATTATTGTCATCGATTTATCGGTTAAAAGTGGTGCCTTGGTGAGGATCAGAGGCACTTAAGAACGTATTTTATAAGTTTGAATACAATATAAAATTATAAAAATGTAAGTATTTGTTAAACGGTTTGAATTTCAAAATGTGTGTAATGGGGGCGCGTGTTATGAGCATAACATTCATTTGCGTTTCAAAACGATTTCCTAGATTGGAAAACAAGAATATTGTAATAGCGTTCGGTTTACATAAAATGACAATTTCAGTAATAGCATATTTTGTTTTTAAATTCTTACCCCAATAACACTATGCATGCGGCCTTGAAACTAAATTCACAATTTCGGTTCCGTAATGCTGATTTTCTTATGGATGAAACGTGTGAATTTAGCTTGGAAAGACGATTTGTAATAAATACTCAATTCTTTTACGCATTCTATATATTATAGGGAGGGCACGCTTTATAAGATAGAAAAAATATGGACCCGGATTCTAAATTTTGGGGTAAGAATCTGAATAAAAAAAATTGTTAATGTTAAGTGTTATATGTTTATAATTTGGCAGTTCTCTTTTAAATTAATTAATCAAAACACCATCATCATTGATTGTCAACTTCAAATAAATGGTAATAGCCCAACAATGCTATAAAACGAAGGGCGAAAATGTTCCGGAATTTAAATGCGTAGACTTAATACCTTGAAGCATTCTTAACCATTGAAACGTGGAGTTAATGGAGTATTATTACTCAGTATTTAATTTATTTCTGTAGGTATTTTAATGAGTATAGTCACCCAGCAATATTCCCTACTTACTCTACATGTTTAATTCTGATAGTAATATATTAAACAGGAAACATTGATTTGATTGTATCCTAAAGGCTACAAAACTACTAAACCGATATGAAAAAATCTTTCACTGTTGAAAAGCTACGCTTTTTTCGAGTAACATAGGCACAGTTTTACCACGGTACGGGCAGTAGTTAACAGGGGAAGCGGGAAAAACGGCAGGAAATCGGCTAGTATCTCATTAATTCAAAGAATTCCTGTCTCTCGAGCTGTGAGTTTTTCATCACGCTCTTAGAATAGAAGTAGTCCGTGGATTTTGTAAATAAGAAAGAATATAGAAAAAAGCTAAAGTATAATACATAAATAAAAACTCTAAATACTCGAAAAAACTAAGTAAACAGCCTAGAATAAAATGTTGATTACGAAAAGACGAAAAAATATCTAACTCCGTGTAATACAAATTACTCGTGCTAAATTATAGCGTTCAAGTCTGTACTGTGTTATTTTCAATTTGTCTTGAAAAACATTAAAAGGAACCATCTAAGCTGATTGTGGTGACAATACAAGAAAATTTTTAGATTGTGCGATAAATTCGTTGGCTTTTTCGGTAAAACAAAATATAAGATTGATTTATTGCGGTTAGTAAATTGTACTTATATTTACTGATTTAACTTTAGTTTAATTATCACAGGTAGCAATAAAATTAAACAATTGGAGTACGTAGGTACTCAAAACAAATAGGCTTATGGAAATAGACTCGTCAAATATTTACTGTAGGAATTCTAAGCTATCTACATAAATTCTCAAAATTGGTAATTTGAGGAGACTTGGTAGTCTTGGCATTGCTCACCGCTCAGTATGAAGCTTATGTATTGAAATAATTAGGTAGGTACATTTGTAGATATGTTTATTTTATTTTTAAGCGCTGGTTGAGTTCATGATTGCCTAATCCCAATGAGTCCAACAGTAAAAGCTGAGAGAAAAAATTATAATGTGTTATAAAACAATTTTTATGTTTACAATACAGGTGTTTTCTTTTAAACTTATTCACTTATTTTCGCGTTTATTTCACTTAGCAACAAAATTGCGTTTTCCCGTGTGGGCGGGAAACTAACGACTGTGGGTATCTTAATATAAAGCTGGGTTCAACGATAGGGCGCTATAATTATTATGATAAACCAGTTATTATGCTTTTTATATACTAAAGTAAGGTTTCATAGAGGTCGTTTATTAAAATTTTCTTCTTTTGGAATCACGGTTGATGTCTTATGCGGATTTTAGTATGGTTAGTAGTGGTACTTATGAATAAATTCAGGTATCATATATGCCAATATTGAGACAGTCTTTTGTTTTATTTATACATTCTTGAGTGTCTTGGGTAGTATAAATGCTTTTATCGTTTTGCCTGAGTTAATCACATCAACCTACGATGGAGTTTTTAAAAATATACTATTCCTTCTATACTGTCAACTAATTAATATATACGGAATATACTACAAACGCCACTAATCAACGTTGAAACGTGTCGTCAAAACGTATCAATCGTGTGATATATTGTATCTTATCGAGCAACCATCCAATTTGCATGTAATCGGAGTTCACACGCGATCGTCACGGCATACGTACCCACGTCAGGCTGTAAACATGGAGAACAAAATGACTAGCGGAGCTGCCATAACGAGCTGCGGGATTGTTCGAAAGAGTTACCGCGGCCGAAGGAACACGATGGATTTTTAGTCAGTAAAAGTCAGACACTCCCTCACCGCTGCTAACCTACATCGGGAGGGGTCCTTTAATGATTTCCCATCAGAAAAAAGGCCCTAACGGAAAGTCGCCTAAGAAAGTAGCGCTCCAAAATGTGAGTGAGAGGCAGACAAGGAACGTTACTGTTTTCGCCCTTATATGCCTTCGTTCAACCATACCATTTTTTGTAATCCCAAAAGTCGTTGACAGATGTCCCAAAGAACCGAGACACCTCGTTAGTTCACTCATAACTGAACGTTTTGGTCATGCCCATCTTAGAATTTGACCTAGAAGAAGGCGCCTGACCTACCTGGATTTTGGCATCTCCGCTTATATTTTTTTACTCCGTGGGCTAAAATAATGGGTACAAGTAGTGAGTATATTCAGTGGATTAAGTTCGTACAACGATTGAAAATGTCTACGATTAGATAAATGGAGTTGCAGACGCGAACGGTTAAAGACCGGGCAAGGCTTGAGCGACTTGCCGCGATAGCGAGAGGAAATTAAAAATGTCTGTGTGCTACACGCCTGGTCCAGTGGGAAACGCTAAAAAAAAGTTAGGGAAACTCTTTTGCTAGCGAAAGGAATGTTTAATTTTTGTGCTAACCATTATAACAAAAAAAAATAGTACTTGTCAAAGTAGTGAAAATGTTTTTTTTTTACCAATAAAATGGATTTGCATTAATAAATTGACTGTAATGTTATCGCCAAACTTTTTGTCATTAATAATCATTGTGTGAGTCGCTGCATAGTAATCAACGATTTCAGCGAATGGTGGAGTAGTATTGATAAGAGCGTGTACTTATGCTCAAAATATAGGTAGTCATTGAATTTTGCGAGAGTCGTACACTTTTGTTCGTGTATCTGTAGTATTTTCATTATTTAGAGTTAACCTTCTATCCTGATCTGTGCATTGCCAAGTGAATGGGTGCTTAACAAACAACCAATCTGTTGATTACTGATTGTATTTACATAATTAAATCGTTCTAGTATCGATTTGAAACTGTGTTACTATTTGAAATGATTATACAGCTACAGTAGTACAAAATGTTACAAATTGTCACGCAACGTTTACTTCTTAATAGTGCTTTAGGGAAAACTTTGTCAAATCGAGTCTCTTGGGTGGAATAAATAATCTTCTGAATTTACTGAAAAACCTTTGTCAAGTAATATAAACAGTCTATAGCATGACAAGATGATGGATGAAAGCTAAAATTGATTTACTAGTGTAATTTTTGTGTAGACAAAAATAATTGGATTCGATGTAAGGCCCCTGGGACAGCTGAGAAAAGGGGGCTGTTCTAAAGAGATATTGAGGTCCTAGTACACAAAAGGGTTTAAAAAAGGATCACGGGTTTCAATCAATAAAAGTGGTGATTCTTCCATCCACTTTACCCACTACGGGAAGAAAATTACGATCAATAAATATTTATTTAATGTACCTATTAATTGTCTGGCTTTATCTTATTATAATAACATCGTATTTTATATTCTTCTTTGAGAAAACTATCAGTGCTATAATATCAATGTCAATGAACTATCGCGTGATTAATATTAATTATTTATTCGACTAATTTAGGCAAATAAAAATCTATTATTATATGCTAATTCAGCATAAGACGTAATTTCTCATGATTAATCACATTAGCATTTTTCTTAGATAATCACATTGATTAGGTTGTTTGTAAGCAGTGATGGTAATGTTAATTTATCTTTGTTAGTACCCATATTTTACTAAGCTAGGGATTAGGATTTACAGATACATAGAATACTAAAAACTAATAATTTATTAAATTCCAGTGAAAGAAACGTATGATTTTAATACGATTATATCTGATCAAACAGTTACAGGTATAAATAAAACATACCTACAACAATGTTAGTGAGATCTAAAAATTATTACCGTTTCATGGTCCGAACAATTATAGTTCGATTGATTGATTTTTCAAACGTATCTATATTTAATTAAGTAAGTGAAAACGATAAAGAAATAAACGAACACAATTAAAAATAAGCATAAAGGTCAGTTGGCCTGAGGTAATTAAATATTTAAGCCAAAGGTACATTCGTGGGCCGTAAATTGTATCTTTTTTTAGCCACCAGCCGCCATAATTGTACTGTGTGCCTTTCTTTTTTAATTATCCTTTTTAAAGCAGGATCTTCTTCGTTAATTTAAAGTTATGAAGTCTCAGTTTGTTTGTTTCAGTTGGTATTGAAATAAAATTGCATAATTGTTTTAAAAATCTGATGGAAATGTTCTGGTGTGATGGAATTGTGCAGTTTTGGGGTTTAAAGTCCAAAAAACTTAGTAGGTATTTATAATCCTTTTGACATGTTTTAAGGGCAGCTCTAATTTCAAATATATCAAAGATTTTTTTTGTCTACCTATTCGTTAAATTATTCAAGCGGTACTCATTAAAACAGGCGCCATATTGCCATATAATTTGGTATTATCTCGTTTCAGAGATTATCATTTCAAAAAATATCAACATCAAAATTTTAATGAATACTGGTATAGAGTTAAAGTATGTTTAGAGCCATTCAAGCATTCACATAGTTCAAACACATTCCTAACTAAATTTACCATCGACGATCAAAACAAGTGAACGAACAAAAAAATAAAAATAAATGCAGTTACACACGTGCGGCCAGCACACAATACAGGCTAGCTTCATTAATTTAATCCGCCGTTCGCCACTGAGCTTAATGCATAAGGTTGCGTCTACACGGTGCAAGTAGCTTGTGCATCTTGCACACATGCGCAGGTTACATGCATTTTAAAAACATGCGGATCCAGCGACACTGGCATATGGGTGGGTCTACCTACACGGTACAAGTAACTTGCGCATGTTGAGGCACATGCGCAGGTTACATGCATTTTAAAAACGTGCGGATCTAGCGACTCGCGCATGTACTAAAGCATGATACCCACCCGCGTGCGCGCGGGTCACTTGAGCATGTTAACTTGCTCCAGCTACATGCACCGTGTAGAAGCACCCTTACATACGTCACTAATATGATTACTCGACAGTCTGTCATTAACTTTATTCCCTTTCACAGTAACTTTTTTATGCTCTTTTCACATTTTAAACTGATTGAATGAGTTCAGGATTTTATAGTTCCGGAAGGTAGTTTTTTTATGTTAAAGGTTCCATTGTAAACCTAATGCAGTGGATTTAAGGTTTAGTTTGCCTTTTTCGTCCATTTTGATGGAGTTTCTATCGTTAGTTACGGCTTAAGGGGAATTTTAGGGAACTTTATTGATTAGGGTTTGAAGTTAATAAGACTATCCAATATTTTGCAAATATCTTTGTTTGTTATGTGTTTAAAATAAAACATCTAAAGTTAAGCAAAATGAAATAATAATAGGATTCTGATAACAGTAATATGCGAATGTACTTTCAGTAGGTAAGTAGTTCTCTTGGGACTCGTTTAAAACCGCTTTAAAAATATAGTTTATACTCATATAAAAGCAGGAAACATACCCGAGTATAACGCTAGTGAATTTTCCATCCCCAGCATTGTCCATTGTCCAGCCGTCTGTACAGTCACGTTTCTATATATTACTGAGCGTCCATTGTTCTGAACTAGTGTGAATGGTCGCGACTGTACCTAGCTATGTACTGTTTGGAGCTTAATTTCCTGAACGCGAGTACTTTCAGTTTAGTACTGTAAATAATCGAGGCTCGCTTTTTAAGTCTGTTTTTAAGTGTTCTATAATTAACTTGGGTTAAGTAGGGCCTGATATTAGGTAGTTACGAATAGACAGGAGTTTAAGAAAGTTGAAAAAAAAAACAGTTTGTTTTTGGGAAAGTGAGAAAAACTGTAGACTTTAAAAACGAAACCGGAACTTAAGACACAAAACTAGTCCAATTCTTTCAGTGTTATAAATAACAAAGACCATTTAACGAGAAATCATAAGTAGTTGCCACGGAAAGCGGGAAATAGCTAGTAGGTACTTTCAAATAAAATACCTACAAATTAATCTTTATATGTGTTTGTGGTGTTTACAAAACATCATAAAGTACATTTACTTTCATCAAAACTAACAATGAAAAATATTTTTCCCCTTTCATTGTAATGCAGTCCGGATTTAGATTTTTTGTTCCCGTGAAAGCTTAAATCCTCGTGTCGCGTCGCTTATTTTAGATCGAATAGCCGTTACACGTGTTTCAAAATGTTTGGTTCTATAAAATGCTATCAATTTAAACAAGTGAGTCACTATTTTTTACAATTAGAATTCCATTCTATTGTTTTGTGTGCTATTTATATTGGTATGTTGGGTAGGGAAAAATCAAGAAAAGAGAAAGAAGGGAAAGATGTATGATCTCAAGAAAATTATAGGTTTCTTTCGGTGCCTGAAGCTTTTATATAAAGTTGCGGATGAAGCCATGGGAAAAGGCTAGGCTGATGGATGATGAGTTGACACCAAATGGAATACCGATTAGGCTAATATTTTCTCTATAGCTTGAACTCCTTATAGCTATACCTACAAAAGAAATGATAATAGTACAAATACGTTCCCCAAACTATAACGTCACACCAATCCAATTTTCAGCCGTCATCTCAATCCGTGTAAGTGTGAACGATCGCTATAAAGAGCGGTTCTTTACGAAGACCGGAAAGCCACTAAATATTTGAAGTGGTTCTTCAAATGTGCTATAAGTAGGTTTCAGCCACTCTTTGTCAGATACCATCTAAGAGCATTCAAACGACCGGAGGGGTAATTTCTGTGTTTTCTCCTTTGCCTTTGTCATACTCGTATATACAATTGTCTGTGAGTGCATTAAGTTTATGCTTGTATTTGCCAACTTTGCTGTATGCCTGCGTAACGATGTGATCAAAAATTCATCAGTGAGCTATCAATATTCATTGTCCTGCCTTGCTCATATTATCTATCTGAGTTCATCAAATAGTGTCGCTATGATTACAGTCGGAGGAAGTGTCGGACTTTCATTTACTAAAACCCACCTTTGTCTTTCTGAAGCCTTTTTTTGTGTAACGTAACACGGCCACGGTAACCACAACAGCAATACTGCAACTTTTACGTTGATCCCTGCGCCTATGTTTTCACATACTTAATGTATGTTCAATTTCTGCTTATGGCAGCTCCAGTAGGTTAATTCTCTAAGATTATCATGCTCTTTAATTTTCTTCAAGTTATATGAAGGTATAGTTGATGCCAGAATTAGACGATGAAAACTTGGAGCTTTGAGCGTTAGAGAGCGTATATAAGTAAATTCTCTTTGAAATAAAGACTATCTCGTTAGCTTTTGCTATTTAAAAGCTGAGGAGAACACTGAGTTTAGCTTTTTAGTTTTCCCTTCCACATCGGTTTAACTTCATTCAGAGTTGATTTTTTTTCTGTTCTATGTTTACCTTTGATATTATTGAATACCTACGCCAAGCAAAAAATGGGACTGTGAGCCTTAGCAAGGCCACACCCCACACCACCACAGTTACTTAATAAATATTTAATACCTAATAAAAACTTTTGGAGTCTTGCTAGTGTCCGGCCATTTGGACAAAATAATCCAAATAATTTTTATCTATCTACAATCATTAGGCTTTTTTACAAACATCAGCCACAAAATATACAAAATCAAAACCACTGCTTTGGTGCAAGAGTCTCTAAGTACCCCGATTTTCTTTACCAAGTGCTTCCCAAGCTACCGTTTATTTTGAACCATGCGAAACACAAGCAAGCATTCATAAATAACTTTAATTAAACGACAGCATTTAATATTCTGTAGATACACATTACACAGATATTGTAACAAGGTAGTCAAGATATTATGAAAGCAACTATGTATTAGGTGATTTCCATAGATATTGGTAATTTGTATTCCTAGTTCCTAATAAATTGGTAATCCTCTACGCCAAGATCGGTTGGTAGCCTCCTGCCATTCAAGGCTTAGTCCAATATAAACGGGTGGGTAACCTGATTGGCATTTGTTTTCTACGTGGCAAATCATGCATAACAGCGTTTTCACATCAGCGGATTTTCGGATCGGTTTTTCTGAGCCACATCCTCGTACGAGACCGGCAATGTCGATAAAATTTTCGCTCTGTATATCCACTAGTGTGAAAAGGCTGGTAAGAGGCGAATAAATGTTTTGAAACTTTGTTGTAAAACTTTCGTGGCTACAATTTTTTGTCTAAAAATGATTATATGCTAATTTCATATTGATCCTGTATAGGTATAGAAATTGATAAAAAAAATATTAGGTATTCGATTAGCTTAGATAAACAGGTCCCAAAAGACGAGTAAAAGCTATTTATTCCCTTCATGGAGCAGTTTCATCTCAACGCGCGTTACAACATACTAAACATCCAGTTAAAAATAGTATAAAGACTAACTATTATAGTAAATATACGTAACCTTCACGCCGTCAGCTAGTTCAATGCCGACTTGACGAGAGCCTCCATTGAACTCGCTCGGCCAAGCAGAAGGGCCACCACTAACTTAGATGACAGTCTCACTTGCGAAATAGAGGCCTAGGACCTGTTATACAGGGTTAATTTTCAACCACCATCCAAATTTTCAGAAATGATTTAGAATCGGTAACCTAATCAATTAATCAAATAAAAAAATATAAAAAATATTAGATGATTTTCATCATTGTCCGCTACTAAAATCACAACGTGTGGAATACACACAGTTCGGTTGTTGAACATGGCGCGCTTGCCTCAAGATTCGGGAAACGCACACAAAAAACAGCATGCACTACGCCCGACATCGTACTACCGGCACTACGCCCCCCTCCCTCATACCCCGCACCCCGCACAGCCCCCGGTCGGCCAAGCGCCGGTGACTTTTTGTTTAGTTGACCGTGACCTAGTTACGTGCGAACGTGTGCCATATTTTGTCGCTCGCTGCATTTTCGATTCCGAATTCCGGTCGGTTATCATCGCACGACATGGCGACTTTTATTCTAATGCAGAGTATTTTGAAATGGTCAGGTGCTACATTTTAAGTGGCGAAAGTTTAAATGGTGCGCAAAGAATGTACAGTGCAGAAAGTTTACCGCGTTTACAAAGACGAGGTATTAATTCGCGAGTGCCTAATAGACAAACAATTTTAGCCGCAAACCAAAGGTTGTTAGATTATGGGCAGTTTATCACACCAGCCCATGCAACAAGTCGTGGCGGTCACAACGAAATAACACCAGCAGTCGAAAATTCTGTACTCGAGTTTTCGAACGTGACCCTGCGCTAGCACTAACGACGCTGCTCGGCGCTTCGGTGTCAGTCAGTATTACGTGTGGAAGCTGCTGAATTCATCTGGTTATCACCCATACCATTACCAACCAGTGCAATCTCTTCACGATAACGATGGACCCGCTAGAATCGTGTTTTGTGAATGGCTGTTAAGAAACATTAATTGTAACATTTTGTGGACTGATGAAGCATTATTTACGCGAATCGGAATTTATAACAGCCGAAACGAACATTATTGGGCGTTAAGCAACCCCCACGTTATTAGAAATAACTACCATCAAGTGCGTTTTAGTGCGAATGTTTGGGCAGGTATTATCGGTAATGTTATCGTGGGACCGATTTTTATTGAAGGACGCTTGACGGGTACTAATTATTTAAACATGTTACGTGGTGTTATTGAAGACTTAATAGACGAGGTGCCACTTTCATACTACAACAATCATTATTATCAGCATGACGGTGCACCACCTCATTACACAAGTGCAGTGCGTGAGTTTTAAATAATAAGTATGGCGATAGATGGATTGGTCGCGGAGGGCCTGTCCTATGGCCTGCCAGGTCACCAGATTTAACGCCACTTGATTTTTTATGGGGTGAAGTTAAAAGACGTGTTTACGTTGAAGAAGCACAAAGTGTTGAGGACCTCCGTAGTAAAATAATAAATGCATTTAATGAAATTAAAAATCAAACAGATACTTTAAACTTATTAAAAAATAGTTTAGAAAAACGTGCACGTTTGTGTATTGAGAGAAACGGACTCCATTTTGAACAATTACTGAAGTACACGTAATTTGTAGGTTAATCGAGTTTATTTGGTAAGTTGAATTATTGTAAATAGCTAGTTGATTCCAATTTTTTAAATACGCCATAATAAAAACCAGTGATTTCACATTCATTATTTTATTATGTCGGTCCTAAGCCCGTAAAGTATGAAGGGAAAATTGGAATCAACCCTTTTAAGTAAGACCGCGTAGGTACCTACATCAATCGCAGCGAGCGAGCGAGGTCAATAACCTTGCTGCGTGTCTCTACATTCTGTTTATTTTCGGATATTTTCTTTTGGATGTTTTTTTTTGTTTTTGTTATTATTTGATTATAATGTTTCACATATGAAAATAAATTAATTAAAAGTCCTCGATTTTTAAATTTGGATGGTGAATGAAAAATAACCCTGTATACCTAGATCTGGTACTGTTATATTATGGAAAATGTAGGTTCTGTTCACATTTCATATATTTTATCACAAGCAGCCGATTACATATGAGTGCCTCTGTTAAATGGCTCCCCTCAATACCCGTTCTACATGATCATTTTTAATGATATATATAATAGGTACCTTTTTCAAGGCTTTTCAATATCGATAATCCCACCCGCCTAGAAGGAGATCAGTATCAGACCTAAACACACAGCTTTCCATCAATAACTTTTGCGTCCCTGGGTATGTAACTGTTTCGAACAATCCCGTAACCCTTAGCCCCTCCATCTCACAGTCTCACACTCCAGTCTCTGGTGTGTGTCTTCTCACGTGTCCATACCTCTAAACAATACAAGCGTGGTGCTAACATAAACAGAAACTAACACCTCAAACATTTAACATCTTCCTAGAAAGGTGTACCGACTCCCCGAAGTCACCAACTTAGTTCTTCAAAGGGTTTCACAGTGCAAACACACGGTACATGTTATAAACTCGCACTTAACTAGTTATTGTTGTGTAATGAATATATAACGAGGTAACGCCAGGTAGGATATTCTAGATTTATTAAATATTGGCTAAATAGTTTGGTAATCCAGCAATTTATTTAAGATTTGAACATTTGGAATTTGATGCCTTAGAACTAATTTAGTTATTGCTTTCATCTGTAAAACACATGTGGTGTTCATTAAGTACTAATTATGATTTGATCATTCAGCTCAAAATCAAACCCAAAATCTTGAATTACTTGTTAGGGTAACCGAAACTGAGCGCCGTTTTATATTAAACTGTGTATTCAATAAACTATAGTTTATAAACATAAACATGAAGTAGTTTCATGGATCAAGTTCTTCATAAAAGTGCACTCAGGATCCAAGCAACTACAAGATCCAATATATTTTGTATGCAAAGAAAGTGGTTGGTACAACTTAGTTTACAAATTAGAAATCCTTATATACGTTCAAGTATGCTAGCTCTTCGTTGTCAAAGGAATTCTGAATAAGCTGGATATTCTGCTTTATATCATAAGCCAGAATTTCTAAACCCTTACTTTGAACCTCTAGTTTGGTTGAAGAATCCTGAATAAATGCTTTTGAACTATTGTCATATGATGATGTAGTAATTGTCCATTACTCCTGTGTTCTTACACATCTAGCTTTTGGTGGTGGTTACACCCGCGACCCATGAGAATCACTTCCCGCAACCGGATAAAAGGCAGCCCAGCCTATCCTGTGTATTTACACTTCTACATTACACCGGTGGTTACACCCGCGACCCACGAAAATCACTTCCCGCAACCGGATAAAAAGTACAACTTTCTTCAATATTAAGGCTATTTAATACTGAAAGATTTTTTCAAATCAGATCTGCATTGTGATTCTATAAGACTTCACTCTAAACTTCGCATCTGAATCCGCCGTGAGTTACTACACTAGCGCTACTCTTGCGAGCGTGTTTGCGAGTTGAACTAAATTAAACTCGAGATTTTGACAAATAAAGTATGAGATGACTTTTAGAACGTTTTGAGCCGAATGTGGAGTGAGAGTGAATAGCGAAGTGAAATGCGAGTTGTTGTCTGAATTTTATAGAATCGACGTACAGTAGTTGTTGTTTGCTCATTCGAAGTATACATTGAAGAAGTTGTTTTTTTTTGGGTACGGAATTCGTCAGAAGATTTATTCCTTCTGAAGCCCATTATGTACCAGGGCCACAGTAACTCTTTCGTTCGAGCAATCCTGCAGCCCACAGTAATTAAAGAAAGTTCCTAGTATTCAGTAAGGTCTAAGATCCCATTTCGGGATACATTATCAGTTTAAATCAACGTTAGTGGTACGAAACTTCCCCATTTATCTAGCTTAGTACTAATGGAATTAGTATTTCAACTTCAGTAGCGATTCTGATAATAAAATAAATTGAGGATACCTACATTTATCGGGAAAGGGACAGGTCAACGACTCAAGGACCCAAAGGTATGTAATTAAAATAATGTCTTATTTGTGTTCCTATAAACTCAAGGAATTAGAGGCTCAGAAATAGCCACGTGGACTGATGGACCAACACCTAACCTTGAGTCCTTAAACAGTAGGGGCTCCCCCCCTAAGTAAACAATCTGACAACCAGTTACCAAGGGGCATTGCGTTGCCATGGTAACGGGGTCTGATAGGCATTTGTTGCATGTAAAACACTGGTTCTCAGCTGCTGCTGCTGGAAGCTGACCCCAAAATAGTTGGGAAAAAACTAGACAGATGATGAGTTGCGGTAATAATATCCAGTTCATTGTATATGATTTGATAGGATCATAAAAAGGCAGTTTCCTCAAGTGAGGAGATAATTGAATATTATTGACAACCCACGTTGGTACTATGATTCCTTATTGCGTTTAAATTATTATGATCTCTAATCAGGGCAGACTTGTTTGTAAACTGATTACGTCTGATTTTAGGCGGTTTGAATAAGTAAACTAGCTGTTTCCCGCGGTTTCTCCCATCTTATGGGAGAAGTAACCGCTACCACAACCGGGTAAAAAATAGCCCATGTAGGGCTCTGTGTATCAAAAAAAACGGGGCAGTAGTTTTTTCAGGAAAGTCTGACATTTTTAATAAAAGTGGATGACAATATTGATGTACTTACGTAGTTTATAGAATTAGTTGTAGCCTTGGACCGCTCGTAAAGATCTTATGGTCGGATAGTCTAGTCTAGATACTTTGATGAGTAAAAGGTTTACTTAATATAAAACCTCGTTTATTAAAATTTCGTGTTTATTTTGTTTCATATTTTTAGACCTCTTTTCCAGCATAAATGTAACTTCCTTTGATGAAATGTGTTGTGTAAATAGCTATCGTATATAAGCTAGGCATACGTGAATTATTTTTGTATTTATAAGGATTATTATAAGAAGGAGCCACAATTTTGTGCTGCTTATTGCGTGCTCTGTTTTACATCCAAATGTTACCTTCTTATACATTTTTGTAGACAAATACATATTTCATGTATCAATAACATTGTTTAAAAAACATTGTAATTCAATAAAAATGTACCTAATACATATTGGAAGTTTGTTAATCCATCATGTCCTGACAGGTAATTCCTTTAGGATAAAATTTTGGTACACAAGTTGTTCTGAACCTATTTTCTTAACACTAATCTTTCTGAATTTCGGGAAAATTTGTTTTACCCGCTATGAGAAAAAAACTTTCTTTACTACTACTTTACCCTCCATTCCACCGAGCCTTTTCCGAACTGTGGTAGGGTCACTTCCAGTCTGACCAGATGCAGCTACCAGTACCAGTGTTTTACAAGAAGCGATTGCCTATCTGACCTCCTCAACCCAGTTACCTGGGCAACCCAATACCCCTTAGTAAGCTTGTACTTTTTCAGACCAATAAACTCTTGACCTTTCTAATATAGAAGTATCGATAAAAGGCTTGCACTCTGAATAAATTAGAGCCGATGCGGTTTTATCGGATCTGCCTACATTTTAAATTAATTCATAGTTGTGGTTGAAAGCGCTTTAGGTACCTAATTGGTCGAATTATTTGAACGTTTAACGGTTAGAGGTGAAACTATCACATTTGGAATAATGATGCTTCTTGTTTAATAACGTTTAGACTTTAGAGTTTAATTTAATTTTGGGCTACATATTATTTCGACAGTTCGCAGCGTATAAGTAATAGTTTATTGTATTGAAATTTCCCATATTCGAATCTCGCAGTAAACATATATTTTTTGTATATTCATAAAAAAATATTTAACTTGTTGCTAAAAAAACTATGTAGTTTACATTTTACTTCATATTTTAACTGATTAAAAAAAACTCACCGAATATCGAACCGAATTTTTTTGACACTCAACTTCATTTCGTAAACAACATTCAACTCAAAACATCACAGAAAAAAGTTCATTTAAAAATCCAAGTACTTATATCCTTGTGGATAGCGCGTCAGATGCAAGTGAACGTCCAAAGATTACTTGGATATAAAAACCAGGCAGCTACTTACTATGTAGCTACCGTATACTAACTAGGTAATGCCAACTACTTACCATTACCGCGTGACTTACTCAATTAATGAAGAAAAACCAGTATAATCTTGCACTGTCGGGTCAATAGTAAATGCTCATTGATGACATGGTAATTGACATATATATTTTTAATCTAAAAATTGATCAAGAGAGGGATGAGAAAGCGAGTAATAAACAATGTGATATGACTAGTTTTGGTGGTGTTTCAATGATAGTTATAGGTTCAAATACTTTGTCAGTTACAGGAATTAACAAGTTCATGTACAGCAATATTATTGAAGGAAAGATGTGGGTGATATGGAGATAAAGAGTTCACATAAAGAAAACAAAAGTAGAGAGAAGTCAACGATTTAAGAAACGAGGAAATGCGCAAGAAATTTTACAGATTTTTGATGACTACACAAAATAGATGAAAGTAACCACAAAAAAAAGTATCCAAAAAGTACTGAAATAAGGAGACTAAAAAGATAAAATTTGCTTCCATCTTTTATAAAGGAGAAGAGAAGGATGTCCTTGTATTTGCTGCAGTGCGTAAAAATAAACATTTTGAAGTTCAACATTGCATTTGGCATAACGGCAAGGCGATTCAAGATTTTCCTGTTTTTATAAGTTCCGAAATGAATATAATAAAAAAAATGGATTTCATAAAATTCGTGTTTTATTTTAGGTTACAGTTACAAAGCATCATTTTATTTTTAATACTTTGTCGTCTCGATAAATGCGCTTTCACTTTTGTTCATCAGTAAAATTTTAAAAAAGTTTAAAATTTTATGTACAAATAAATAATTTTTTCATCTTTCATGGGCACTTTTAAAACATGCTACAGTTATCTAACGCAAAAAAATGCTGAAGTACAAATGAATATTCTAAGATGGCATATGAAGTTATCTTTATAATAAAAAAACACTTTATAAAGTTATTTTTCAGGCATATCCATCAATATACTTGGCAAACCTTTGACCCTAACTTTAGAAGCCTTATACGCTTTCTATATCTAAAATATTTTCATGTATTTTAAACGTATAAAACACTAAGGTCTTTGACAATTTAAGACCGCCATTAATATGAAGACAGTACTAAATATAATAAATTGTTCACACATTGTCGAGGCACGCAATAGGCCCAAAGCACATTAATTATAATGACAAACAACACAATAATTATCTGGTCCAGGTTTGAATTGTGTACACATTATGTAATTATGAACTGAATTAAGTAAAATATAAGGCCTTTTCAGCGATACGCGTGTACATAATTAAGTACTGATATGAAAATCACTGTTTTTCATCAGGCGCGCCGCCGCGCCGGTGCAACGAAATCAGAACGACAAAATATATCTTTTATGATGTGCATATTTTTTTGGTTACATAATGCTACAATACCCTATTATAACCTATTTTAATTTCGTAGAATTCATAGCATTAATGGATTACCATAAATCTTCGATATCAAAGATTTAAATCCACTATGAAACCGTCAATAAAGACAATATCAGTATTAAAATTGATTTAAGTAAAGGTACAGAGAAAATCAAATCAAAAAGGAGCTCACAACGAAATATTCATAACACTATCATGAACCCAAATTGCCTGTATCATTAATTGGCTGAATACAATTTAAAACAATTATTTCAAAAATACCGATACACAAAAATGTCACAACAATAACTCACAGAAACTACCAATTCTTTGAAATTGGCCATTTTGTTTCCAGTTGCGGTAACCATTCATGTCGAACTTGTCCAAATTAATTGATTTGTACATTGTTTGTTTCGAAACGCATTTAACTGAAATCGAATTAAGAGGATTTTTTTTTGCTTGAAAATGTCATACAAATCGAGTAAACTATTATATCGATATTTTTTTTTTCAATTCGAAATGAATGATATACTTTTTGTTTCGAGTATTAACGAGATACGCGAAGCAGAATTTTTTTAATGCGAGTGGTAAGTAATGTATTTACAATAAAAATAGTGTTAAATAATGTTACACAAAGAAAATCTTTACGTCCATGTTTTATGCACTTCCGTGATATAATATTCATTTCTGTGAAACACAGCGTTTATTCGGGCGTATCTTTGCATTGCGGACAGTTCAGATAATAAATACAAAAATAAAATGAGATTACACTGTGGTACTTTAATTATGTCGACATCACAAATAGATACTTATACAATCATATTTGTGTGGAAGCTTAACAATACTTTTCTGCTGTGATTTCACAATAATTAATGGAAAAAGTAAAACGGCAAACTAATATTCAAATAGCACACATAATATTCAAATTAATAACAACGCTAAAATTAATCAAGGGCCTAACTATTAATATTTTCTGGAGGCAATTACCGTAATAGACTGTTAGAGAGGCTTTTAGGCGGTAATAGCGTAATAATGTTTGAAATATACGCATCAAATTACACCTCGTAAAGGTAGGCAGGTAGGCAGTTATCTACCATGTGTAGGCAGATTATACATGCTAAACACTAAAGTTCTTTCAAAATACAATGACTTTCTTCCATAATTATATGCCTACTTCTTACATTAAAGTTATAATGAAGAACTATAAAACGAGTGTCTGATTTTCGCCTATTATTTGGAAAAATTCTCTAAACAAACTACTAGTGATGTGTATTGCCCAGTAACTAAAAGTATCGATATTAATTAAAAAAACATTTTACAAAAAAAACCGTCTTTAATAATATACCCACCTAATACCTTCTCCTAATGCATCAAATTGGGTTCAGTCTAACGTGAGATAAATCGAGCACTAACATACGAACATACATATGTACCTACAGGTCAAACAAAGTAGGTCCTATTTTTTAAAGTCTGACAAAAAATAGCAGTCTTTATTCCTTGTTCCACATTACTAATGTGGTTTGAGGAAAATAAAATCAGTCAATACTAAATTGATTCAATCATTTATGTAAAATCGTTCTTAGATAAACATAGCCTGCAGCACTCGTTAGCAGCACTCAGCCAACCTTTACTGCTCAGTCATGTGATACAAAAGCTGTTATTTCTACGACCATATGAAATCCAACAACTAGGTATACTTCAAAAGCAGGCAATAATTTAACTTTTACCTGCATACACTAGTTATAGAATCACAAATGTAAGTATCGATCGACAATAGATTGTATGGTGCGACCGTCCCTATTATGTCTGCTTCGCTTCGAAGCGAGTTCCATATTGGCTCCCATTCTACCTTACGTACATAGGTAGTGTAGTGCATTACCTTAATGAGGCCCTATTATAGAACGTAGTGATGTTCCACCATCACTGTGTGTATTGTAATTACCGGGTCTGGCCATGGTGGCTCATCGTCTTACTGTCTTCTAGACCCTAGACCCTAGGGGGGCACACTAGGGCCAAAGCCTGTCGTAGCTGTGGAATGGTTTAAAAGAATTAGGTGCCGCGGCCTTGGTACATAAAGGGCTTGAGAAGGAACATGGTGCGTTTTTAGTCAGTGAGAATCTGACACTCCCTCAACCTGCACCCCCAGCGGGAGGGGTCATTTGATGTTTTCCCATTAAAAAATAATTTTACGTTAAAAATACCTTTATGTAGAAAGGTAGTGTAGTGCATTATCTTAATGAGACCTTATTATGGAACGTAGTGACGTGCAAACACCACTGTATTGTAATTATCGATAATTCGAATCTCAAATGCTTCGTCACGGACTAAAGAAAGATAGCGGAGATGACATAAAGAAGGTAGGTCAAGCTCCTTCTTGTAGGTCAGGTAACGTACGGTAGGCGTGATCAGTTAATAGCACTAATGAGGCGTTCGGGTTCCTAGTCAAGTCAATACTAATCTGTCCGATACTGGTCTTAAATGATTGGTGATTTTATTTTGAAGATAATGGGCTGGTTCCATAGAAAGCGGGCAACTGAACACTGGCATTTTGGCGACGCTACTTTCTTAGAAGATTTTGCATTACGACATCTCTGATAGTCGTTTTGTTCTCCATGAATTTAATTCACTAGCCAGGAATGCAACTCGATTAATCGAAAGGTTTAAACAATCGATTTAATTGTTAAACGAGAAACACGGAACTGAATATTTAAGTACCGGCGTTTCAATTTATTGTTTGATGTCTGTAAATATTTATAGTGTAAGTAAATAAGAAAATATCGATATTGCTTTATTTCGAGCGCTTCCCGTATCCATTAATATGAATAATGAGGATGTTTTACTTTTAAAAAGAGTCTGTTTTAAAGTGATTAAAAAACCTTGTCGAGATAATGATACTTCGTGTTTTTTCTTTTACTTAGTTCAGAGCAAGCTTAGTTTAATTTTTTTTTTCAAAAAATCCGACTTCTTAGTTAACTTGAGTTAAATAGACTAGATAAAAATGTTAACTGCTTAGGAGTATTTGCAGCCGCGTAGAACAAAAATTCTTTACCTCTTTAGGTTGGCTATTTTTAATAATGGGTTTTAAGGAAACGCGTTGTGTTTATATAATTACATATTTAAGTCAGGATTTCACAAAATGAATGTTAAAACATCGGCATTGCCATTTCAATAAAAGCTTAGATTTACGTAGATCCATTGAAGGAAGGCGTCCGGTTGCAAACGCTCAATTGTTTTCACTCGCTATTGAGAGGAGCTTAGAGCTAAACATCTGAACATCTAGCACGCCATTTGTAGAATCGTTTTGTTGTAGTCTGTAGCTTTTGGCTTAGCTAGTGTTTATTATGACCAGAACAAAGTCAATGATAGATAATATGTGTAAAAAGATTTACCATTCTGGTGCAGTCGGGTAAAAAATTACATATTCGTGCTCTCAGTACACTTCAGAATAAAAGTTGTCGACTCGATTTTATAGAGACAATTATCGTGATTATAAAAGTATAAGGCAAAAAGGGTGTTATCCTAAATATATTATATTTTGAGTTTCTTGCATACGTAATTTTATTCATAAGCATTAGAACTATATTCTTTTCTAAACTATTCCTACCATGTTATAACAATCCAAAAGCCCTCAACTTGATTCTAATTGAGTTAGGAAATAGCAAGAACAATTTTCCTTGCTCGCTTTTTTCTAAAATGGATTTTTATTTTATTTTCCTTCTCAAATAAAAGTGCTCAGAGACGAGAAAACGACATCTGGCAGCCCTTCTAACTTCAAGTGATAAAGTTAACAAGCTTTACAAAGTTATACAACAATTTTTATTTTTAAAATATATTCTTGATTGGTAGAAAGGTCAAGGGGCACTATTAAAGGCTAGAAAGCTGGTTAATGATTTTGTAAAGTTGACATAAGAAGATTCTAGGCTTTTTAAATCAATTTACCTCGATCATTATAGAGTATGAGCTTACCTACAATGATATTGAAAGTAAAATAAATATAAAATGTATTGAAATTGAATGTTTATTTACTCGGCAAGTTATATTATTCATTTTATGACTACTTATAAATAAATTCAACAAGTATACAGGATCGTACATGTAAATAAACTATATAGCGGTAATACCTGTTTTATTATTCCACATTTTCAAAGTAATATTTCTCGTCTCTCATATTTGGATACATAAAAGTATATTTTTTATCTTGTTTCTATCAGAAATTGAATCAACAAGATAGAGTAAAACATTGCCCTGAAATACAGAATATTTTATTCCTAAGTAAATATAATGTCACTTTGCCTAAGCACCTACACGAGTTTGGCGTATATATGATGAACCTAAACGTACATACATTTGTACATACATAATTATAATCATTGATTAAGCATTCATTGTGATTAGTCAGACATTGAGCATAATAATAGGAGTTCCTTTATAATCAGTTAACTATTAGTCCACCCATCGCAGTCCTAATTGAAGAGCCAATTAGCACATAACGATATCAACAAAACATATTATGTGCTCTTTTTAGCACTTGACTTTTAAAGCCCTACTAATAAGCTAAACAAGCTTATTTATTATCTTAAGTGTGTTTACGTCAACAGTGCAATGTGTGAGTATCAAACCCACGAACATACGATGGATAGGCCGACGTTTATACTATTGTTGTCATCATCATCATTCCTCTTTATGGATATTGATAGTGAATCATGCTAGGTTTGCATCAAATCCGCCAGTTAGATGATAAATCACGACTCGGCGTGTTATGTACCGGAGTCTGGAGGAAATCTATCACAGTCATAGCCTTTACTTAAGCTAACGAGTTATCCGACATCGACGGAACTCTACACTGCGCGTGTAATTGGAAACACGTGCTTGATAGTTAGGTATAATTTTAGTAGAACGCATATCAGAATAATTCTGAATAATAAATTATTTATCTGTATTATCTTCATTTGTAACGCTTCATTTATAATTCTAACATGCAAATAATTTGAATGGTTACAAAAACATATATTTTCTGATGGATTTTGATTAGATTCTGATCTTTTCTCATGACGCCTTTAAAATATGGTGACTAGCAGTTTCTTGTATCAGTGTGAAGCTACAACTAATAGTTTTTAACAGTCTTCAGGTTAAATCTGTTCTGAGTTTTTGCTTGTATGATGGATTTTTATATGCTTGTTTTATGAATGGAAATACGAAATATCTAAATCAATTTACAAGGATAGATTAAACTGCTTAAACGTTTAAACCTGAAACCTTAATGAAAATGTATGGTAATTCCTCGGTGTAATGTTAATCCGTGATAATCCTCCTCTTATTAATAAATAAAATGGTTCATAACACTAGGGCATAAGTAAAACCTACAGCAAAAGTTAGTGAAAAGCATAAATCAGTGAGAAATAAACGATAATCCTATATCTGGTCCACCCATGAGGGAGCGTGTTTATCATCAGGACAGCTCGTTCATTCCCGTTACCGGTAACTCACCGGGGGCCTTGTTAATGTCTAGATCGACCCTGTATGTACATTCTAACTGAGGTTGTACTATGCTATAGTAAGAGTACCCACACAGCAAACTTTTAGTCGACCGATAGTTGTTTTGGGCTCATAAATTAGTTTGCAGATGGAAGAATACACGTCACAACGACCAGGTATTTTTCCGGTATCAGAAAGACTGAAAACTTTAAAAATATTTTTTTTCCAACTACCACTCCCCGTTTGGCCGATTGTTTTGTCTGAAGTGTGCGCGTAGGGTGTAGGTGAAATAGGTAAATGAGTAGGTGAGATAAGGAAATGGAAGTGTTAAAAATATGTATCTCGGTTTTAAGGACATTGGATTATTTGGACATCAATACCTAAAGGTTTTGCTGGGTTTCGTCTTCTTGACGAGAAATAGTCCTCATGTCTGTTTGTCTGTCCAAGGTTTTATGATGTTATTTCGTGAGTTCACGTACCCTGTGCCTATGTATTTTAACATGGTGTGGTAGGATTTTCTCTAGGTTGTGTAATATTTCTTGTCGCTTTCCATGACTGCCAAAAACTACCTTCTAGGTATATTCTGAAACCACTCAACAAACTTCGGCGTTAACAAATTAACTTATGTAACTTCAAGCCCGAAATGGAGCTTAAAAAATCTGTACTGTAACCTGACATGGTAGAAACATTTTTTGCTTTTAATTAGATCCTGGAAACGCTAAGTGCTTTCAGTAAAAACTGTTGCGTTGCTCAAAGAAAGTAGGGGAGCGTTGTCGAGAGTCAACTTCGTACTACGTTAAAATTGCAACGAGGGCGCAGCTTAGTTATATTTTCATGTAAACAGTTGTGAAGGTACGTACTAACGTTCTTAACATTGTCACTAACACACGCATATGCTCTATGCACGACACTCATTACTGACAGCACCGATAAAAGCTCGTCGATGTACATGCGTGTGTGTGCTACATTTATACGAACGTTAGCAGGCAGCTTCACAACTGCTTATAAGAGAATATATCTAAACTGTGACGAGGGGAATAAAAAATTTAAAAACCGAACCGAACAGGGGTGTTCGGTATACCTCGGTTTTCCTTCGGTATGTTTCGGGTTTTGTAAAAGTATGGGCTGTTGGGTCATGAATAAATTGGGTGTCGAGGGAAATTTTAGGTACGTCGATTTTAATTTGTTTTTTTTTTTCACTTTTGTTGGAGTTGAGTTGGGGTATCAAAGGGCGATTGTATTTTTTGTGTGTGATATATTTGAACCTTAATTTATGGTCTCATGATACATCAAAGATAAAAAAATATACCTATAATTTGCTAGAATACATAATAAAATTATGTAAAAAAAACCTATTATACCAAAGCGTACCTTTTGCTCGAAGGCGGCCCGTTTCACCTGAAAAAAGAAAAATAATTTTACTACGCTTCATTATATTTTAATTGAATTTGTTACAGAATCAAGGGACGGAAAGCTTCAAGGAAATATAAAGGTAAACAGATTAACTTTGTTCTTAGGGGTCTAGTCTAGTGGGTTCATGACATCTTGACTTGCAAGTTCCCTCTTAACTTGGTTATACTGCTTCATATTTTTTTAAGAATACGCAAAGGTATTGCGAGACAGCCTGACGGCTATTCTTTTATACTTGTAGGACCAGGGTGCACAATTTTTTCATCGAAACTTTAAAGATATCAATATTACACAGGAGAAAAGGTAATTATTAAATCTGATATAGATACTGTATTGAAATTCACAATTCTTAAATCTTATATTATAACAAATCGATCTTAAAAATCCATCCTAAATCGAACCAAATATTTAATTATTTTACGTGTGTAAAGTAAGAAAACTGTAGCAACAGTATTTTTCCAAAACAACTCTACAGCGTTCTAGTTTTCCGAATAAACTAAAACTGCATGTTTGGGTTACATGCAGTTGTGGAAAATATAAATTGGAAAGCTGCCAACAGCAATTGAGTAAAGGTTTCGGAGATAACACGACCAGAACTGACAGGCTGTTAGTTTTAACTGGACAAACTGGACAACTGGACAATTTGTACACTGGAATCGTTCTATAAATGCGTTTATGTTACAGTCGAGACTAACTGTATGTATAATTCAAATATGTATAAATGTATAAGTAGTAAGTTAATTGATCTCATCTATGTACCTAAGTTAAATTATAATATTGTATTTATAAATAGTAACATTATCCTAAATAGTGATTATCTTTGCATGCCGAGTGGTAAAATATGGTTGAGCTTTATAATTATAAGAACTTTGTATATATTGTTCAGTATATGTAGATCCACCCGCATCCAGAGTCGTGAGAATTACTTCTCGCACCAGGATACAAATTGGCATTTATGTTGGTATACTTTTTCTCAGACATATTTACTATCCGGTCTCTTTTATTTGAATCGGTTTAGTATTTTAGGTGTTAAAGCCAGATAGAAATATTGAGGACTGGAAGATGACCATAGCAAATTTACTTTGGTGTGATTATTTGCAAAGCTTTGCATCAACAATGTGGTATCAATGAAAGGAAAATCGATATCTGTATTACTGTAGTGTCAATGAACTAATACTTGTGGGGATATAGGTAAACCTAGGTAGGTATACTCATATTTATATGGTGAAAGACAGCAGATAGTGTAAGTTCCTACCTATAGGCCTGTATGATAACCTGTAGGCCTACAAGTATATATAGGTAACTATAAACACGTCTACGTCGGATTTTATGTGTTAGTACTTTTTTACCTTAAAGTCTCCGATAATTCTGTACTGATTTGATTTTGTTTTCATTTTTGGGAAGGTACACAAACCCCGAGTCTATACAAGTTTTTTTTATGTGAAGTAAGTGTTAGTTTATGTGAAGAAGTTTCCGAGGGACGCGGGTGAAGCCGCGAGAAACAGCTAATAACTTTATAAGCCTAATAAATAAGCTATTAAGCACTTTGACATGTTACATAAATGTTGCTAGGAAATTACTTTTAAATTTCCTCCCCGACTATCGGCTTACAACTTATATCCTTCAATTACAATTTCGCTGCTACTTCCAGCATCTAATGACAAAACAAATTAAACTTTATAATAAGGTCATAAAGTTGTAATTGCTATGAAGTTTAGCAATTTTGCTGTCCACCAATATTAGTTCAGAATTTTGTTCGGTTTACCAAGATGTAATGTGATTTGTAGTTCAATCAATGCAAAATGGCTATCCGATTTAATGAAATTGTCTCACGTTAATGAGTTTAACATGACAAAGATATATTCGAATGACGGCTTTATTAGTGGGCAGTGACAACCAAGTTAATATAGAATACTGAATCGATTTGATATCGAATACTTAATCGAGAACATCAAATGGTAAACAAAAAAATCGATCTTTCTCTTCACTGAGAAACTTAAAATGTAAAAAAAAAAACTGGTTCTCAGTCGCATCCAGTGAGACTGGAAGCCAACCTCAACATACCTGAGAAAAGCCTAAAGCAATACATATGATGATGTTACGTTGTGGTCATTAAAAGGTTCTGTGTATTCTTATTTTGAAAACACCACACACACACAAATGCGAAATCGTTTCAATTCATTAATATATGTATGTGTGTGTAAACCTATTCGTCCAATCAACTCTCCAGAATCTCCTTTCAGCGTCGTCAACGAATCGTATGGAACAAAAACGTATTGGTATTATCGAAAACCGATTGCAAGAACTAACAAGCAAAGCTTTATTCTCTTTATTTTGTCCGTAAATGAGGCTGTGAGCCACGGAGTAAGGAATGTTAAGTGGAGATGACATAATGCAGGTAGGTCAGGCGCCTTCTTCTAGGTCAAATTTATATGTTTGACATGATCAAAATCATCAGCCACGAGTGAACTAATGAAGCTTTCGGGTTCTTTGAGACACATGCCAAGAAGTTTTGGTATTACAAAAAATGATTATTCAAATACGAAGAACGCGTGAAACTCCGAAGACAGTAACGTTCCTCGTCCCCGGCACACCTGCATTTTGGCGCACTACTTACTTTCTTTGCTTAAATTGTCTCTCTCGTCATGTAGTATATTTTTTTAATAGTCTTCTAGTGTTACCATAGCATACCCGCAAAGTCAGTGAAGTTTAAAACTTCACGGTTACTGGGCCGTTTACCTTACTTTCTTAGGAGATTTTTCGTCATGGCAACTCCGCTAGTAATTTTGTTCTCCATGCTGTGAGTCCACAGCGATTGTGTCGAATGTCATATTATGGAGGCATTTGCATATTCGATTTTGCGTTTAATTTCGACACGGGCGATAATGTTCTGATCGTCGTTTTATTGAAGTTAGTTAATTATTCTGGTGTTATTAAGCACGTTATACATTAATATAGAGTTTAAACATTATAACGGTGATTACTTAAAAAGCTTGTCTGTATTCATTGGGCCCGAAGTTATCCTGACCCAGTCAGTTGAATTAATTTCTATTGGAAAGGAAAATACTTTGTAAAAAAAATTGGCAAAGTTTTTGACATATCCAATGAAAAACTTTTGTACCAATGGTATATTTATATTTTAAAATGCAAATAAAATAAATCAATGACAAGCCCACGCAGCAAAAAATCCCACTAATTCGTTGCTTTCATTCTTTTTTCAGTAATGTTGAAAATAAATTATACCCTTACGAAAATAAACTGAAATATAGGCACGATTTAGCAATAATTCAGAAATGAAATACCTATTCGATCGAACCTTAACAGATTTGAATTTCAGTTTGGCATCGCTATTTCAGGAATTTTCAATTGTTTTCTTATCATTCTTTTGTTTTTATTTTAATAACCTTTTCTGTGTGTCTAGAAAAAACTGGAATGTGTTTGACATGTAAGAAATTATTCGTCTGGCTAAAAATCCAGTGAACTCCAATGAAACGAGGAAAAAGACTTTAGGCTTTGAAGTTACTGGCTGGTCTACAAAACCAGACTACTAGGAAAGTAGTCTGTATTTTTTATACCGGAATTATTTAGAAGAAGTAGTATTGGGTTTGTTAGTGAAAATAGGTCGGCCTCTGATATGTATATATAGCCTACGTATTATTTACATGATATACTTGGGAAATGAGATTGGAAGCAGACGCGATACATCTGCTCACGGTGCTTGTAAATAAAACTTATTTGGAAAATTAAGCATGATAATACGATGTGATTTAAATCGGGATACCTAATACGATGTGCCTGTCTATAGATATACCTTTAAATAATAAGCTTGAAATTATATAGGTTTTAATCAGTTATTAGCTACAAGCACCGCCTTCTACTCCATTTCAAGGCCCTTGGATGAAAACTCTACAGCTTAAGCGTAATAGGTTAGAAACAGTATATAATACAACTCCTAGATAAGTCTAAAGCAAAATTGCTTATAGCCCACCGCCTTCCATTAATGAATGTAATGAGTTTACAACAGCTTCTTATGAGCTATTAACCGACTTAATGTGCTATTAAGGTCTCATAGTCGTGTTACTCTTACTACTATTTTCAAACATATCACAGTTAATTTGTAGTGACAACTACTTATAGTAATTTACTCAGTGCATTTGGTAGGTATACATATTTAGTTTAAAATCGTTAGATACCCCGTCCTTAAAATAATATTTTGTTTGCTTTGTTAAACGGATTTTTAATACAGCGTATTTATACGAGTATAAGAACCTGCTAATTGGGCCTCAGGAGAAACTGCTGATTTATGGTGAAGACATGATCTTTTTTTGATAACTTACTGACACTAGCTTGCTATCCTAGCTTGGAAAAATAAGTACGTACAGGTTTAATGCTAGAGTTGTTCAAATGAATGAAACAAAAATGAATCAATTAGTTCGACAGCAAAGTAATTTTTTAACAGGAATCTTATAACGTATCTGTAAGGCTGCCTTCCTGTGAAGTGCACAAAATCTCCGCTCCTCAATCCTATTGGTTAATATTTCTCAGTTTCTCCACTCCGCAGCCTAGCTCCGCTCCGGTGGACAGGTAGCCTTAGGATGGACACTCATCTAGTCATGACCACATGTCTACGCTCTGTAGATTTTCATGTTTGTGTTTCAAAGTGCACCTGTGTCTACATACTGGAGATCTATGCATCAATATGTATTTCTAGCGTCCATTGAGATTCGCCGCCGCGACCGAAATTCGATCTCTGCAGACCATTTATATGCGATACGTGCAAAGAATCCGTTTGGAATAGCAGCTGGGCCTTTGGAAAACGTAGACTTATTTTATTTAGATGAAGAATATTTTTAGATTTTATTTTGGTAAAGGAATACTATTGTGTGTTGTGAAAACAAGAAGTTGATTAAGAATAAGTATGTTATGAAGTGACACTTGGAAGAGATGGAACTAACTTACCGACCGTATCACAGGTTGGGGTTCGAGCTCGAAAATTATTGATTCTTACTACTTATCTGGCGGAATTGCACATTTAAATGAAGTACAGGCAGTCTAGGACCTGTTAAAGGGCATGAAACCTGCGAACAGTCCATTACACATAGGGTAAAGGCGGGATAGATGCCGCAGTGGGATAGATGCCCCATTTTTAAAAAACCTAACTTCCCATGCTCGCGATTAAGAAACAACCGTTTAATTAGAAGCCACAAGCACCCCGCACATAAGTTAGCCACGCGGTGTCGAGGGGTGAGGTCGCGTTTCGCTCGTGTGTGAATTCATCTCCGCGGCGAACTTAAAGTGAGCGTAAAATTTTTAAAGGTGAGTATTTGCTGTTGTATAACTTTATAAGTAGATATTAATTCCGTCAAATTTTTTATTACGTATGTATATTGTTTCATGAAGTATACATTTTGATGTAAATTGTTGCTCTATTGTATTTATTTATTTAAAAAAATACTAGGGCATATATCCGTGTCAAAAAGGATAGTTGCCCTGATTTTTTAGGGTATAGGTGCCCCTAGGGGCGTCTATCCCTCCATACACCACGTATACCCTGAATGTATTATAAGTGCTTTGAATATATATTTTTAACATATTTTTGTGTTTTTTTTTTATATTTTTAATGTGTTTATATAGGTATTTACACTTTTTATTGATTACGAATGATTTACAGTTCAAACATGAAGATGAAGACAATTCACCTAAGAACAAAGTTAAGGGAATGAAAACTAAGGGCCTTACTACAAAAACTTTAAACCCTGTTTTACACTTGTCTAATAAAATTTTGGCTGCAAAATGAACCATATGTCAACGTCATAATTTGACATTTTTTTAGACAAGGCATAAACTGACGTTTAAAAGTTTTTGTGGTAAGACGGTTAAGGTTTGCCGGTAAAGAAGACTAAAAGAGATGGACAGGATGAGCCTAAAGATACAAAAAAAAAAAATACTGCATAGAATGCTTTGAAAACTATGAACAAACAAAGTCTAAATCCGACTGGATTCAATGTGTAATGTGTCAGTACTGATTACATGAAACCTGTACACTTTTCAGAGATTTTCTCGAGATGTGGAAAACTTAAAGCCTGTTAAATATTATGATGCTAAAAGTATATTGTGTTATTTTAGTTCTTTAAGAAAGAATGATTTTTATGATTTTGCATGTTGAAACTAAATAATTAATATTACAAGGGTTTAGGTAGACAAATACATTATTTTTGTTGAACAAATACTTTTAGAATTTTATTGTGTTAATTTTAATTAATCTGATAATGAATATAAAAAGATTTTAAAAACTGCGAAATACTTTTCATTTCAAATAAATTAAAGTAAAATACTTAAACAGTATGAAGGGCATCTATCCCGCACCGTAGGCATCTATCCTCGCTAGTATTTTCAAGGTGGGGCAACTATCCATAGGGGTAGGCATCTATCCCCAAAAATCGAGGTCTACAAAAAGCGAAAATCTGCAAAACGTGTAGTATATAGGTCCAAAAAGACAAATCACAAATAAACATAAAGGATTAAACTAGTTACATTCATAGGTGTTATTACTGTAGAACCAATATTTATTAAATTATAAGCATATTTCAAAAAGTGGGGCATCTATCCCGCCTTTACCCTATCCATTTTCAATTAAGCATTGTTACAATAATGCTTACAACGTTATATTTACTACGTTTTCTATTATGAAAACAATAGAAAATTAAAATGATTTATCATAGGTCTATGCCTACTTCTGCCGCAAAGAGTATTAGATTTAACAAAACCATTTTTTATTTATTTAATAGTTTATGTACACACACAGAAGACAAGAAGAAAAAAAAATAGATACATAGTAGATAGGCACAGCTACCATCCCACTTTAGTATCAAAAAGATCGAAGCCAACCAAAGAAAAAGATACAAAAACAGTTTAGCTGCAGTGAAAATGAACCGGCGGCCATATTGGAAGCCGAGCTCATCCCTCATGGCTGTCGAATTGTTTGTTTGCTTCGGGATTATTGTGCAATGAAGACACGCGATGTTTTTGTTTGTTTGTTAACTGTGTGTGATTTTGTCCCCGGTATATTTATTACTACCTAGATTCCATCATCGGTTAAAATACTTCTAACTAAAGAGGAACCTTTTTTTTTTGTTTGTATGCGTACCCTACCCTAAAAGCTCTGAAATTACGAACCCGATTAGATTTTTTTTTGTCCTCAGTCAGGAAACGTACACTATACTTTGTACGGGTGTGAAACCCGGGGAAATTGTTTTTTTTTTCAAATTAGAGAACGAGTATTTATTTACAATAGTTAGTTAGGGATGAAAGAAAATAACTACATGTGAATCAAGTTTATCCAAATTATTTTGCTAGTTTCCAATTGAAAGACTAACTAATATCCAGATTTAATCACAATCATAGAATTCGTGCACAAGATCCAATAATCGTGTTTATTTTGAAACTGAATCAATGTCTAATAAAGCAAGGGATCGTGTGAAAATTAATTATCTACACAGACATCAAAATGATCAGTGAAACAAAGCAATTCGTGTCTAAGAAGCTGTTAATATTCCTTAAAATCACCTCAGTTCTACGTTTATTTGAGAAATACACTATGTTGGTTTGAAATATAATTTGGTTTTCAATTAATGCCTTTATTATATCTATCGAATCACGTGAGATATTCAATATATGATACATTTATATTACCATACATATTTACATAGTATATTTATTTAGTTATAGTTTATTTATTTCAGTACCCACTTAGCTTGTGTACTAAACTTATGTCCATACAATCACCTGAATAGACCTACCATAAGAATTTCTTCCAAAGTAAATAATAACTGCTACCATAGGATTTTCCTTATTTTGTCAAACTAAAACAGCTTACTTTTACAGTTTTCTCTAAAGTTTTTGCCAAAGTAAATAATAACTCCCACCATACAGAATTTCTTGATTTTTCAAACTCACACTTTATTTTGAAGGTTTTCACTAATTTGATGAATGAACTTACCCAACGAAAATGTTTGAACATGAAATATTACGCTAGATATAAAATTAATTTAGATCTAGGATTATTTTGAGGATTAGTAGAGTAGAAAGGATTTTGTTACAGCCTAAGGCTAGATTAGGATCGTCGTAGGAACACGCGTTTCAGACACGAATATCCAATTTCAATTTTACTAAAGACTTTGTTTCAGTTTTATATCTTTACGAAGTAAGTATATTATTTCGTTGCTTGGGTATCTCTAAATGTATAACTATTTGACAGCGTTGTATAATGTAACCAGATTCTCTTTAGGCATTTTCACGGGTTTTCCGTTGTTTTCACACCAGCGGATTTTCCGGTCGGTTTTTTCCATATTACGTAGGACAAAAACCTGTCCGCGCTTTTCAATTGTTTGCAGTGAGATCCGCTTGGAAAAACTGAACAGGAAATCCGCTAGTGTAAAAATGCTGTTACAAATAAAGCATTGGTAAACAAGGCTGTATCCTAAAACCTATGTCTCATTTGTATACTATGTACATAACCTGTTAATATATTTCCACCGCCATTTAATTAGGACGTTCATTCATAAACCTAAGTTAAGAGAAAATCTCCAAACACAGTTCATTACAGTCGGAGTCATAATAAACACTTCCCCACGCCGTGTTTAATCATGAACTTTTGTTTATATAACTTTTCACTGAGGTTAGGGTAATATAACTTGTTGTGTAATGGTAAGACGTACATATTGTGTAGCGATAAAATTTTCTGAAAGTCTCAGCGGGGAGGTTAAAAAGAGAATGATTTTATACGTGCTGTGATAATTGATTGGCTTTGTAAAAATGATTTGATTAGCGTTTTCCTAACTTTGTTAAGGTTAGTTTTCAGACAATGAGTCTAAACAAATACTGAGCAGTATTGTTTTCTTATTTTTAATTTGAGAAAGTATATTGTACGGTCATAATATGATATTCTTTAGAAATATTCAGCAGTCAATTCCACGTGAACACTAATCAGTTTAATTTTGGAAAAACATTTCAGATGGAAAAACCCGGACTCCAGAAATACCAACTAGTCAGTAAAAGTGCCAGGATGAAGTCTGAAAGCCTGCGTGTAACGGTACCTACTCACTTTTTATGTATCTTTACCGATACACATATTTAGGTATAATATATGATATACCAGCAGTTTTCCCGCGGTTTTACCCGCGTCCCGTGGTAACTACTGCCCGTACCGGGATAAAATATACCCTATGTTACTAGTGGATAATGCAGCTTTCAAATGGTGAAAGAATTTTTAAAAAACGGTCCACTAGTTTTTGAGCCTATTCATTACAATCAAACAAACAAAGTTTTCCTCTTTATAATATTAGTATAGAAAAGCAAAATTGAAAAGAAACAAATATGATAATATATTCTGCAGAAAATAAGGACTGATTCTGTCAAGTCTAAATTGGTATCTAATCAATGCCGGCAGAAATAAAATCACTACCAGAAACTACCAAATGTGTTCCCTATTTATTTCCTACTCTAAATACAAAAACGTTTGATATAGGTTATTTCTTTACAATAGAAATTAGACTTTTTCCCCCGACAGGCCCCTTTTAGACCATCTAACAAAGCTTAGAACTTCATCACCTGTCGAGGCTACAGACCACAGACTAAATAAAGCAGCAGAACGCCCACTGTTGACGCATACAGATGGTCCGGAAATCCTAAGCCTTGATAGATAAGCTGTCGCCTAATCTAGACTGTGATTAATTCACTGACAGAACACGTGCAGAATAATAGACTGGACACGTAGATTATGTTTAGGCACTGTCTAGAAATTTTCCGATTCTGTATTTTTTGGTGCTGAAAAAGGTGTGTTAGTTCAAAACCTGTCTGTATTATTGCCATCCACTGTTTTTAAGTTTGTTCAGAATTATCTGAGATCGAATGAAGATAGAGTTTATTTAGTAGCAACGTGGCTAAAGTAGTAGAAAGTTGGGACGAGTTCCAAAACATAGATTTATACGTATAGACGTTAAGAGAACTGGGTATGAAGCTTTACCGGTAAGTTTTTTCGATCGTGTTACTGTTATTTACTACATTTTCTTGATTACATTATAACTTTGCTATCGCTAATAATTTCTAATATACTCACCATCATCATCCTCCGAGCCTTTTTCCCAACTATGTTGGGATCGGCTTCCAGTCTAACCGCATTCAGCTGAGTACCAGTGCTTTACAAGAAGCTACTGCCTATCTGACCTCCTCAACCCACTTACCCGGGCAACCCAATACCCATTGGTTAGACTGGTGTCAGAATTACTGGCTACTGACTACCCGTAGCGACTGTCAAGGATGTTCAATGACAGCCGATTGATTTCTAATATACTATTCAGTAATATAGCTGTGTCAAACAATAATCATCATCAGCCGGGCCCTTTCTCAAATTATTTAGGGCGTGGTCGACTTTCATTTGTCCCTTTTCATTCATATCAATCATACTGATATGTAGCTATGATAAAAGTGTATTATTTACCAGTACTATCAAGTATCACCATTTTATAGAAACACTTTGTTTGTTTGTGTTCCAATACAGCAATCTTATGCTGAACTATTGACACTTGAGAAACTTGCCCTAAAAATGAAACGAGATAGAAAGATGTTGTATAGTTTTGATGCCCTTTCGGGTTAAAAATGTAATAAAGAGGAGTAATATGATCATTTATAATATGTTACTCCCAATAATATTATCATTATTGATGATTTTTAGTTGATGCTAGGCGAAATTTGGTAAAAATGGTAAAATAAACACCAAAACTTTTCGAACATTATTTGTGTGTTTGTTTCTTGCGTTATTTGTGTGTAAAATACCTAATTGGTTTTTCTTTCTTCTTTCTTCTTTCCTTACCTACCTACTACACCAGAGCAGAATTTGCAAACCAGTATTGTATACCTACTCGGAGTGTTTGCGGAGAACTTGTTATTCGTGATTGTGGCTCCCTGAAGAGGCAAGAGATGTGCTTATTCTGGACATCTGAGTAAATTGTAATTGTTGTATTCTTATAGTGGGAGATTTGTTGATTTTCATGAGCCTTAGAGTCGAAGCTAGTCAGTTCAAAGCGGACGACTTCTGAAAGTAGAGTACTTGTAACAAATGTAGTTGCAACTGTTTTGTGTAACTTTGAGTCTGTTAGTAACATGTACATATTATATTAACAAATCTCTCATTCGGTTTTGTTTACTTATTACGACGCACTAGAACTGTGTCAATTTCATGTTCTATAGGTATCATATAAAGTAAGTAAATAATGTCTAGGATGGTAGATGTACAAATATTGACATACTAAAATAGAAACCTAATAATTTTGGTATATTTGTATAGCTACATGAATAAAATACGACGTTACCTATATCATGTATGAGAATTCCTTTTATTTTACCATCTAAAACATCCCCAGTATCTTAATAAACAAGGTTAAGCAAATATTACCGGGCCATTTTCTATTTTCGACATAAAGTAACGTTTTTCCTTTACACGAATTCTGGCGGGAATTGCGCTACAGATAAGCGCAAAAACAAAAGAATGAGGCAGAGGTCCTATCTGTTACAGGTAATCATAAAGGTTTGTAAAAAGATGCTGTGGCCTTTTTGATAAATTAGGGAATACTAGCCCATTCTAGCTAAGTACCGGTATTGGCATTCTTCGTCATCAATCATTCTATATTTATTGCGAATAGAAAGACTTAATTTGGTAAAGAATGTGGGGAAATACTACGAAATAAATATTTACAGGATTGGATAAAATGTGATAAAATGCAGATGTGAAAAAGGTACTTTAAAAGAGACTCTTTCTCGCTGAATGTACCTTATAAGTTACGTTATGAAGTATTGTCAAAAATTCTGAATGAATCACATTCAGTTGGAAGCTACGCAAAGGTTACAGGTAAATTATAACTCTATGTATAAAGTTAAAAGGTTCCTTTTAAATTGCAGCGAAATATCTTCGTGAAACCAACTTAAACAGTGAACGAGTATGCATTTTACATTCTTTCATTAGTTTTATGAGAAGTTTTTATGATTGCAAGACTTTTCATTAGGAAAAGTAGCGTGCATTTGCATCTTCATACTGGGTTGAAGCTTTTTATTACAGAATATAAAAAGTTCCTTCACTTCATTGAGGTTGCAAGAACGACTGTTTCGCGGTACCTAGCGTTTTATTATAAGTATTTTTTATTTTTAGTGGATCTACGAAGTAACTGCCCGGTTATTATGCCAAATGCCCGTGATTAAATTAAGATTTTTAACATCATTGCAGTATCTTTGAATAGAAGATTTTAAAGAATAAGAAAAACGGTAGTTAACCAACTTTGTGTCAACTTTCGTAAGGCAAGAATATCTTTCTTCTTAACAGCATAACTTTGTTAGTGTTTTGTGTCATAATGGATTAAAAACTTGAGCAAGACTCACTAATTTTATTCCAGCCCTGTTAAACACTCAAGGCCTTTTAATCCCAAAAAAAGTTTAAAACAAAACAGTTCATGTAGCTTTAATATATTTTCACCTAAATTAGGCTCTTAATTAAAATGCCTAGGCAAGAAATAAAAGCTTTAGTACTTATTTGCCTGAAAATAAGATTAGTTCAGCTTAAAGGTTATCTGTTAATGGTCGTTTTGTTAATGGCAACATTGATAACGGTATGGTAAATGTACGTACTCTTATTGGATGGCCTAATTAGGATAAGTGGGTCAGGACTAAACTAGCTGGTACAATCGATCTCTTAGGAATTTCTTTTTATTTAGGTACTAGCTAGTGGTTTTACAAACATCCAGTGAAGACTAATACGCGCACCCGTATAAAAAAAAGTAGCCTATAGCCTTCCTCAATAGATGGTCTGTCTATCCCTTTTTATGGGAAATCATCAAATTTAATGACCCCTCCCGTTGAGGGCGCAGCTAGATGATAGTGTCAGACTCTTTAGACTAAATTGACTGTCTTTACTGACTAAAACCCACCATGTTCCTTCTTAAGTTCAAATCGGCCCAGTAGTTTTAAGATCACTCTAAATATGTATAAGGTAACCTCTTTGAATGCTTGGTCTGATATACAAGTCCCTAAGTTAATTGTCAGTTATTATTATGAAAGAAGCCTAGAAACACTAAATTAAATGACCCATTGTTTTCTACGACCATAAAAGCGAAAGGTTAACGTTCTGAGAGTTACTTTTAAGAGGTAAACCGCTATTATAAGGCTCTTACTGTTAATGTAATAGCCAGATCTGGAATTGGCAATAAAAATAATATTGTTCCTTCAGTAAATGGTGACCTAATCCTGAAGAAGTGTTACATTTAATACCTGTTATACCTATTATATTTTTGTTAAGTTCGATCTAATTTAAGTTCATATATCATATTAAGATCTAATAACATTTGCTATATAATTATCTGTGTGAGACGAGGCCTGTGCCGCGTAATAGAAAGATAATATTTATAATTTAAAAAAAAAACATAAAAATCACACTTTTTTTGCTTATTCGAAAAGATTAGGTAATAGAAAAATGTTTTAAAACAATTTTTTAGTGTTTGTTTTATTATTCATTTAAATAACTTAGCTACTTTTGGCTTTAAAATTATAAGCATCTTGCTCTTTCAAAATTATTCTGGCTAACTCCTCAGGATTAATTAAGCAAATATTTAAGACCTAAGTCTCAGTCTTACGAGAACCGTTAAGCTAAATGTGCCCAGACGAACAGAAATGCACATCTAAGCGTCTAAGCGCTTGTCCATAATGGAACAATAGATTGCAGATTAAGCTTAGCTCTGGCTAGGGCTGTACTATCTGCATTATGTATATTTTAGCTGTGTACAACTAGTTTCAAAACATTGTAAATAATACACAATATATTGTTTTAATACTTCAATAACAAAGTTGGTAGGTATCTAAATTGAGATTTCAGAAAGCACAACGCATTTCGTTATATGAACATTCAATCATTAACAGCAGAGGGCCTTTTTTAAAAGGTTATTCCATTTTTGAATTCTTTTGACAACAATGTATTTGATTGACAGCATTTGTCATTTGTTGATTCTTTGTTGTCATTCATCACCACTTGCTTTGTCTGGCAAGATGACAAAGATAGAAGGCTTTGCTTTAGAACTAGAATGCTTTTCATTAGCTTCATCCATTTGAAATACACAACTTCAACCGTTTATGAACTTCATTCACATGATCATGTCTTTAGATAAATTCAACTCAAGCAATAAAAATAATATCTATTCAACTAAAAAAATCGGTAAAAAAACTTTTAAGTCAAACGGTTTTATCTTATGTGCACTGAAAACTAGAAAATAAAAAAATAGTTACTTACCTGTCAACATACGTAGGTGGTCTTGGTCATATTAGACTAAAATAAAAACGTGGGGCCCATTAACTGTTGCTGTAGTACTTTCTTCTAGTGGTATAATAGGTGTGGATTGCATCGACTTACTATAATCGTAACTGGAGATTTTGACAATCAATAATCAGCCGTAGCGGCTTCATCAGCGAACGCCGAGCTCATGATCTACCAAAGTATAAAGATATGCTTTGCCATAGGTAGGATTTCAGAGGGGCCCCACGTTTTTATTTTAGTCTAATATGACCAAGACCACCTACGTATGTTGACAGGTAAGTAACTATTTTTTTATTTTCTAGTTTTCAGTGCACATAAGATAAAACCGTTTGACTTAAAAGTTTTTTTACCGATTTTTTATTTTCTAGTTTTTAGTATTTAATGAAAATGCCTACCGAATATTCCTCATTCTATCTAATTCATTTAGTGCATCATTATTACACGGTCTCTTATCTGATAATTTATAACAATCTAATTTTTTAAAGTCATTTTTTTTAACGACGCCAAAAATCATCAAGTGACCCCTCCCTGGGTCAGCAGCAGTAAGGGAGTGCCAGACTCTTACTGACTAAAAATAGTTATGTTTCGTCGTAGGCCTTTTATGTACCAGGGCCACGGTAACTCTTTCGAACAATCCCGCAGCCCAGGCAGGCCTTGGCCCTGTTGGGCCCCGCTGGGGTTGCTGACAGTATTCTACTTGTGTAGCCCTTTCATTTGATACCCATATTGAGGTGGTTGTGGAAAAATATGTAATCCGCCATTTTGTGCCGGCGGCCATATTAGATTTACAATGTTATTGATATTTCTATATTGTATTGTCATCGGAATAAAAGGTGTATACAAAATTTCAGATTAATCGGTTGACAGGAAGAGGGTGAAATTTGAATGACTAAATTTGACCCAAGAATACAACAAACGGGATGAGCTAAATAAAACCGTTTAAAAATTGTTATCAGCCATTTGGTAGCGGCGGCCATCTTAGATTTCAATTTTGCATAGTAAATTGTATTCTACTTGTTGAGACCTTTCATTTGATACCCATGTTGATGGGATTGATAAAACCTAAGTTATCCGCCATTTTGTAGAGGCCGCCATCTTGGATTTGAATTTTATATAGTACATTGTATTCTACTGGTTGAGCACTTTCATTTGATACCCACATTGACGGGATTGATAAAACCTACGTTATCCGCCATTTTGTACCGGCGGCCATCTTGGATTTGCAATGTTATTGATATTACTATATTGTATTGTCATCGGAAATAAAGGTGTGTACCAAATTTCAGATCAATCTGACAACAGGAAGGCACTGAAATTTCAATTTCTAAATTTGACCCAAGAAAGAATGAATAAATAATAAATAAAACAAACGGGGTGAGCTAAATAAAACCGTTTAAAAACAGCATCAAATACTTTACTTGACCTAATAGGTATAAAGGTATCCCACCTTTACATACTCTCAAAAAGGTTAGCCATTTAGTAGCACTCATCAAAAAAAAACTTTTACTAGACACAAAAACTTATCTAACGTGATCAAAGTTTTCTTTGACATTGATACTTACCTACATTTTTAATACAACAAAATTAACTTATCTGTCTCTTATTCACAAAGATATCTCAAAGTCGGCCATTGAAGTGACACGAACAAGTTGCCTCGAGAACTTTCAATTGGAGACGACAAATCTGACAGGTCTTGAATGAAAATAGGTATATTTTGAGCGAAATTTCTTTGAAGGACAATGTCGGGCTTTTTAAGGTTTCGTTACGAAAAAAGGTAGAAAGATATCTTTGTGGCTTTAGGATTGGTTGAAGCTATTTTTGTTCAGAAACAAAAATCGCCAGCGGGTGTTGACAAAAGTTATTTTTATATTTTAATCAACTTATAGGTAATATTGAAATGGTGGTAAAAAATCCAAGATAATGATTTTACTGTTTTGGATACTAATTACCTATATAAAAAGCAACCCATGTTAAATAAAAATAAAATAAAAAACAAAAATAAAATAACGTTTATTGACAAGAGAGTAACATAACATTCTGGTAGTTGACGTCGAGCCACAAACTAAGCTCTGCTTGTGTCTTGTGGCTCTGAGTGCGATGTTTCCTTATTATTATAAGTTACATAATCTTGGAGTTACTATAGAATAAGTTATCAGCTAATAGAACTTAAATTAGGGTTTAAATTAAAGTCTAAAATTCTAAAATTAATGAGATAAAGAAAATTGAATTGAAAAACAAGGTAAAGTTAAAGTTATCGGGCTTTTGTTCTGGTGTGTATGTGAGGGTTTGAATGATGGAGTGTACGTGTGAGGTGAGTGAGTGTGTGGTGTGTGGTGTCTGATTGGGAGTGATAGTGTTAATGTGTGTGTTTGTTGGTGGGTGGGTGACTTTGTGCTATAACAGAGCTTCGGTTTCGGTGTATGTCAATTTTAGTAGGGCTGCAGTTAGTTTCTTTTTACCCATATTGAGTGTACAGTCTCTTAGGTCACAAATTCGGTTGACCTTATTATATGTGCTTGGATGTGAGTACTGTGTACAGCGTCTAGCTAGTTCAGAGTTCAGAGTTGGCGTTTGGTAAGGGTATCCTGAATACCCGTTTGCTAATTATGTCCTGGTAGTCAGCGCGTTTTTTGATAAGGGAGTGTGCAACAAGTGTAGCCTTGAGTATGAATAGTTGGCGGACCCTTAGAACACGGAAATTTTCGTATACGGAGTCTGTCGGGTATTTAAATGGTAGTTTTAAGGCTACCTTGATCAAAGCTCGTTGTGCCCTTTCCAGAGTTATGAGTGTGCTCTTTCCAGCACTCCCCCATATGCGTATACAATATTGTATAACCGATTGGCAGAGCGCGAAGTAGACGGTTCTTAGTACGTCTAGTGGGGAGCAGTCCCTGAGTTTTTTCATCACATAAATTAGTTTACGGACTCTAGCAGACAGTGAATATATGTGCGCTTTGTAGTTTAAGTGATGGTCTAAGGTTATCCCTAGGTACTTGATGGTCTCAGTGCGTGCGAGGGTTTCACAGACGCAGTGTTGCTGGGAGCCGGTGATGTTTGCTTGTGTACATGTGTGTATTTTTAGGGTAAAGGAGCGAGGAGGGCAGGTAGAATTAGTTTTACAGAAGGTTATGAATTTACTCTTGCTAATGTTGAGTGTCAGTAAGTTGAGGTCTAAGGATAGCGCCATTTCAGTCAGGCCGCGTTCTGCTATGTCACGTGCAAAGTCCCAAGACTTTCCATGAAAAATAATGGCTGTGTCATCGGCATATGTGACAATTTCGGCACCGGTTATGGGTAAACTCACTATATCATTTATATACAGGGTGAACAAAGTAGGACCGAGTGTACTGCCTTGAGGCACGCCGTAGTTGATTGGTAGAAGTTTGCTTTTATGGTACCCTATTTTGACATACTGCTTTCGCGATGTAAGATAGCTACGGAACCATTCCAGTGAGTTGCCCCTGAGACCTATGAACTCTAGTTTTTTTAATAGTAACCCCGTTGACACTGTGTCAAACGCCTTTGCGAGATCGAGGAAAACACCTATACAGCAATGTCCGTTTTCAATATGGTGAGCGACCCGATCTGTCAAGAGTGACACAGCGTCTTCAGTGGATCTACCTTGACGGAAGCCAAACTGCCTATCCGAGATGATGTGGTTTTTGTCGAGGTAGTCTATGAGTCTCTTATTAACAATCTTTTCTAGTATTTTCGAAACTATGCTTAAGAGAGCTATAGGTCTGTAGTTTCTAGGGTCTTCTTTAGGACCAGTTTTGTAGATAGGAGTCACGGATGTCACGGAGTCACGGAGTCTTCCAGGAGTCAGGAAATACTCCTGTTTCCAGGCTTAGATTGAAAATGTGAGTTATGGGTTTAATGAAACTGTTCAGGCATTTTGAGAGTAGGTATACAGTGAGTTGATCAGGGCCAGGTGTACTGTCTATTTTTAGATTGCGTATGATATCGGCTATTTCTTGTTCGTCAGTAGGATTCATGAAGAATGATTGTGAGGTGATTTGTTTGGGTTGGTAAGTTTCAATTAATGAGTTATGCGTCGTTCCAAGTCTATTTAGAATTTTGTCTGCGTGTTGTTCTCCCACATCAACAAAATGCTGATTACAGCTGTCGAGTGCTTGAAAATGGTGAGAGATCCCTAGTGTCGAAGTGACTTTCGATAGCTGAGTACCTATTTGAACATTGCTTAGCCACAGGCGCTACTTCAATTATAAATCTAATATTTTTCCTCTAGTAGATAAACTAAGCATAAAAATGCCAGGAATAGAATTCTTTGAACCTTCATCAAGTACCAACGCTATAAAAAGTTCAAATAAAAGAAATCGATAAGCATAAGGACTGTCGGTTGAATTTTAATGAAACTTAAAGAAGGTTTCCCTTTGAAAAGTGTTCAAAGTAAAGAGGGTTTTACCTACAAATCTAAGTTTTCTATTACTGTTACTGGGTCGGTATAGACATATTTCTAGCTTTTGAATTTTGCTTACTTTACAGGAATTGCCACTTTGATCTTATATTTTATTTTTAGAATAAAGAACCTTTTGCATGACATTGCTGAATAGAGATCAGAATAGTTATACTTGAGCGTAAATCACTACACATAGTAACTTCATTAATAATTAAAAGAGAGTAGTTGCTAAAATCTTGACATAACCAGTAACATTATCCTCCGAGCCTTTGTCCCAACTATGTGGGGGTCGGTTTCCAGTCTAACCGGATGTAGCTGAGTACCAGTGTTTTACCGGGAGCGGCTGCCTATCTGACCTCCTCAACCTAGTTACCCGGGCAACCCAATACCCCTTGGTTAGACTAGTGTCAGACTTGCTGGCTTCTGACTACCCGTAACGACTGTCAAACATTGAGTAACAGTAACATTAAGTCGAAAAGATTTAAGGAATATCACTTTCAAAACTGCCGTATCAATTACACAGTTGACCTATATCCTACACTTCAAAACAAAATTCATAAATAACTCCCAACACAAAACATTTGGACTTTCATTAACTTCCTCCTCACTTCCCAACTTATTCATCGGAATATAAATCATAACAATGTATTCATACAATTGTGAGGTACTTCATTACCTTCCTGAAAGCGTTTCTGTGTTCCCCCTCATAAATATGATTGGTCTGCAAAAAGTATGGTGTTTATTAAATATTTCTGTTGTTGAAGCTATGGTTTTGTTATTTGACAATGGTATTATAAAAGTTGAATCTTCGCATATATATGTTTTACCTTACGAAAGCGGTAAATATATCCATACACATTATGTTTGTATGCGTAAGCTCAAGAACGCTCACTAGTGACCGAGTCGTCGAGCCATACAAAAACAATCTTACAATTTATCTATTGTTTAGAATCCTACGAAAGCTTATACTTTTCTTAGGAAAATAAAGTTTCGGTAATTGTTATTTTCCAGTGGTATATACTCACACAAGTATGGTTCCCAACTTACGTGAAATAAAACATCTCTTTTTACACGCTTTTTATTAGCTTCACCTGTATGTTTGTTTGTAACCGACTTCTTTGGGCGCGATTTTGACCCACTTTAAACGGCCAGATTTCGTTCAAACTTTGTAGATTTATTGAGGACCGATGACAATACACTAATTTGATAAAATTATTCCATTTTAACCGACTTCCCAAAAAGGAGGAGGTTACACATACACATCGATTACTCCGAGGTTTATAGACCGATTTACGTGATTCTTTTTTTGTTCGACTTGGAATAGCTGCTAGTTGGTTCCATATTCATCAGATCAGGATCTGATGATGGAAACCCTGAGAAATCGAGGGCAACCTTCAAAACTTGTAGGCATACATAGGGTAAAAACTTGACACTTAGGTGTACGCCTAAAAGCACTATTCAACTGTGAAGATTTGGAGCTGACCTGATGATGGAGACCAGAGAGGGTCGAGGGAACTCGACAACTGAATATGTAAACTACCTCGTGTTTGGGCTTAAATTATTTGTATTGACAAGACCTTTACAACAGTGAAGGTTTGGAGCTGACCTGATGATGGAGACCAGAGAAAATGGAGGGAACTCGACAACTGAATATGTAAACTACCTCGTGTTTGGGCTTAAATTATTCGTATTGACAAGACCTATGCAACAGTGAAGGTTTGGAGCTGACCTGATGATGGAGACCAAAGAAAGTCAAGGGAACTCGACAACTGAATATGTAAAATACCTCGTTTGGACTTATATTCTTTGTATTGATGAGAACTTCCCACTTGTATGGATAGTGACAACTATTCGTATCACTGAAAAGCTTTAAATAAATAACCTTTTTACAAAAAAATTAAACCGAGTTCCCAAAACACTAAAAAGCAAAAAAAAACTAATTTTAGGTGCATCGGCCTAGAAGTCGGTGGCAAAATTAACTTAGTAACATCCATTAGACACCGACTTCTAGGTTTTTCAATTTGCAAAATATGATCTTTGTTAATTTATATAATTTTCATCTATAGTCGATAAGGTAAGAAAATTAATTAAAATTTTCTAGAATTTTTCTCTACAATCGATAAGGCAGGACTCGATGTTAATTTTTATTTCCAATAATTATCTTTAGCCGTTTTCTCTAATATTGACATTTTTTTGTATACTAAAGATAATTTTAATTCTACAAAACAAATAATAGTTTGAAAACAAACTAAAAAGTAGAAAATAAATAATAGTTTAAAAAAACTAAAAAACACGCTTTTTATAGAAAAACGAACTAAAAAATAGGAAATAAATTTTAATGAATTTAAATTAAGAAAACAGTGTTAAAAATTTCAATGAATAAATATTCAAAAAAAAATATTTAAAAAAAGCGTGGGGTGCTTTTTAAGATATTATCGAAATGAAAATCACTGTACTCATATCTGTCAATAAAATATTTATAACTATTGACACCATGCACCACGCTTTTTTAAATATTTTTTTTGTATTCACACTATTATTAATTTATATTCATTGAAATTTTTAACACTGTTTTCTTAATTTAAATTCATTAAAATTTATTTCCTATTTTTTAGTTCGTTTTTCTATAAAAAGCGTGTTTTTTAGTTTTTTTAAACTATTATTTATTTAGTAGGAAAGATTAGGTGACTACCTACAACTTTCTAGATTTATATCTCTAAAACCTAATTAACAGATTAATTTAATCCTAAACTTCAAAGGGATTTCCATAAAATACATTTCAAAGGGAATTAAAACGTAGCAACACTAGACCGTGTTAGATGAAAATTCGTGTCAAACGCGTAACGAGTTTTCTGTCATGTAGTGTAGTTTAAGAGAACACACTGCAAACTTTTAGTCGGCTGACTCTTCTGTTCGGGCTCATAAATCAGTATAGAAATGAATGGTACTACGCACATAACAGCGATCAGGTATTTGGCCGGTAACAGACCGACTAAAAACTTTATTGAATTCACGCTTTCACACTTTTTCCTATCATTGGGCCAACTGTCGGCCGACTGTTCGGTCTTCAGTGTGCAACTCCTAAAATGGTTTATTTTCCCGTGTTTGTGGAAACAGTCGTTTTAAATGGATGCTGTGAAATGTTAAACAGGTTTTCTAGTTTAGTGCGATTTCTATCCTTTGATAGTTCTATGGGGAGAGATTATCTAATAGGATCTCTGTGACTGCAACTGTTTGACTTTGACTAGAATGTGTTGCTGGGGAGTTTGTTGCGCCACTTCTTCTTCCCAGCAAAAACACATCGGAAGTGGTGAAGGGTGGGCGTTTTGGGGGTTGTCTGTTGTAAATTCCTGACGTTCAAAAAGTGCTGTCTTGCAGCCGAGTTTGAATAAATAATTTTTGATTTTGTAATCTTTTCAGTTCGTTCATTGAGATTTGTAAAGCAGGGAGTTTTATTTTCTCTACTACTCGTGAGCAGTCGGAACAGGCTCTGATAGGTAAATTAATAACTTCCCTGTTCTATGAGTCATATGTGATACTCACTGATTGTTTAACTATTAACTATAACGTCTTTACTATACAACATTTTGTTTAATCCCCCTAATCCCCCTTATCTTAATGAACGTTTCAAGTTCCTTTATGACACACATACAAAATATCTAAGGTCATCAGAAAATTTGAGGCTTGAGATGGCGATGCATTCCACTAACTTCCTCGACAAATCTTTTACTGTTCTGGCTGTTCGGCTATGGAATGCATTGCCCGTTACGATAAGACGGGCTCAATCATTAGCCGTTTTCAAGAGAATGTGAAAAGAACACTACCTTTCCTCCTAACGGTAGGATACTATTCCTATTTATAAAAATCTATATTTAGCATTGACATTATATGTAAAGTATATATGTATTTATTGTTATTATTATATATATATAGTTTATGTATTTATGAGAACAATATTATTATAGGTACACAAGTTGCAGGAGCAAGTGTACACTTTGCCTTACTGCCTACCATATATAATCTTTTCCTTCTCGTCTCAATCCATCCTAAGGTTGTCTGGAAGAGATCGCTCTTAGCGATAAGACCGCCCATTATGTCACCTACTTTAAATACCTAGTTTAAGATCAAAAATGTAACATTGGTGTACCTAATAAAGAATATCTATCTATCTATCTATCTATTGTACCTGCATCGTGGACAGTGAAGTGGTTTAAGTTGACTGGCATTTTCTTCTATAAATAAATACTAATATTAATAAGCGATGAAGATAGTGCGAGTTTGTGAGACTGCAGCTATTTAGTGAACCTATTTGAAAATCCTGTAAATTACAATGATTAAAAGTCTCGTTATTTGCGTGAATTAATTTCCCTTGAGAATCTGGTGAAGCTGGGCCAAAAAGTTTAGTCAGAAATAAACCAACAAATTAAGTAAATTATAAAATGTTCTTGTTATACGATTTTATTCTCGTTACAAATGCATTCTGTTTTTAATGCAATAAAATGTGGAACCAGCCATTGGGAACCAGCTATAAAACTATTAAAAGTCCGACCGTGTCGCGTATTCAAACCCATTACTATAAATCAAGGGATTCACGTGTGTCCCAGATATGTTTTAACTTCCATGGTACTGTAACTATACATGTACATACCTAGTAGAAAGAACAGTGATAAAAAAAAAACTTTATTTTTCTGTTTGCAGGTTAGTAAAATTTAGTTGCTGCTAATAGGTATGTTCAATAAACAATATAACATGCATAAGTACGTAGACATAAGATTCCCACGAAATGCATGTCTCTGTCTTAGCAGTTGCAGTCGGGCAAAAAAGTCTTAAATATTTCAAGTTGGATAAAATTGAGAATACAGTTTAGTATAGTTTTGTTTTAGTTAAGAAACTAAAATTCATTGTACGCATATTTCATGTAAGTACCTCTAGAATTATCAAAATACCTAATCTAAAGGATCTTAGGTACCCAATTCCTATTAAGGGCTCGATCGCTCTTCTTAACAGAAAATTAATCGATGTAACGTAATTTCTTTCGGGTTAACTCCTTTGTTTTCCTCAAAACCAATCTACGAAGTCTTTGTGAAGAAACTGATTATTATTGAGGAAGGATTTTATTGATTTCTATTCAAGTTTTGCAGAAGACACTGAAATATTAATTTCTTCTACAAGCCTGATTATTAGTGAATTTATGTAGTCGATTAGTTATATTTTATCTCACGATTCTACATTGGTCGTCCGTTTTATATTTATGTACTTCTATGTTTGGACTGTAAAACAGACCCTTCAGTTTGGTTCGGTCTTTCTTCTCAATATAGTCAGCTCAACTTTAAAAATCAGTCAATCATCACATAATTTACTTATCCTCCTTCAAAAAGAATGTCGGTTATTGTTGAAGTATACCAATTGGGTCTACCCTAACCACGGAGTAAGGAAAGATGATCGGAGATGCCATGACGTAGGTAGGTCAAGCGCCTTGTTCTAGGTCAAACACATACGGTTGGCCTGACCAAAACCACAGTTACGAGTGAACTAACGATTCGTTCGGGTTCTTTGAGACAATTTTTGGTATTCCAAAAAATGGTTGGAGCCAAAGACGGTGTATAAGAGCGAAGACAGAAACGTTTTGCGTCCCAGCACACCCGCATTTTGGCGCGCCACTTTCTTAGGCGATTTTCCATTATGGCACCTCTGCTAGTTATTTTGTTCTCCATGATCCTAACATACTTATGTATTCACATCATTGACGTACTTAGGAAGCCGTCTACCCATCGTCTACCCTCGTCAGCTCCTGTGAATGTGTAAGACAAATGAGCATGGTGACATGAAAGGAGCAATGGGGATGAAGCCCGTCATTTTATAAATATCACTTTTCAATAATATGTGGGTTATTTTTAGAGTTTCGGAATGAATAAAAATGAAGAGCTCGTGTTTAAGGAAGGTTAAGGCTTAAGGTTGGCGCGGTCGGTTAATAGATGGGTGACCAGACTATCTCGTCTCGTGCATAGTATATGTTTTATGTTTGTGTTACATTACATGAATATATTTGAAAATGAACAAATATGATTACGGGTAGGTATAACAGTATTTTGTTGATTAAATTCTCTCCACTTTATTATTTCTTTGTCCTAAATAGAAAATACTAATGTAGTTTTTACCAGACTGTACCAGACAATCAACCAAATTATTATTCATTTTCTCAGTCATATATCATATATCTCTTGATCAATCAAAGGATAAAAAACGTAAGTACGTTTCAACCCAAATGTTGACTAACTAAAGTGGCATAATAAAACCATTGTATGATAGAAACATTCCAGACATTAATAAAATACACATTTAAATACACATTCTTTTGTTACCTATACTAATATAATAAAAATTAAATATTTTTTGTTTGTTTACCTTTACAGGCTCCAAAACTTCCATTTGAAAAATTCTGTCACTGTTGGAAATTAACAGTCTTCCCCAGTAACATAGGTTATACTTTAGGCCGACATGGACAGCAATGCCCACGGGACGCGAATGAAACCGCAGGAAAACGGTTAGTTATATGTTAACAGACGCAGTTATTGTCTAAAAGAATTTGATAGAATAAGCATTTACCCTTCCTTGGTTTAACCGCACCCTTAGATCAAGATACAATTCTAAAGAACCTTTCGATAAAATACCCTAAATTTACCTTTTCTTTTCTTTCTAAGAAACATGGATTCAATTAAAGAGTTGTCGTTGTTTTCATATAAAGTTTTTCTCAAACCTTTTCGGTATCAAGTTTTTGATTGGATCGAGTTCTGTTTTGTTTTTGGGTCGAATAACTTTATGTACATATCGAATTCCAATTTTTGGTTCATTTAATAAACATTTTAGATGTTTTGTGTTGATCTATCTATGTACATCAATTCTATATTATCATTCCATGTGTCATATACGCTGGATGCAGGTCGCCTCCGGCCTCAGGGGGAGGCCTATTTTCAGCAGTGGACGTCCTATGCAGACATAGGACGTCCATAGGTATGCAGACATAGGACGACATCCATACCATCTCAGAAGATGATGATGATGATGTCATATGGACCCAGCAGGAGACAGGTTATAGATGATGGAGAGAATAGATGATGGAGTCTTCATCTTTGTATCCTTAATTTGTTAATTGTTTTAAACGAGAATTTATAACAGACGTACAGTAACTGACTTAGATTAAATTTATTTTATTTACATTTTTTTACTAACCTGAACAAACATAATAATATAGAATCGGAGTTTATAACTTTTGTCTGTAGAAAGCTGACTTTGTTATCTTTAAACTTTCTGCGGTGATTAGGTTATTAAGTTTCACATATTTAGACCGATCCACTAAATATTTATGTTTAACTTTTAGCAAAGTTTTTAGCAATTAATTGGTGTACCTACAAACAAAGATAAGTAATCAGCTAAAACTTTGCAGACGTGGTCTATTACCAAATAATAACAATCAAGACTTGTTTGTATTTTTTTCAGTAGCTTTATACGTATTTTGAACGTCATGAAACAACGTTGATTTTTCTTCTTTTAGGAAATGAATCATTGCGATATTAGATTTCACAGAAACATTTGTCGAAACGGAACCACTACCGTTATTAAAAACCAAAAAGTTTAAGTTTTCAAAGAGTCAATCTATCTAGCCTTTTGGGCTATTTTTAGGTTATAGAAAAACCCGAGTGAAAATTCGCTAGTGTGTCGATATTAGAAAATGTATTCTTATTTAAAGCCAAACTTTTTCATACACGGCTTTTATATTTAGAGTCTTTTTATGTGAAGCTCAAAGTGTATCATATTTGTTCTAACTTTTTTGGTTATAAACTTGTTAAAATAACAAAATGTTGCTAATATTCGATCTTGTTTGACTTTGTAGTGTTTATTAGATTTTGTGATAAAATGAAAACGATTAGGGGTGTATGGTTTGAAAAAATTGTCTTCGTCATATCAAAAGAGCTTGTTAAAAATCTTGTTATACATTTTAAATGTTGGGTGAATTAGGATTTAACACAAAGATTGTTAAAACTTTACTATAGGAGATAGTAAAATAAACTGCTATAGGTTATGTTACTGAAAAAAGGTATTCAATTTCAAGTACACTTTCATCCCTGTAAACCGACCTAGATCGCATTTTGTTTTGGCCTAGAATTCCCTAAACAAAGATCTCAAAAACATTGAGAGCACAGCAAATCCGACCCACACTCGATTCTCACTTATCTTATAATCACTTTATAGGTGCTACCCACATATGTGGCCCAAATATTAGGGAAATTTTAGGATACTTACGAACTACCACGCAATCTGTATAACACCAATTTTTGCCTTAACCTCTTTGCTATGTAGGTGTCTAAATACGAAGGGTTTATTAAATGCTACTTTAATAAGCAAGGCTTTTTTGTCACGTAAGTACTTGAGGCTTAAGAAGTACTGAGCTCTAGGTTCCGTCACTGGTTTCATTCGTGTCCCGTTTGTACTTCGCCATTGCGAATAAAAAGTAGTCTAAAATAAGAGTAGCCTTATTTTTACAAATCGACTACTAGTTTTGGAGATCAGCACGCTCAAGCAAAAGAATAATTAAAAAATACTAGTATAGATTTATGAATAACATCAAGTTGAAATCTCAATAGCGAATAAAAGTTCGTTATTAGGCTTAATTACACGACGGAATAGTGTAGTTCAGTAAAAACTTGAGGGAGTTGAATAAATATTACAATTCTGAGTGTACTAATCTATATATTTACTTTGCCATTTTATGAGTCTGTAATTTCAGTATCCCTTTTACAAGATATAAAAATACATTTGCCCTTTACATACGGTATTTACATATTTTTATTACTGTTGACATTTCTGCTACTATTTTGCAGATTACCGAACGTATCTGTCGCATCCAGATTTGTACACCGAATATTGGCACTGATTGTGACAGGAAATTGACAGGCACCCACTTCCATTCGCACTATAAATGTCGGCTTTCTGACGTTACAAATTTATGCAGCTCTTATCCTGTCCTTTTAAAAAAATAATTTCAGTTAATTCTACTGTGTGGAAATGACATTCAGACGTTCAGTCGTACTAACTTTCACACCGGCGAATTTAACGATAGAATCGCCATGTCATCGATTCGCTCGGAAAACTGAACGGAAAATCCACTATTGTGAAAGCTCTGTAATAGTTTACTGCCGCTCTGGGCTCTGGTATCTAGGGCGTGACTAGATAACGCTGACGGAAAATATTATACTTGAAAAATTTCTAATCGCTATCTTAGCAAGAATAATTATTATTGTTATTAATACTAGTACCAAAATAATCCATACCCAATTTTCATACCAGCGTACCATATCAATTTGTACAAGCTCACCAATTCAAACGTAACAATAGGTAAAATATTTAAATAGGATTCCCTTGGTCAGCCGGCAAACCCAGTTGAATAATGTAATGTTCTAACTTACATAACCGTAAAAAGATAAAAGGAAGGTACGGAACCTTGATCAAACCCTGTGGGTTGGAACGTATCGTTTCAGTTGAAGAAATAAAATTGGGGTACATGAATGAAATTGCGAATTTTAAGTAAGGGTTTTGTTTGTTCAGCTCTTGTAGGTAGGTACGTAGGTATGTCCTTGAATTTAGGTGGTCGTATATAGAGGGTCGCCTCCAACAGGTATCTGTGGAGATCTAAGGGGGAGGCCTATGTTCAGCTGTGGACGTCCTATGGCTGAGATGATGATGATGTAGATATGTAGCTTAAAGATAAAATATTCTGTATACATGTGAATAGTATCTAAATTGCAGGAACGCGTAAAGAATGCATGCCTGGATTATTAGCCATTAAAAAATTATTGCAACACTGGATATTAAGTGTTCTTAAGCAATCAAATCGGAAATCGTTTAATTTATAGAGATAAGGAGAATTACCGCATTTAGTAGGTAAACCATACTTTTTCTACGTTTATATTTAGAAGAATGTTAATAGTACTTTAAAATCGAACACGTGTTCTTGCAAAAGATATACATGTATTGAATAACTTATCTATTCAAACATAGCCAGAAGATATATGCGTTGATTACCTCGTCTGATTATTCATATAAAGGTTCCACTAACATACATATTTACCGTTACCAAAAGGTATAAACTCCAGAACCTAGTTAGTACTTTCCAAAATAACCGTCTGCCACGAGCGCTGAAACTTTCTAACTTCACAAACGTTAAAACTTTAATGAATCACGAATATTCGCGGAGCAATTTTCATGAAATGGTAATTCTAAAAAGGTTTTCATTAAGTACTGAAAAGGTTACAGATCTACATTATTGTATTGAAATGCTAAATAGGGTACAAAGTCTTTTGAAATAGACTCAAATTGTGATCTCATCTGCCTATCCTATTTCCCGACTATGTTGGGGTCGGCTTCCAGTTTAGCCGAATGCAGCTGAGCACAGTGTTTTACAAGGAGCAACTGTCTATTTGACCTCCTCAACCCAGTTACCCGGGCAACCCAATGCCACTAGGTGATCGAACTGTTGTTCGTAGAAATTTTGATTATGTCAGGAATATGCAAAACCACTTTCATCATCATCAGCCTATCGCAGTCCACTGCTGGACATAGGCCTCTCCATCCAAAACCACTTTGAATGTGTAAAATATATACCTGGCTGATAATGAAAACCGTATAAAAATTTGTTCAGTAGTTTTTGCGTTTACAACCACAGACAGGCGGCTATGGATTTGGTTTATAATAAGGAGTGGTATAATTTAGCAGAAGTTAATTACTCCATTAACTATTATCCAGTTTCATGAGCCTACTATGTATTCTATAATTATTATTGATGAAGAGGAAATAGAGACAATGGATAATTTCCCTAATGGGAAAACCCAATTTACTCGAACCGTAGTTTGATTACGTAACACGAGGCAATCACAATGACCAGTAACCAAGCAGTATCTATCCTTACTAATATTATAAACTGGCCATTTTCCCGTGGTTTTGCTCGGGTCCCGTAGGAACTACTGCTCGTACTCAGATAAAACGTATAAATTCCCTAATAAATAGGCTACCTAAACCGTGAAAGATTTTCAAATCAGTGCAGCAGTTCCTGAGGTTGGCGCATGCCAGCAAATAGACAAGAGAAAGATCTCTCAGCTTACGAAAGTGATGTGTTTAATGTTTTCACGCAAAGACTAAAATAATTTGGATAAAATCGAGGGAAGCAAATAGAGGATATGGATGAATGGTATGAATAGTCGACTATATCTAAATGTGTGTTTTGATATGCAACGGTTGTTATGTTATGATATGTATTAAAACATTTGTATCAATATTTATGTCGTATATTACCAAACAGACTATTGTGTAGTCGTAACAATGTTGTAACTAAAATCACAACAAACACACATGTCGCTTGTGTTCAGTTAGTTGCAAAAGTTTTCGAAGTACGCGTTTTGTAATTCCATATTACAGTTACACTTTTTAAAAACCTTGGAAAAAATTGCTGCCCGCTTTTAGGAAAAGAACCTTTTTGTGGGGATATATATAGACACAGAGGTATATAAATCTGTATTTTACAAGTACAGAGAAGGCGCCTCTAAAAATGGTCCAGCAATCCCCATTGAGCTACTCGCCTGTTCATCAATACTTCTGTATGTGACAAAAGTCCTTTTGTCCAGCACAGGAACAATAAAACCTATAAGTAAAGTCTTTTCACATTTCACAGCCGATGTACTATTAATTAACTTTTATTTCAGAAATTATTCGACTCCTTGCGCATTTGTTATAATGAAAGTGCCTACTGTTACTTAATAAAACACTGTTTATTGCGTACGAGTGAGGTGTCAAATCGATAACTCCAAATTCAAAAATGCAAAATTTATTAGCGTAAACTGAATCCTGCTACACTGAAGTTAGGATTTAAACTACGCAGTACACAATTTATTTCCCTAAAACATGAACTGCGCAACAAAACACCGAACTCCACACTTCAAGATACATCTACAGGCACCCAATATTTCATTATCTCGACAACTTCCCGAGGTGTGCAAAGCGAAGATTAATCAGAGGAAGCTGAAGTGTTGGAAACAACGGGGACGCAGTAATTACATTACGACGAACAAAATTGTCGCACTGATTGTTCACAGAACGAAATGATCGTAGGTTTTTTACTCTGTGTTCAGAGGCGATTGTTTGGAGAATAATTGCAAACGTGTATAATTGTTTTTTTGCTGAGGTATGAATGTTGAGGCTTAATTTTAAGAGGACTTATTAAAGGGGACTACTATAATATAAATTGAGGTTGAAAGTGTTATTTTTTGTGGTTTTACCTATGGAAAGGTGAGAAAATATATGAAATGAAACTATGTTTTATATAGATCCTTTAACAATGAAACATTTCAGATACTAGCCGTTTTCCAGAGGTTTCACTTGCGTTCAATGGGATTGCACCTCGTACCAAGATAAAATATAGCCTGTGTTACTTGAGAATAATGTAGTTTCACAACAGTGAAAGATTTTTTCAAATCGTTCAGTAGTTTCGGATCCTTTGGCGTACAAACAAACAAAAAAATACTCATTGCTGTATTAGTGTAGAAGTATAGAATATAACAGAATTCAACTACAGTCGATTTTATAAAGCTGGTACTCAAGAAGTTTATTCACGCCATCTCATCTATTTGTGTCTATTTATATTATCTAAGAGGCTTCAAGGAAAACCGTTTGTACTCAAATGTATTAAAGGAACCAGGAAAAGGTTTGCCAAACACGGTCCTTTGGACAGCAAGGAGTATCTAATGGAACAGTCGCAATTGTGAGGTGGTTCTATGAGAATTCTCACAATTGATTTAGAAATAAATAAATAGAACTAAATAATTATGCAACGTTTCGTATCTATGCCCTTAACAGTTGAAGAGTTCTTTCATTAGAAGAAACTTATAGCTGCAACATTAGGTTATTTTTAATTTTATTAATGTATTGTTATCGGACCGGAAAAAAAGTCGTGGTGGCCTAGTGGGTAAAGGACCAACCTCTCAAGTACGAGGGCGCGGGTTCGATCCCAGGTCAGGCAAGTACTAATGCAACTTTTCTAAGTTTTTATGTACTTTCTAAGTATATCTTAGACACCATTGACTGTGTTTCGGATGGCACGTTAAACTGTAGGTCCCGGCTGTCATTGAACATCATTGGCAGTCGTTACGGGTAGTCAGAAGCCAGTAAGTCTGACACCAGTCTAACCAAGGGGTATCGGGTTGCCCGGGTAACTGGGTTGAGGAGGTCAGATAGGCAGTCGCTTCTTGTAAAGCACTGGTACTCAGCTGAATCCGGTTAGACTGGAAGCCGACCCCAACGTGATTGGGAAAAGGCTCGGAGGATGATTGTTATCGGACCGAAATATCGATGCAAAATTTAAAAGTTCTAAGTCTAGATAAAATGATCCAAATAAAGCTTAAAAGATTTGTCCCTCAGTAACAAGGTAAGTTATTAAATAAAAGCTTGTAATTAAAGCTTTGATTGCGACGATACTTTATAGTTCTAAGATAGTAAAATATTGTCTTAACGATATTTATCTAAAGTCTTCGTTCCATAACAAACACAAAAAACAATAAGTTAAAAACGTAATCCTCTTTAATTAAATGCTTAATAAACAATTACTTAATTAACAAAAGGCATTGTTATTTAAAATCAATTAATAATTTCTTAACATCTTGTTGAAAACCTGCTCGCATTTCCTTTAAAGCTTGTATTGCAACATCGATATTTCTCAAAGTTCTAACTTTTATCGATAAGTAGATTTCGTACAACTCTCAAGTTCCGAATGGACTTGTTTGACTTACTTAGTTTTGTTAAAAATCGATAGAGTTTCATCGAATTGAAGTATTGAAATTATATTATCGGTGATTTAATTTTTTTGGTCCGTTAATTTTTATAAGTTTAACCAAGTCAAGCCAGTCTAACCAAGGGGTATTGGGTTGCCCGGGTAACTGGGTTGAGGAGATCAGATAGACAGTCGCTTCTTGTAAAGCACTGGTACTCAGCTGAATCCGGTTAGACTGGAATTCCACCCCAACATGGTTGGGAAAAAGGCTAGAATGATGATGATGAATTTTTATAAGTTTTCAGAACGATCGAGTGTTAACAATCACACATTAATAAATATTTTCTACCTAAATAATTTCAACGAAAATTCTGTTACTCTACAATATTTACTCTCAAAAGTTCATTAATTAAATTAGTAACTTGACGTATGTTCTACTAAATTCCTAGCCCAATCCTTAGCGTCGGATTAGCCTGAAAGCCGACCCAACATAATTGGCAGCAGGTTTGTTCTAGACAAGACAGCTGTCAGCTACTAAACGTCACATGGGTAAAATACACTTTATACTAATCCGTATTCACCGAACAATAGTGCTTAAAATCGCTTGATAGGTTACTTAAAAATTCAACTGAAAATCGCAGTCACAAATGTGAGATCTTACGTAGTTTATTTTTAATCAAATATATGTGTAGGCTCCACAATAAATGCGTATGGGTCTTAAGATTAAAGTTAAAATGAGATATAATCAGCGGCAAGGATATTGAGCCCTGACCTTCACTTGCGCAGAAGTGATTTATTGGTTTATTGCCATAAGTGTACAGTGCGGAAAGCGATCCCCACTCTTCCGCCAAGAGCTCATTATCCGTGCCGATAACTATACTAGTATACAATTTAATCTACTTTAAGTGTTAAGGTACAGTAGATTAAATATACAGTATAGGTACTGTTCCAAAAATCCATTACAGCAGAACTCCAACCACATCCCATTAAAATTGTACACGAAACAAAAACGAAAAGTAATTGCGTATTATCTTGTATCTGAATACACTGGGTTGCATTAAAAATGTACGCCGGTAATATTACGCTGCTGGTATCCAACTTTATTTCCAGCGAAACACATATGAAACCGTGCCTCATATAATTTGCATTGCAGTGTAAACTGTGACAGTGGAACACATGTATCATTTTATATTTGCTTAACACAGTATTATTTTTTATAACTTTATCACTGGCACAGAATATACTTATGAAGTACTTGCTGGAAATAATATTAAGTACCTAAGTAATTCCAAAGTTAATCTGTTGGCTGGGAAAATTGTCGCTGGCGCTTTTCTTAAGATGTTTCCAAGAAGCACTCGAAGAAAGGTGTTTATTTTCATTCCATGAACTGAGTCGAAATCCCGTTTCTCAAAGAGAAAAGCGATACGCACATTTCTGTAGTTTTATTGCATTGCAGATTTTAAACTTTTTTTCGTTTTCTATTGGTACATAAATGATCCCAGAAAGAACAAAGTTAAGTTTTAGTCGGAAAATCTCCCTGCACTAAATAAATAGCTTTTTGAAGTCGATTTCGTTCCTACCAAAAAAGAATAGGTTCAAACCGAAATCCGCTGAGCCGTGAGTGATGTCATAACTGCATTATAAAATATATTTTGATTTGTAAAATACACACACAGCAAACGTTTAGAGGTGAGAATATTATATAAAAGGCTTCTTGTATTTCTTCGGCTTCCATGCGAGGAAAGCCGGTTCACGTTATATTGTTAAGCGTATATATTTGTTCATCTATCATGAGCTGTTTTATGGCTTCGTAAATATTTGATCAAGAGAAGCTGCTATGCAATTATAGCGAAGGTTTTGATATGGTACTTTACCTGTATATGTTACATTTAGGAATTTGTTACGTTTAGTATGAAGGAATTTTGTTTTTTGTTGAAAGCTTCAGCAGCTGTAACTGAGCCTAGAAAATGACAGTTTTAAAACAAGGATTTATGTCTTAACTGAAAACCACCAAATGCGTCAAAACCAGCCTTTGTTTCATGGGTTTATAACACAATCTGTTTTATATACATATACTATTTTTACAATAAAATGAACGATAATAGCAGACCCAAATATTTTCGCCTCCAAAACATTCATATTATATCCATAGGATCAATATTCATATTAATGTATTATCCATATTAATATAGGAGCAGTACACGATAATTATAGTATGTACAAAGTACAACATTGTAAAGAAATCCCTTAATTATTTCACTAAAGCTCGCTAAACCTTTCCACAAAGCCTTGCTAAAATATCAATTAAATTAAGGCCATAAAAACACTTTCCGTTTTTTCAATATTACGGAAAGCCTTTCCAATTTATTTTACCTCAGAACCTCATCCTGATTTAATTGGAAATTATTAAAATAGAACTATGTTTGTACGTCCCACCATAGACAAAACATAGCGTAATGTACCTATTCGCAAGATCAACATATTTTTTAATCCTATATTTTACAAATAATAAAAGAATTTGTCTTAAGAGTAATTTAATCGTGTATTTTATACACAATTTCTGTCTTAACTAATTACAATCTTAATTACTGTCTAATCAACTAATTAGATGTCATGTTACGTGTATGTAATCCTATTTGGGTCAAATATAGGGATGAGGGTAAACCCACACTATACGTGAGAGGCTTAAGGCATACCCAATTACAGGTACGAGGAAATATGTTTTCTTTCCATAGTATAATATACCCACATTCAGAAATAACATCGAGTTTCTAACCACCCGGTGCGGAAGGTCCAATAACTTTTGCGTGAATTACAAACATATGTTTTGTGTTATTTATGAATTAATAATGGAATTATTTTTAATGTAAAATATTGTTTGATAGTTCAGCTATAATATATGTGTGTATTAAGATTAAATAATGTGCTAAAATATAATAAAAATAATAAATTACCTGACAACTATATCTGCACGTCCATAACACACCCAGATAGCAAAACTTTTGTTTTAATGACACAGAACTATTCAGTACACCTATACTTAACAAGTCACACACAAAAACGAGAAAAACACTGCAAATTTCAGTTAAAACCACTAATTCTTTTACACATAAATATTTTGTTTAGATAAGGGCGAGATTCAATACGCGCGACAAACGACCGTCGCGGCGTGAAGCGACGCTACTCTGCCTCCATTTAGTCGCCTATTTGTTGTTCCCACTGCGCATGCGTGGTCACACTCGTCGAACAATCAACTGTATACGCACACAACACTGTGTCTGCATCTATTACGATTTGGACATTATAAAATGACACAGTGACAATTTATAGTAACAGCTGGAACACAGCTGAAGGCACCAGTTTAACATGTCATGGGAAATTAGGCTTTATGTTTTGTGTAATAAGATTTATTATTGTATACAAAATAAGTTTATGGCGGTGTTTTGTGGCTTGTAACAAAACGGTAAGCGCTAAGGTTAACACTTGGATGGTATTGCAAAAATAAACACGACCGAATTTGATAATTCATGATTGATTTAATAAGGGATGAACTTTCCCTGAGAGTATGCGTCTTTATGTTTTATTGTAACTACATTATTTATTCAACGGGTAAAAAATATTTCTAAATAATAATAATAAAGGAGATGGATATATTTTGGGGTAAAAATAAAAAAAGACCTACCTAAATAAAGTTAGTATTGTTTTACGGTATCAGTCAACAAAATTTGACGATTGATTTCTGCATCATGCCTACCTACATGCAAAAGAAAAGAGATTATAAATAAAATAACGATACTGATAACCCTAACATATTAATGATTTAGTTCTTCGTAAGTACATCAGTTCTATTTAATATAAACCCACAATTTTCTACAAAAGTTCAGTACCCTCTAACCTTTCTTACTTAAAACTTTCCAACCGACTTAATTTCTAATTAATGATGCTTAATTTAAATTTTAAAATAAAATAAAGTGGTGTGAAAACAATTATGTATTTTGGGCACAATTAACAATAATCCGCCTAACAGAGGACATTGCCTGTCTAGAATTTCAGGTCAAAATCCGACCTGCAGGTCTAAAGAGGAAAGTTCAGAACAAGTCTGGAAAAAGGTAAATATTTGGTAGATTTTTCTTCATTAAGTGTACGGTAGGTAAACATTTTGAAAGTCTTTCAAAGTTAATAAGAATTGACTTTCTATGCTGATTTTTACAGTACCTATGGTGCACTTAAAATGGAGTCTTTAGTGAAATAATTTGATGATACATATTTTTTTGAATAAGATGAAAAGTAAACATTTCTTTTTTATTCTTCTTATATTAAAACTAAAAAAATATTAAAACAGATATGTAGGGAGCTATGTAAGGTAAGTTACATCTATAATATTTTAGTCTAATAATACATCATGTACACGTCTATTAATTAGAGCTTTGTTCCTTATGAATAGCCTACCCTTACTGAGTAATACTTGTAATTATCCCCACCTATTAATTAGCAGGAACATTACATAAGTACAACTATTTGAAGTCTGTTGAATCTTTGTATATGTATAGTAATAATAATCTTTGTCTGAGTAGTCTGTCTCGAGAGAATTACTTGGTTGTACCATAAGGATAAAAAGTATACCATGTTCTTTCTCGAGCTCTGGACTAGGCGACATATGTGTACCTAATTCCATTGAAATCAGTTGTGTAGTTTTGGTTATTTTTTTGGTGAACAGCTACTAAAGATTATTTCCACACACTGTTATAAAACAATAGCTAAATATATAACAATCAGTTAAATGACAAAAAGCGTAGTACTACAACAAAATATACATATTTTAAGCCCTCTTTAAAACGATATTAACAAGAGACTCGTAAAAAGTAATGTGAGGTTTAAAAGTAATAGTTATAGTAAATCCCTGCGCAGTGCCTTCAGAGTGGAATCAGTCACGCCACGGGAGTCCTGGCGTCATTATTTGTAAGTACTTGTAAATGTACAGTGTACACTATTTTTGAACTAAGTCTGACCTTTTGTGGATACCTTGAGTGGTTTATATTTAGTGCCACGCTGTCTTTTATATTTTAATTATGAAAGTCTGATTGTGTTTTACGCAATCGCACTGATACAGATGAACAGATTGAGATGAAGTTTGGGACAGAGATGGGATTACTCAATACTCAATACTTTTATTGTTTTCCACATGTATTCTTAAGTGGTAGTACTTATAAATAGTTCACATGGACTCTGTCGGGCACAGCAAAATAAGTGGGATAGGAGGATTACGTGGTGATATGAGTAGATCCTCAAAGACGCGGTTGCAAATCTATAAATTAATATACATTAGATGGAAATAAGATAGTAAATGTATCTAACTTTGTCGTTTTATATTATTAAACAGTAATTTTTCTACAAATTTCATCCATAACCAGCCATGAAATTGCCGCCCATTTATCAAATCGGAGGTTTAACAACTAGAAATAGTTTGGTTATCGTTACAGTAAAATAGTGGCACTCACAGTTAGTATTTACAAAGCAGATTCTGAATTACCGTCAAAGGCCATACTACAAGGGATCCAGAGGTATATAAATATGCACATTTTATCCTAACAAACAACCTTTCTATTTATACAAACCTGACCTCTGTAACACCATACGTGCCCTCTATGTGACGTTGATTGAAACTCACGAGCGATTCCATGGAAAGTTATTAGAGGTAAAAACCTGTGGTGTATGATAAGTTATCGTCAATATATTCATCTAGTTTGGGTGTATGGTCAATAGTTTATGTATGGTGGCATGTGGGCGGTCCTTTTAATATTTGTGAAATATTTACCGATGTGTATCGCGTAGTTATGGATGTAAATAATAACTGCAGTTTATACATTATTCTCTAAGTCTGTATCTCACTCAGGGTGACAAAATATATTTTTAAATTGGAAGTGACCAATTTGTCGTCTGTATAGGTACTGCCTTTTCCCGCAAATATCCAATATATTTTAGATATCGGGAAACACAGCTTTCGCAAATATAATTATGTACTAGAACTAGGTTCGGTGACTTCTCTCTGGAGCTCAATTGCAATTTTTTTCTATCCGTTTATAAAAGATCTATAAATGAAAACATGTAAGAAAGTAGATCTATTTCGTTCCTTCTCTGATATAGATAAGAGAATTGTCAAAAGGGCATAAATGAACGCGTTATTGTCTTACATGTCCTTTATCAATTACTAAAAACAAAAGAAAGCAACGAATCGCCATGTTTATTGAATCGCCAATCTCCTAAACTTCGTGTTTTATATTCTTCTCGATGGAAACTCCTGGAAATGTTACTTTCCAAGAACTTTGTAATCCTTTTGAGGATACCAAATGAAATACGGTCCTTCAGACATCTTGCGGTGTTTGGGGGAAGTTTGAAATGCGAGCGGAGCACGATGCAAAACTTAGTGTTGTAAAGCTTTGAAATGTTATAACTGTTGGGTTAACGGTTTTTTTTTATTTTAGATGAAATTTTCTATTTGTTGGTTGCGTTTTTAGTATTCTGGTTATAACTTCCACTGAATATAAATATCTTATGTTTTGTTCTGTTTGGTAAAGTAAATTTTTTCAACTATTTTATATTAAGTAAATTGCTAGGTATAAACTCTTGAAAAATAATGTATCGCGTGACTGCATTCTAGTTTGTGTTACATTCAAAGAAATAAATATTATTTGCCTTTTCACTTGCAAGATTTTCTTTTTTATAAGGCGTTTTAAAATGTCCCTGTGCACATTCTAGCGTAATAAAGTAAATATGAGATGCATGACCGAGGTTATTTTCAGTCAGACCAAAGGTCATGCTTTAAAAATAACCTAGGTTCAAAACCTCAGACGAATTACTCCCCAAAGACTGAACATAGCTTTACCTTTACCCATCTGGTTTACATTAAAAAAAGTATACCCGTCTATTTTAAAGCGTAGGCCGGCGTAGACCTGCGTAGCCCAGTTGGCGCTACGCCAGGGGTCAATGACACTGCGTAGCATCCCTCGTAGCCACTCCCTCTCGTCATAGTGTTGTTTGGGTATGTTTGGGATTATCGGTAGTTTATTTTGATGTCTAGAGAAGACTTACACTAAACAAAAATATGATAATGTCCTCCTAGCTGCTTATGGGCCAAGGCAACGGTTCTCATATAGTGAGATTAGCCAGCTGCTCTGGACATATTATAGTGCATAAGCATTTGCGCAGATACAGGTGCACTCACTATTCCTTCTCTCTCATAGCCTGATAGGACGGTAACCCGACACGACTAGAGAGAGATCAGGACCGACATTAACGTGCTATATGAAGTATTATGGTGAACAAAAACGATCAGTTTTACTCATAAAATCAAACTCAGCATTGCTTCATAAACTCAGTAAATATAACGTGAATCGATGCAATCATACTAAACGGAGCACGTAACGGGTAATTTACAGCCTGTATAAAATACTACGCCGTAGCCAATCGTAGCCGCTACGAGGTCACCGATCGTAGCAGACTTCGTAGCAAACGTCAAAGTTTGTTACCGTCACTTGCAAGTCCTCTCACAATGTGTCGAAGTTTCGTCAGTAGTAAGTTTCGTCAGTAGTTTTATGAGGCAATCAAGAAACTGTTTTAGTAAGATGGTAGCTTATTGGGAAGAAGCAATTATGACACTACGGTCTTAGAGAGGAGAAGATATAAAATAAGTTTGATTTGTTTTTTGTTTATTGACTTATATTTTTATTTCTTGACGAAAATGTTGTTGATATATTTGAGAACTGTGACTCTATTTAATGCTGTTAAGAGCACCTACATTCTGTAGAGTACACATTCGGCTGACGTTTGACCCGATGGCCGGAAAAAAAATGTTGTTAAAGAAATTCATAGTTACAATCAAAGCTTTTAGTCAAATTATGAAATCGTTGTAACGTACTATCATTAATATTCATACTGATTTATGATCACAAACAAACTATCGGCCTTTACCTAAAGTTTTAAATAAATATGAATAATGTAGCAAGTTTTGATACATTTCCATAATTTTCAGATACCGAGAAGAAAATACGTTTCCTATTTTTTTCCCCGCTACACATAACAAATGTAAGTACCTATTATTACAGTGTCTTCCTCAAGCCTTTATTCTACCAGGTGCAAAAAACATCTAAGAAGGCACCTAAACCTGCGGATTGTGTTCGCGAGGGCATAAAATCGTTGTTCGGAATATTTCTGGTCAGAATTTTAAATAGGACACCGACCGAACCGTGACTGGCTTCCAATATTTCGGTCCATTTAACCCTAGAAGAGCATAAAGGTATGTTCAGAATACTCTCGTGGATAATCAGGTGATGATGTATTAAGTAGGGGTGTAAGATACTCTTGTGGATTGAAGGAATTTTCGTGAAAGAAAGGTGTTTTAATGTCCATAGTGTTATAACTTTTCTGGGAAAGTAAAAAAGTATGAAGAGATTTTCATTTTTATTTACATGCATAAACAAATATGTATACACCATATATACAAACTTAAACTATAAAAATAAAAAACTGTACAAAAATATAAACTTAAATTACCCATTGGTTTGAAGCTGTTTTATGAAAATTAAGGTTTGCTCTGAATTTTTACGTTCAATTATCAAAGTAAGAAGTTTTTTTTAAGATAAACTAACGTGCTAACTAACTAACTATGTTTCTTATCAATTTCTATTTAAGAGCGTTAACCTCAAACAAAGGAAAAACTAAATACATACTAAGTGAAAATTGCTAGCAATAAGTCAAGACTTATACATTTTAGTTTTTCAGTCTTTCTATATCACAACATAATAGAATATTCAAGAAAACTAATAAAAACTCCCATTACGATTTTCATTGTAAAGAGGTTCTACAAAAATCTTATTACTGTAACAAAAGGATAACTCTACGATCTAAATATTGGTTTCAAAAAGTAAAAGGATACCAGACAGGTTTGAAAAAGTCTATACTTGCCCTAATGTGACACGTGTAACAGTATCTAATACGAGCAGTAATTTAACTTCGAGCAATTTCTAAATTGAATATGTCGTGTGCTCAGATCAATTATTATTGATGTTTAAAAGTTTGTCCTGAAGGATTTCTGTCTGCATTCTAATGTTTGCAGTTTTCATGTACAATGACTAAGTAAAAATTAAGTGTATTTTTGATATATATCATGAAGTTTGAAGTTTCCTAAAACGGGGGAAAAGGGCGTAAGAAAAACAAAATAGCTTACTGGTGACTGACAAGTTAAAACTGTTTTCTTCGATAAATATTCCTTTCATCGTTATTAATTGCTTGAGCTGTCTGAGGCATGAAAAAGGAAAAATAACAATTTTATAGCTAGTGTTAAGACAAATTGGTTTTGTTACTTTCTCTTTACCATGACATTCTCACTACCACGGTATCATGTCGTCCATGAACTTGGACAGAAAACTACCTTCCAAGCCAAAGAAGCTACTGTTCATCCAGTGCATTAATCCAGACTGTGCACAGTGCACTAAATCAAAATGAAATCAATTTTAACTATGCTATGAGGTTATTATGTTTGTTACTTCTAAACTTATACCACAGTGAATTTTTTTTTCATAACTTTAAACAGAATCATTTTTATCACCTGTATTGTACTTCTGTTGTTTTCACACTGTGGCACTTAATCGGCGCTGGGTCATTGATGTTGTGGCTAACGGCTGCTCTCATTTGGCTACATTGTTCACTAATATAAATTAGCCGTAAGTACCCTCTGTTTGATGTGGTCGCTACTTGAATTTAATTAGAAATTGAGATATGTGTGTGTACATGTTTGAGTAGTGATTGATTTTATATAATACGTTACGTTAGTATGTACCTACTATTTTGATAATGTGTCTGAATTTTAGGCTCCATATTATGATAAAAAGAACCAAGAGGAAGGGTTAGTGATTGTTATTTTTCATAATGAAACTTACTACTTTACAAAACCATGAAAATAATCATACTATGATTGCTATTTTCTTCATTAATATGTGGAGTAGGATCTTATTTGTGTTTTATAATAAAAGTGTGATTTTGCTCAGCAAGCGACCCACATCTTACATATATTCCTCCATTCGATTTTTTATATAGAGATGCGATATTCCAAATCAAAAGGTATTTTTATATTTACTGAACGTATAACCATCGTAACCCCTTGTGTAATCAAAACAAACATTTCACAAACTTTTAAAGCTATTTTCGATAACATCGGTCTACAAACAAAAACGCCAACTAACAAACAAGTTTGTCAGTTTGTGTGCTAACTTTAAATCCGATCGTACCGGTTCCGTTACACGCTTTATGTTGCAATCTAGGGCGGATCAAACAACTAATGATGGAAGAGATTTTGTTTTTGGTATATACTTTTTATTTTGTTAATATTTTTGCTGTAAGTACTAGTTTCTGCCAGTTTTATTTTAGTATTTAGTTTTATTAGTTGTTTACCGTGGTAGCTGTATTTCGTGGCAACTATACTTTTTGTGAAGGAATAAGAATAGCCCATAAACAGGCTTTGAATCATTTTTTAAATCGGTTCAGTACTTCCTGATATAAGCGCGTTGAAACAAAGAAACATAACATACAACCAAACAAATTATTCATCTTTATAATATAAGTATAGACATTAAAAAAACATTTTAACTGTACATATGTCTTTATGACTATTTACGGTACTATGATTTCAAGAAACTTACCGAAATCAGTACTACCTTAGTAATACCTAAGAGATTCATAAGTTTCACAATTTTATTTTAACAGAATAGTTTTGTTTATCCATCTGTATAAATAATTTTGAATACACTTTTAAAAACATGTAGGAAATATCTTTAACTTTTCACCAAGAAGTTCATATATCAACAGTAAATCCGATAGTACAGTTTCCGTAACTCCGCGAATGCACCGATATCGACCGCGTGCAGTCACCGGATGAAACTATGTCTGTCTGCATTTATTTGTCGCGGATATTGAAATTGTTTGTATCATATTTCATGCACTTGAGAGTTGTGAGTAGTAGCTCAGCTGTTATGTAGTGAAGTGCATTGGAATGTAGCAAGAATTTGGTCTTTAAACTATGTATTTTTTGTTTTATAGGTGATATCTGAAAATTAGAGAACATTCAGACAGACAAGACAAATTTCATCAAAATCTATTCCGTAGCTTTCCATTAATTATATTATTCACAGATATCGAAACATACCCAAAAACATTCAAATTCACAATATTTGTAGGAATCACACAAATATCACTACCAATATCTTCATTCAAAATACTAGCAATAATCCCAAAACCAAACACCAGCAGATGTAAACAAAAGCTCAATTATAAAGGGGCGGACAGACGAATGTTATCAGTCGTCTGTGGCGCGTCTCGCCGGTCGCTATCGATCGAGCGCGACCAACGACCGAGCGAGGATGTAAAATCGTTCGTGTGCATTTGTCGCGGATATGGGGTGCAAATTGTGTTGTTATTTAGCTATGCTGTGTATCTAGGGGATTTGGATGAAGGAGTCTGATTAGGGAGATGAAGTGTTGTGTTTTAAATTGGTAATCTTGATTAAATGCAATATTAGCAGTTTAAAATAATATGATGTGATTGTTGCGTATGCAAAAGGGTTTGATCTTTTTGTCTTATGCTGGTAAATAGTAATAAAATGTGTGAAAACTATGGTCCAGTTTTTTTGTAAGAGGCTGTATAGTGTCATGAAATTATTTTTTATTTCTCAACATATTTTTTATTCACTATTAACTGTTGAAATAATTGTTCAGTTCAAAAAAAATCTGAGTAAAACAGAGATTAAAAGACAAGAAGAACATTAACGTGGTCCACATACAACGCTGGCTGCTATCGATCTGCGACCTGCGACCGACGACCGCGCTACAAAAACTACGGTTTGACGTCCGTGTGCAATTGCACTGTATACTTAGTAGGTATAATGCGATATTCGCCTTTCAACGATTCCGCTTGCTTTTTATTTTTGAACGTCTGGGAGTACATTTACTTGTAGGAGACTGGATGATATCTAGAAATCGTTTAGGAGAGATTGTATTTTTATTTTGTCTTGTCGGATTATGTGTGAAAAAAAAACTCCAAATAATATTCGAACGCACTTTTGCTCCTCCTAAACACGCAAAAAATCTGCATACCTATAGAAGTAGTTACAACTTTCAGTGAGTTTGCCAACTATTCTAATATCAGTCTCACGAAGTAGCTATCTGTCGTGCTATATTCCAAATATCCTTCAACAGCATTTAGAATAAACATAAGGTAAATATGTGGCCTAATATATTTTTCATAACCTCACGATTACGTATTCCATCACCATATAAAATATCAGCATACGTTCCACTTTTATAACGAAATCATAAAGTTTTATGCTCAGTTATTAAACGTAACAAGTTGTAAACAAAAGCTCGAGTATAAAGGTCGGGCAGACGGAACGCTATCGTACCGTACTGAGTGCCATCGACATTTGGAGCATTGAATTAACTGGAAACGCCGTTATTATTCCAGTCCCAGTGCCCGCCACATTGTGCATACGTGCGTTAAGTTTATGCCTTAAGTCGGTCACAAGCATAACGATGTGATAAACTACTGTTAATTGAGCTAGATATTACCGCAGAGAAAATTTCCGACTCCTAGTATTTTTAGGCAAATTTTTGTTTTATGTGAGTTATTTTTGCTTTTTCTCCCTCTTTTGTTATTGTTTCTCTCCTTATGTACCTATCATGTACGTGGTCTTGCGAATATAATTGTTTTTCTTTTTGTCACTATTTGTCTCACTCCCCGCACTTTAATTAGCAGTCTTTTTCGCACAGAGACTTGTGCTCAAGGCGGTTCCAGTTATAGATGCTCTAAGTATCGACCGCGAGTCGGCGACCGACGACCGATGTCGCGACCAGTGCATGTGAAGAGGTAGTTTGGTGACAATATTTTATGAAAACTTTTATATTATGAAGGCTAATAGAGAGGTTTTTGTTGAACTGGTGGAAACTTGCATAAATGAAGTAGTAGCGATGTGACTTTTAGAAGTAGTGTAGTTTTTTTATGAATGATGGAAGAAAATATAAATCCAGTGGTCCCAGTTAATAATGTGCTCCTACATCGAGTGAAGACTTAAGTTATACATATGAAAGTAGGGCGAAAAAATGCATATAATCTGTATTAAATAACAAATACATATTAACAATTACGATGAAATACCATTTTTATCACCATCAGATTTCTCACACGATATAATCGAGTTAAGAATCAGAAACATCCCAAATAGCTTTACCCAGAACTGAAATTGTCCTCAGGACAAAAATAGTAGCCATTCGATAAAATTCCGCTAATGTAGCAATTTCTATTGTTGTTTTCAATAATACCGCATCCAATAAAATTCTAGCGTTCGTACCGACAATGCTAGCTTGCACTCAGCGTTCCGCGGAGGGAAGCTAAATTCTAGCTAGACAACATTCTGTTAATGTTAACTTGGAACTATATATGTATGTATAGTGAACTTTTATAAAAGACTTTGAACCCTTTTTAAAGGGGGATGTTAAAGTGCATAAAAAGTGTCAATGTATCTTTTAATGATGGGTTGAGTCATGAAAAGACGGTATGAAGAGTCTGTTCATTCTAACATCTGTCATCATTCTTGAATTCTCTCTCTATTTTCAAGAGCTATACTTACGTTACGCGCGACACCGCCCTTAAGAACAAGCGTTGCCGTGCAGAATCCCGACCAGGAAATCTGCTAGTGGTAGATTGCTTTTGGCTAACTGGATAAGAACCGAGCTTCGCTGGAAAAACCGAGAGGGAAATCTGTCAGTGACAAAGTGCTCTTAGCTAACTGGACTTTAACTTAAATAAGAAATTACTATATGTAATTAGCAAGTTTTCACTTGTCATAGTAAAAAAAAAACATAAATGTCTATTAGGTAAATAAATATGTCCCAGAAATACTGAAAAATATAAATCAGAAATGATAAATTATCGAGGTGAAAATGCATACAGTTGCACATGACCTAGATAATAACCTGTCGATACGTGTTAAGTCTATTAAGCCAGACTGCACTCGCCAGCCGAGTTACAACTTATCGGCAATCGATGAGGGATCGTGTTACGGTTTTAAATGACTTCGTTGAAAATCTTTGAACATTTGAATTTTTGAGCATCTCGCTTACAAAGTTATAGGAAAGTTTTATTTTCAAATCAGGTAAACGATGCAGCTACAATTTCCTATGACTAGATAGATAGATACACTTCATTAGGTACATATTTTTTTGTTCTTTTAGATAAGTAGGTGAAATAATGGGATGGGTGGTCTTCTCACTAAGAGCTATCTTCCAGACAACTGATGGATTGAGATGAGAAGGATACTAACATTATTATACGCATTATATTTAGCCTATCTATAACTTACTGAAGTTATTGGAAAGAGAGTTATCTCTTGCATCCTAACCTAACAATAAGCAATCTCCAGAAGGCATCAAGATGCAATTTCAAAGGCGTCATTATATATCTCATTAAAACCCATCTTTCAAACATATACCAGCAAGACAAACCCACTTCATTTCGCATTTATCAAACTAATTTGTACCGTGAATACAAGCCAAATGAATGTTTAGCATTCTCTTAAAGCCATTACGAGACTTTGCGAGGCACGCGCCGCGAACGGTGGTTGAACCGAGCATTTGTGTTGGTCGAATATTTCAATTTCAACACGCATGCCTCAAGCGGTGTCATGGTGTGAACTTTTCGTGGCGCATGCCTTGCTATGATTTGATCACGTAGGAAGTTGAGTAGAGACAGCATAAAGCAGGTAGGTTAGGCATCTTCTTGTAGTTCTAGCAACGTACGGTAGGCGTGACCAAACCGATCAGTTACTAATAAGCTAACGAAGAACGAATTGGTCTTTATTGATTCGTGATTTGGTTTTGAAAAAAAATGGCGGGTTCTAAAGAAGGCGTACGATGGTGGAATTACAAACATTTTAGCACGTTACTTCCTTAGGATATTTTGCATTATGGCATCTCCGCTAGTCATTTTGTTCCCCGAGGTCTGGATACACCTTTACAGATGCAGCCGTTTATAATGCAGACCACGCAGATACGATTTTACCAGCTCCCGGCAAATTGTAAGCGTGCCCGGAAATAATCACCCAGTCTCACTCACTCAGTCTCTCTACAAACCAATAGTGCTTTTTTATTCACTTTACTTAATGAACTGAAAGTGCAGAGAAAATAGAATGTACGCCGATTGGAAAACTCGTTGATTTTTAATGAATATTTGATTAGGAGATTAGAATTCTAGCTGAAGGAAGAAGTTTTTGTTTAATTTGTTTTGTAGATTACTGGATTAGATATTAGATGAACGACTATGTTATAAATCTATACTTAGGTTTTAAAGTTAAGGAGTTTGAACGCGCTAATCTGCGGAACTCTAGACTAATGTGAAAAGATCTTTCATTATTAGGTAGCCCATTTACTGAGGCGACAGCTACTTTATATCTGGGTGCGAGGAGTAGTTTCTACGGGACGTAAGTGAAACTGCTGGTTAGAATAGTGTATTGAGCAAGCAGTGACGGACTCTTCATCGAACGTTGATAATCGAACTTATTAACTTAGTTACTGAACTCCGGGCAATATTTTTCGGGATTAGGTAGTACTGATTATATTCCGTAACAGTCGTAACACTGCTACAATTGTCTCAAGGTTTTATAACACCTTGAACCTTCAAAGAGCAGACGTAACCCTTTATCAGCAATCCAATAAACCGCAGACGGAAACCAGGTTACCTGTACCTATTTAGACAAGTTCAAAACTATGACTCGGTTCAATATTTGTACAACCAGCAAACACAGACTGATTTCTTAGTTTGTCATTACCATTTTTGGGAGACCCACCCTTTTCTGATAAAGCGACGCGACGCCTCGAATTGTGTGCCGAGTCATTTGAAGTTTTCTAGTGGATGACAAAAGGTGATCATGTGATTGTAAAGATCTTAACAATGTTTAGTTATTGTATATTTAATTTGTTATTGTTATGTGCTGTTTCTATTTTCGCTTCTAAGATTGTTGAAGGGTGAGTTTTTTTGGATTTTATCTGAGGTAGTAGAAAAGTTAAAGTTTGATGCGAATGGGAATGTATAGTTCGAGTAACTACTCATGTTGTTAGACTGATGACTGAATTAGGTACAAAATATGCTCTACCAATTAATTTGTTTAATCATCTGATTCTGAGCCTCTTTTGTAAGAACAAAGCTAGAAAAAGTTGGAAAGTAATTACTCTGAACGATTCAATTGAATCATTTATGTTAGACATAGAACTTTACTTACAATATTAACGAATTCCTATACAGTACCTCTGAAAGCCTTAGAAACAGTATAAACGTTTTTCGTAAATAGCCTATTCCTACGGGAAAATGGATTCAAGGGAAGTAATTATAATTATACTAAGCAGGCTGGAAGAAATTCGACGAATACTTGGCTGCTAAGACTATTATTATTTTCTGATACAAGATTGAAAATGTTTTCAAACTGTATTAACATGAAATCGTTTATATTCCTCAGATCTCAGCCCATACTTCAAAAAACAATTGGAGCCCTCTTCACTGACCGGACTCACGAAGTATACCCTGGCGCATGCAAGTTGATCAGAGCTTCAAAACGGCAAACAAGAATGTGTGATCGGGACAGCGGTCTCTCCAACGTATTGAACATCGCTAAAGAACAAGCCATCACAGCTTGCGAAGAAACCTTCCAATACGATAGATGGAACTGTTCCCTCATCTTCAACAGAAAACCTAAAAGGAGTATATTCAATAAAATCTTCAGAGAGACTGCGTTCGTTCATGCGTTAATGGCAGCTTCGTTAGCTCACTCAGTAGCTAAAGCATGTGCTTCAGGGGATCTTTCTTCATGCTCCTGTCCGGGAAACTTTGGAAAAAATAATACCTGGAAAATGGCAGGATGTGGAGACGACTTCAGACATGGCAAAAGATTGACTAGAAACTTCTTAGACTTTAAACATGCTGGCAACGATCAGATTGCTGAAATTCTAAAACAAGATGTCATTGTAGGTGTGGATTCTATAGGAGAGCAACTAAAAGAAGTTTGCAAATGCCATGGATTTTCTGGTTCTTGTACTACAAAGACTTGTTGGAAACGATTGGGCCCTTTTAACTCGGCCATGGGGTTACTGAAGAAACATTACCATCACGCCACAAAGAAGAAATTGATGAACTACACAACGAAAAGGGCTATTGCGCCAAAAGTGAGGAACAAGATGAAGATTGAAAGGAAGAATTTGGTATACTTGCAGAGGACGCCGAACTTATGTGTCAGTACTAAAGGAAGGGTGTGCAAAGACAGACATAATTGTGCGACTTTGTGTTGTGGTAGGGGCATTATAACTAGCAAGAAACAAGTGAGTTCTAGGTGCAGATGTAGAATGGTTAATTGTTGCTTCGTGCAATGCGATACTTGTGTTGAAGAAGTCGATGAGTATACTTGCAAGTGAACGTTAGTGCCTTATCTTAGTATTTATAAGAAATGTTGCAAATATTGGAAGCTCCTTTACAGCCTTTCTAGTTGATCAGATTTCAACCTTCTTGCGTGTAGCTTATGGTTCAAATTTTAATGTGGATTTTGTGGAGTGTTCGTTTCATTGGCTCTATTTTCTGCTTTACGTCTGCGAAGCAAACTGTGTATTGGTACTTCAGTACTAATTAGGTAACCGAAACACATTTGTTGGAATAGTATCTTTGGCTTAATTATGAGGAAAATTAGCTCACAAATGTTCTATTTTATGCCGGTAAATTATCATTTTTTGTTTCCTGTGTAGATAGATATTTTCTACTTAAAACTGGTAGAATATTGTTACAATCGCTAATGAACTTGTAAAGCATACTTATTTCAATATTTAATTGCTTATGTATTTGTTTAGAGATAAAATTGAATGTGATACGGCCTGGGATAAAGGAGTGCCATCTAGCAGTGCTTTTAGACTAGTAGATTTTATCGCGCGGTTTTTCCTTGTCATCATTTGTGGCTGTTGTTGTCAATTTTATGCTCCAACCACCTTTATCGCTCTGAAATATCGAACGAAAAATCCCCTAGTGTGAAACCGCTGCTAGATAATGGTCGATAATGCTGTGATATAAGCTGAACGCTTTAAGTTAGGTAGTTCAAGACAATGGAATATGGAATGATTAATTAAATTAATTTAAATAGATGTGGTTTTATTTTTGAGACACTACCTACAGGTGTGTACTACTTTCATTATTCCTACATTTTATTATATTATGATGGTTCAATGGTTCTGAACCTATAATAGGTCCTTTCTCACTTTTTGGGAACACCTACGTTCGCATTCTTCTCAACTTATCATTTTTTTTTGAGAACGCCACCTGATGGTATTACTAAGAACTTTTGAATCTTATGTGCCCTCTATCGGCCACTTGCGTAATAAATCAAATGTAAGCCTTAGCAACTGTCTTATCGCCGCATTAAATTTCGAACATTACGTGAGATGGCGCTGTCCCAGCAGCTGTTCAATAGCAGTCGTATAGATGGCGCTGTTACAAAAAGTTTGATATTGCTAGTATGGCGTTGCAGTCTTATGAGGAATTAAAATGTTCAGTTTTAGTGATCATTTGAAAAATTACTGAGGTACGTATATTTTATAAGTATATTTTGAAAAAGGTAATTTATCTCATATCTAAATGAATTAAAACAACCGTTAAAAACTCAAGTTTTATTGTAAAATTCCTCAGATTCAAACATGTTTGAGTTGATGCGTTATTCATAATTTCACCGCGATGGAATCCTGATGCATCGATAACATCGGTTCAACGCATGTCGATCGCGAAATATTATATGCGTGGAAATCTTCGTACGATCAACTTGATAAATTCATTCGTTGATTAAAAACTTAATGTAAAAAAAAAACTGAAAAATTATATGGGTGGTGATCGGCTAATAAATATATTTTTTATGATTTAAAGACTTTAGCGAAGAATTTCGCATTAGTTCTGTAACCACTGTCACCAATTTATTTTTAATTAACTTATTATATACCTAGCAATGTGCTAGATACAGGAATCTTCTCCACTGCTTATTACGATACATTAAAATACCCATTAAATTTTTTATACAATTCAATACTGAAATGCATATCAACTTCAAAAGGACGAACTCACACAAACACAACAGTCATTAGTGATGTGCGTAACCAATATGAAATAAATTATCGATATCGAAGGCAGTCGCTATCGACTATCGAGTCAGTGGGTCGTGAATGATGCTACAAGACACGTTCGGCTCGCAACTGAGGGAGCGCGAACAAAATAAATTTCACCTTTATACTGACCACAACACAATATTTGAAATGTCACGTCTTTATATAAATAAAGGGTGTTATTTTTACACAGTCAACTTTTGAATTTTGATAATCTTAATCTTTTAGTTTAAATAGGTCATCGCCTACTGCACTCAAGCCATGTGATTTTTTTCATTTGCAGCATTTGAGTATTCCATGTTTAAAAATCAATGCTCAATCCTTCTCCGTGTGAGAGGAGGCCGCAGCCCAGCAGTGGGACGATAAATAGGCTGTAACTAACTAACTATGTTTAAAAATTACAGTAACATAAAAAAATAAACCTATTATCTATTAAATTCCACAATTAACATCACGGAGTAAGTATAAGTACCTACGAATAAAAATATAATCAAGATAAAAAAAAATACATAAGTACAATGACGTCACTTTTCCCGTACAACGCCTAAAGAATGCGATCGGCTCAAAAATGAAGCAGAATTTAAATAAAATCATCCACAATCAAATGAATGACTAACACGGATACGTATTAAGTCTAAAAGATCGCACAACATTATTATTATAACGCCTATAATTGACCCCTAAACCATTAAGGCCGGCCACAAAATTGCGGTTTGTTTTCGATGCCAACTCACATAATTACGATATTAATGAAAAATAAGCTAAAAAACGGCAGCTTTGAGATTTATTTATTTATTGACCCGAAGCGAGGTTTGCCCTTACTAGTGGTTTAAGTCGAACGTGACTCACTCAGATTCAGTTACTACTATAATTTTAAGTGAACTTCATAATCCAAATTCAGTAAAAAAAAACGATTCCACAAAACTAAATGTTTTTGCACATAGGTACTTATGTACATTTACGTATATCTCACTACATATTTAAAATATCTTAATTTTGGTGCTTTTCTTACTATTACGAAAAGACAAGTGCAGAAGAGGACAAGAGCAAGTTTTTTACGAAATCTTACTAAGAAAAAACTACTGCAAGACAATAAATTGACATAGATTAAAATAATAATTTTTAAAAACGGTTTATGAAATTCATGGACATCCATATTTTCAGTTCTTACTCGATGTACTCATAATTTTTACACAACGTTTTTGGAAGAATGTCTCTTCGAGTTCCAATAGTAAGAGCGATCGTTACCTAGCCGAGACAATACCAATAAAAATTATGTTACTCCGACCAATTACCGGCCATTAAACAAAACTTTTTACAGCTTAATGTAATATTCAGTCGACGTTTTAATATGTGCCCAGTTTTTATTTATTATTAACTGAATGAATTATTATTGTTAATATTAAAAAGTTTATTATTGAATATGGGAACGCTGTCGTGTCTTAAAGAAATTATTATGTATGGCAGTTTAATTGATTGTTTGATGGTTTATGATGAAAAAAATTGCATGATTTCGTGTGAATGAGTTTTGGAGCTTAAAATATTTTAATGAACTGAGTTATTTGTGATTGAAAAACTGTGCCGTTTGGCCAATACTCATAAAATAAACGAATGTAGTATAGAAATTGAATTGTGTGCCTCATCGAATTAGTTACAGCCTTGTAAACATTTAAGTATCTAAAGGCTTGGGCTAGGCACAAGATTATCAATCCTATCTATAAAACTATTTTTATTTCAACAAAACTTAAAGCTTCAATAAAAATGTCACACACATCACCTACAAAATAAAAACACCCTATATCTAAAAAAGCGAAGGGAAATCAAGTGTCAAGTTAAATTATTAATGTTAGCTTAACCAGATGTGGCTGTCGATACCGTATGAAGACGTAAAATGCTTTACTTGTTGTTTTGTCAAACCGTCTGTTATGTGGGATCTGTTAATTAATTAATGTTAAATAATGCTATATTATGCATATCGTGTTATACGCGTCACTTCACTAGTGAGCGTTTTTTGTTTGTAGATAAAGTTTTGGCGATTGAAGGTTAGTAGGTACGCATTTAGGTCCCTACGGTATTTTATGGTATAGGTACTTGTATATTGCTGATTTTAATCGTTTGTTCAACAATTGAAGTGTGAAGTTAAATTTTTGGCAGATAAGTTGACGAGTTTCAAGTGATCTTAAAAAAACCTGTAAGTGAGTGCCATACATAGTACCTACAAAATTAGTTTAAAGGACACTAGTACACCTCCAATAAAAAAATATTTAGTTCCCCTTTTTTAAAGAAGTTAAAAGAGTTTTTATTTTCTATTTTAAGCAGTAAAATAACACAGCTATGTACTTTAGGTAAAGTTAGGTACCTACACAAAAACTTTGATTTTAAATACTTACCACCTTCGTTGGGTAAACATTTATAAGTCGTTTATCAAAGTCTCAAAGTCCCGTGAAGTATGTCCTAAGAACTAAGTTTATAAATTACAATCTAGCATAAAGTAACGAGGCTAAATATTATCACGATTGAAGTCACTTTAGCGATAAAAATCTCGCTTTAAATAAATAATTACTTTAGAACTAACTGCGATCAAGTAAAGGGCTAATAAATTAACTGGGATAAAGTTATTTTTATCCAGACAGCATAGTATTTTATGTATAGAGTCTGTTCCATGATATGAATAAAGATACATTATTTTAACCGACTTCGTAAAAAAGAGGAGGTTCTCAATTCATCTGGATCTTTGCTTTTTTTCTCTCATACACGATAATTAAAAAAACTCTTAATTTATTTAAAGTAATGATCCTACTATTACTCTTAGTATACCTAGCATTGATGGTCAATATTCAACCTGTATGTAATGAAAACCTTTGGCAGGTTGCAAAGCAGAGAACGGTACATGTACTTAACAGTACTGATTCTAATTAAAACACTCAGAAACTCCAGGCTTATAAAGCATCTATATACAGCTAAAAACCAGCAAATCCTCAGCTGAAAAACATCCCTAGCTTAACCACCCACCGCCGAACAAATGTCGTATTAAAGGCTTAATGATCGCAAATAATGTACGCATAATTGAGCGCATTTATTACAAGAATCACTTTAAAGAATAACTAGCTACTTAACCACCTTTTAAAGGATTATATGCAGAAGCTATTATTACACAGCATTTAGTAAAAATATAACAATAACAACGCAAGAAGACGTAATTAGAAACAGTTGCCTCACACAGACTCCTGGACTTCGTTTTGTTAACTTTTGGAAAGCAGTCGAACGGAAAATGGTGTCTTTCAGATTTTTGGGCGGAAGGGTTTTAAAAAGAGGTTAATTATGTATGAGATTTTTTCACACTTGTTCAAACTTGAATGTCTTGAAGACCCTTGACAATGTTTCCGACCATTTCTGGGTAGCGTGGTAAGTATTCATCATAGTATAATGCAGAGTGCTCTTTTTACTGCAGTACTGCTGTCAACGCTTCAGCTACTGCACACTTTAAGTCGGCTGATAGTAAGTTTTTAATGAAAGTGCGCACATTATCAAGGCAGATACTCATAATAAACTGTCAGTCAACCACCGGATTGAATCATCTATCGTCCGACAGCTTAATCTGCTGTATGGCACAGGCTTGTCAAGTTAGGTCCTCAAATTGTACCTACTACTATCTTCACTCAATACAACACTATACATACTTTGTAAATATATGGATTTTCCTACGCTTCATGTAGCCCATTAGTTCACAACATTCCGTCTAACCGTCATTTATTTCTCAAAAACATCAACAAACAGTCAAGAATCTCTTGACTGTGCAGAGATCACAAAAGATTAACATCATCCCTCACCAAAGCGAATGCTACCAATTATACGTATAAGGGCTTAACTAAAAAATCTATACTTACATACCTCGAGTATCAGTTACCTGCTTTTTCAATGGACAGATCTAAATCCCTGTACAATGGTATTAGGATCAATAAATGTGAAGTATTTTGTTTGCGACAAAATTTACAGTTACGTCGTCATTCGTGGGCATTCGCGCGTGCTATGCTTGACGGACAAAGGGGATTGCGTTCTAATGTATATTGTGAAAGACTAATAGATATGTTACCAGTTTTTTGTGTCAGTTATTATTGCAAAGGCTTGGAGAACCAAATGGAGTAATTGAAAGTATTGTGAAGGTTTGGGTGTTCCTGTCAAGGTATAGATGTTTATAAATATTAATATTATCTGCAGACAGTTTAGTAGTTCATTATTCTGTAAATAGCTGTCTTGAGATGACGCTGTTTGAATACATATTCAATGTGTATTTAGAAGCTTCTACGGTCATGTACCACCTCTATTACTTAGGAATTCAAACTTTATCACCATTTATTTTAAACAGTTTGCGCGAATTAACTTCGTATTTGACCATCACCTCCTCGCGCATTTGTTTCTAGATATAGATAGATATATGATATATTTGCATAGCTTTGCTCATCTTAAGGTGGCTACTATTTACTTCATATTCGTCAAAAGATTTATTTATCAAACACTACTGAGCATGTTTGTGGCGTCCTATCGCTAACTTCAGAAAGATAATTTTCACGAACTGTAGAAGGACAAATTTTGCAAAGTATCAAGCAGACATTTAACCACATTTTCAACCACCTCCCAAAGTCATCTCACCTCAAAAACTAGGCCTGTACCATAAATACAAAAGTCATTAGCATATACAGATCCCAGTATTAAGGGCACACACTTTTGATTATTTAATTAAGACGCACCACGGTTGATGTCCGTACATAATCAGGAATGGCGTTCAACTGGTCCCAGCTCGCTTTGTTAATAATTTTTAATCTCTTCATTGGTCGGGGTTGGTAATTGTTGTTATTTATTTATTTGATGGATAGATTTTGGACTCGTTTTACGTAGATACTGTTGAGAGTGAAATGTTTTTTGATGACGTCAAAATATATAAGTATAGGTACGTTTTTCAAATTGCTATGATCAGTTTGGGGGAAAAAATTACCATACAGGATCAAAATTACCTTAGTTAGTGAAGTTTGATTGCTAATTATGTTGCTGATAATTACTATGTTTCTGTACATTTACTGCTCTTTTACTGTAAAATCAATGAAACTGAATTTTAAAAGGCATTATAATGTACATACGTAATATTTGAGATGTTGTATTTAGAGTTTAAAGTCACTGCATGTCTACCTCACAATGGTTTAGATACACAAATCGAATATATATTCAAAGTATCTACATCAATTAACAGTCATTTTCTTAAGTCATCATCCTCCGAGCCTTTTCCCAATCATGTTGGGGTCGGCTTCCAGTCTAACCGGATTCAGCTGAGTACCAGTGCTTTACAAGAAGCGACTGCCTATTTGACCTCCTCAACCCAGTTGCCCGGGCAACCCGATACCCCTTGGTTAGACTGGTGTCAGACTTACTGGCTTCTGACTACCCGTAACGACTGCCAAGGATGTTCAATGACAGCCGGGACCTACAGTTTAACGTGCCATCCGAAACACAGCCAATGGTGTCTAAGATATACTTAGAAAGTACATACAAACTTAGAAAAGTTGCATTGGTACTTGCCTGACCTGGGATCGAACCCACGCCCTCATACTTGAGAGGTTGGTCCTTTACCCACTAGGCCACCACGACTTTTTTCATTTTCTTAAGTACCAATCTAAAAATGACTACAAATCAATATAAAATAGACTGAACATTTAATACAAAAATAAGTGTGTCTGATCGTAAATAACAATTTACCAGTTTCAATGATTAAAACGATATTGATAAAGTAAGATCTTAACAAGCCAGATCCGAGATCGATAGTAATTATAAAATTCCTCAGTGTATTAAGAAATTATTCGTCGAGAAATCATTTGGTAAACGCGAAGGAACTAAATAATTGACATTATAATTATTACAGTAGGTTATTTCTTCCATAACATTTTAAAATCATAGGTAACAATCGATAATTGCTGGTTAATCAAATTCTGAATGACAGAGAAGTTTTTCCTGTACGTTTAAGGTATACTTTAATAGTTCAAAGATCATATCTGTCTATTTGTCTGTCGGGCTTAGGCCTTAGAAAAGACATAGGATACTTTTTATCCCGTTTGCGAGAAATAGTTCCTTGTAGACGTAACTAGTAGCCAAATGTAAACCTGAAATTCAAAACTTCAAATAATATATAAAGTTTTATTACATAGTTGGTTTTTATGAAAATTACCTTTCAATAAACGACATCAACAAAGTAAATATCCTCCTACTTAACCAAAGTTACTTAACTCACAAATCTCAGATGTAGCTTTAGAAGTAAAAACACATACCATATCTGTGCAGGTCGGTTAAATTCGAAGCTTCAGCGTGATGGTGGCACCTCTTCAATTATGTATCACCACGTTAATGTATTATTTAACACTTAGTCGAGTTTCGACATATTTCTTGTTGGCTCCCCGTAGAGTGACTACATTTTGGGTTGTGGTACAAGGCAAGAGAAATGTGTTAAGCAAAAAACCTACATGATGATAGGCTTTGTTGAATGAATTATTATTAAAGCTGGCAGTAATATTGCTCATATGTAGATCGAAATAACACTCATGTAAATAAACACTTGGCCTTAGACATATTTTTATCCGAGTGTGGTCATTTCTTCGGGGCGGGGAAGAACCACGGGGGTCAAGAATATGTATACCTAAGTAAATCTAAAGCTTTTTTGTTTGGTTTGGTTAGATACATATGTTTCGTAAATCTTTACTAATATTTTAAATACAAAAAATAACTAAATCTGTCTCCCTATCTGTCTGTCGCGCTTCCACGCCATAACTACTGAACCGATTCAGTCTGGAACATAAGCTACTTATTACCCGGTTGCAAGAAACAGGTCTTCGTGATGTATATGAAACCACGGGAAACGGCTTCTAGTCATACAAAGGTCTCTTAAAACATTGTGGGGCAATATAATGAGCAAATTCTTCGTCCAAAGTACTTAGTTAACTTATAACTTGTACCACAAACATCTTGGTGTTGGTTATTTTTTCACAGTGACAACGAGATCGGATTGACAGCACGGACGGGTTGAGTCCACTGATACCGCAACAGTGTTTGTCAATCAACTGTAGAGGGTTAACATAAGACTTTTTGTGTGTCGCTTAGTTAAGAAATTACGAGCGTTCATGCTTGTTACTTACCTATTTTGGGTGTTATTAGTTGCAACGGATGTGTTGTAGATTTTTGACAAATAAAAATCGGCATATTTTTATAAATCAAAAGTTGGTCAAAACCGTCTACATGGAGTACTCGAAGTACCTACTGATGGGAATATTTCACCCTTCGTGTTTTTTGGTTTGAATAAATAACGGTATAGGTACGATCGTGTAATCAGAGTACCACATGTTTCCATTGTACAATTACCCAAACTCTAGACATTTATTTAGTAAGGTTAACTTTTAAATACACATTCGTAGATTCTGGAAATGAAAAATAATTGAATTATTAATCTCCCACTTACCACAAACACCAATCATCATCATTAACAGCTTAATTAAAAGCCAGCAACAGCCCAACAGCCGTATCGAGTCACATTTTCCCTTCCTCACTAATTAATGAGGCTTCAAACATCTCATATTACAACCAGGTCCAACAACTATCTAAAAAGAGCAGTCAATTTCTGATAATTTACCTGTAATCAGTATTAATCAGTATTCTAGAACCTTCTTAAGAGTTATCAAGTACGCACATCCTTTTAATAATGAGATGGTTCGCACCGCGAGGTGCAAGAGCTATTCATTATAATCGAACAAGTCTATTAGCAGCCTTAATTAAGTCAACTCCCATACATGATACATCTTTTCAATTAAATAAGTTAAATAGTATCATTTGTGGCTTTGTTTTTGATGTTTATTTACTCATGTTTCGTATGCAAACTTTTAGACGGCCAATAGTTTGTTTGGGCTCATAAATCAGTATGAAGATGAATGGTAGAACACACGTTAAGTACTTGTCTACAGTGTACGAGGTACTGTTGTTGTTTCTTGCGTCATTTGTGTGTAGAATAAATGTTTTTTTTTCTTGCTTTTACGGTATACTAAATATATTTTTCTGCGTACGAGAATAATTTCACAAGGAACGCTAAAAGCAGCTTGTTATATACATAGGTATACTCAATCTTGTGTGTAAGTCAGGAGGCAAAGATGAGTGGTAGACTTTTAAAGATGGTTATCAAGTGCAAATGCAAATATTCACCAGTTATTAAATAAATAAACCTCGTCCCAATTTTGAAAAATATTTCTCCTTATTGACCATCGAGGTCGACATTCGCACGAAAGTCAATTAAAATTATATCATTAATCCATGTCGTTGGTTGCAGTGGCAGAATGTTTGCAGTGCCTTTGCCGAATTAAAATATAGCGTAACACATATTTTGATCTGATGACAGTCGAGATATGTATCAAGATATGTGGCAAGAGAGAGCATGGAGTGTATGTAGGTACTTGAAAATGAGTTAACAGAGGAAGCTGTTTATCTTGCTCTGGCGAATTGATATATAAAAACTCTTTTTTATTATGAAAAGAGCAGAATAAGCCCAAGAGCCAGCGACTGTCAGACCTTAATTTTATAAGGGCTGAAACTTTGTGTGTACATCTTACCTTACAGTAGGTGTGAACGTTAGACCACTATGAAGTTTGACTAATTTTGCTATTAAAAAAACACGTGAAAATAGATTATAATTGACTACAATAAATGCAACGTAGAAATATACTTTGTCCTATATCTTCTATCTTATATATAAAAATGAATTGCTGTTCGTTAGTGTCACTAAAACTCGAGAATGGCTGGACCGATTTGGGTTATTTTGGTTTTGAAATGTTCGTAGAGGTCCAGGGAAGGTTTAAACGATACGAAGTTTGTTGGGCCAGCTAGAATGTAATATTATTCTACTGAAATGTAAGCTTATCCATTCCAAAATTATTTCGAGCACTTCATTCGCTCCTTACTCAGTGGCTCGCAAAACAAATATTTTGCTTAAATATCTCGTAATTTCACTTCTCAATCACTCCACTATCTGCAGACCAGTGTGTGTACAGAATTTTTCATCGTCAAATCCAATATGGCCGCCTGTACCAGCGTTATTTCTGACACGACGATTTGAATGATAAAGTAGACCAGATATTAAACTTAAAGTGATTTCGTTAACAGATTATTAAGATTTTTATTTTGGGGTTTTAATTGAATTATTACTTTTAAGCGGTTTAGATATATGTACTTCTCTTGACTTTTGTCTTTTATCATTTATTACCGTTACCGATTAAATTAAATAGTTAAAATTGAAAAAAACTTGCCAATAACACGTTCATCAGTTTTCAGAACTATCTCAAATCCAGTATTTTCCAGAAACAAAAAGCTACAAACTCCAGACGATTCTCGAAATACAACTCCACTTCCACCCTTTTACAACTTTCCTCAAAAATTCCCCAATAACGAGGAACACGGAACAACATAAAAACAGGCGTAATTAAATAATTAGTGAAACACAACGGTAATACAGTTGAAAACCTCAAGTTTATAATCTGTCTATTCTTTTCCAAATTTACGTAAGAAACTGGCGCCTCTTACGGTACAAGGAAGCATAAAATTGTATTGTTTCTTAGCACTTTCATTGAGTTCCATTTCTATCTTTACGTAAAAGTGAAGCAATAAATGAATTCATTCATTGGAGTTGTGGCCTTGGGAGAGCTAGAGGCACTTGAAATTAAGTTTCCTATTTAAAATTTCTTTTGGCAGAAAGCAGTCTAGAAAAACGATTGAATGGTAAATAATAATTAATTCAATAAATAAACACGCTTTCATAACATTTTTTTTATTTAAAGATTGGTAGGTAAAAATCTGATATTCAGCATGAAATCTTGGAACCATGCACACCGCATCGATACTCACCTTATGTAGGCCATTGAGGTTTCATTCATAATACATAAGTGAAGGAGCTCGCCACACAAAGGATGGTCAACCTAAATTCTTTAACAAAATTAAAACATTCCCGTCAACGCTATGAAATATTGTTAGACCAACATAATTGACCGCCAACAGACCCTATGTCCATTTTGCCACCATGAAAGCGCGAAATCGCTGAACAACTGTTTTGGAAAAAAATCTATCATTTATTTACATGTCAAGACAAGAATGAATAACATAAAAATAAATATGTAACGGTCGAAGTATGCTGGATACGCCTTAGAACACTTTATAGGATCCTTTCGTGCCGGCGCTAGCTCGCACAAAGGTAACAAAAGGGAAAAAATAACAAAAAAATGTGTTGAAACATTATGGGTTAAGGTTTGAGCGGGAAGCGAGAAAAGTTTGGCAAACGCAAACGATACGAAAATACCGTGGTTGAGAACATAAAATAAGTAGCAGCAGAAGGGTGTACAAATAAGTGATCTTATTTTGTATTTTCTTATAAGCATGTCAAAACTACGAACACTTTAGGTTACTTGAGGCATGAAGGAAGGTTATCTTCACACTTAAAATTAACTATATCGCATAAGTTACCAAGTAAGTAGTAAAATTATTTAGTCAACCTAGGAGCTTAAATGAGTTGGCAAAGTATTTATTTAGACTATAACTTTTAAGTGATAGGGACATACATAATGTATTTATTAAAAACGAATGTTCCCTGAATTAACAGCTGCATTTTTGGCAAAAACGGTGACGCTTATGACTTATCCCACACGAAAAGAAGATGTCGGATCTTTTAAGAAAATTTGGATGCGCCGGGTGCGATGTTTTTTTTACCCAAATCGCGTGGGAGGTGAGACGTAATTGCCGAAATTCCTAATTTTTGACAATCAATGGACAGGATATCGCTATTATGATGTACCGAAACCGACGCCATCTTGCTTTTTGGTGATGGTTATGAAATATGTTTCGGGATAATGTCCATGTTCCTGATTTGATTACGGACCAATCGATGACTTAAAACATTATGTTTTAAGTTATATTTTTTACGAGTGTTTTATTGCTGAAATTGTGGGGCCAATCAATGTGGCCAAAAAAGGTTTAAAGAAATAACATGCTCTTAAAATAAAAAATATCGATCATTCATCAAATCAAGTCAATATGATTTTTGTAAGAAGTAATTAAAAAAAAACACTTAGTATTTTGTGCTTGCAAATAAATTACGCCTCGGCAAACGTAGTGTAGGACGTCCTCAGGCACGGTGGAGTGATGACTTGCGCAAGACGGCTGGCAGGAGCTGGATGCGAGAAGCCGAAAATAGATCTCAGTGGCGTGCACTTGGAGAGGCCTATGTCCAGCAGTGGACTGCGATAGGCTGATGATGATGAAATAAATTACTAAATACTCTTTGCCCAGATTAAAATTTCATCGAAGTATGTAAGAATATACAAGTAAAAGAAACACAATAGGTACATCTTTAATGTACCTACTCCCAAAGTAGCAGACTGCCTCGGAACAATCTTGCAAATTCTCACAGCTTTAAACAACACGACTACAACTTCCTATATCTTATTCTACACTCCCCAAGTCGCAGAGAAATCTAATTTGGAATCATCATAACTTTGAAACAATAAAGGCCATGTTTATATTGTATAATTCAGTTTAATTGTTCATTCAGGCTTGGCGTGAATGCAGCTTCGAACCCACACGATGATAATGAACTTACCCACGGAGACATGAAAGATGAGCGGAGATGCCATAAGGTAGGTCAGTCGTCTTCTTGTAGGGCAAATACGTAAGGTGGTTATGACCAAAAGGATTAGTAACGACTGAACTAACGAGGGATTCAGGTTCTTTGATACATCTGTCGACGATTTTTTTTAGTATTACAATAAATTATCGGGTCCAAAGGTGTATGTATAAGTGCGGAGACAGTAACGTTCCTCGTTCTTAGCAGACTCGCATCTTGGCGCGCTACTTTCTTAGGAGATTTTCCGTTATGACACCTCCGCTAGTCATTTTGTTCTCCATGAACCAACCACTCTGAACAGTGATGTTTTAATAAATTTATTTCACATCTGACCTCCCTTTCAAACTCCTGATGATAGAGAAGGTACAAGATAGGTTCTTTGAGAATAGTTTCCCGGTTCCCTCTCACAACCTGCGCTTGCCCATTCGTGACGGTCGTCTGAATTTCATCTTAGAAATTGTTGGTTAGTAAGGTTGGGAAAGGAATTTTATGGAACATCGATATCGACTTTTTATTATTATTATTATTTCTTTTAATGAAAAATATGGCAAAATTTTAGCGTTCAATAGATCTATACTAATATTATTAAGAAGAAAATATATTTTATTGTTTGTTTGTTTAAAATGGATAAACTCAAAAACTACTAAATCGATTTTACAACTTTTGTCACTTTTAGAAAGCTACCTACACTCTTCCCAAGGAATATAGATTATATTTTATCCGGGTACGGGTAGAATTTCTGACGGAACGTGGTTGAAACCGCGGGAAAATGGATAGTATTCCATAAAGTTAAAAATTCTTCTGCTTTTATGTACATATATTTGGTCAATGGGTCAATGGATCTCCTTTACTGTTTACTTTCTTATTCACAAAGCAAACACTAAACACATAAAGATGTCACCCTCAAAAGAAAAACACCCCCAAACTTTTCAACGTGGGAGGCTCATGTTTAGCGGTTGTATAGACATTCACGAGCTGTCAACTGCCTTACAAACTGTATCGAACAAAGAGTAGAAATATCGACAGATACGCACATCCCTTGAGCCACGCCCCCAAGCATCAATAATATCCCACAAAACAATCTAAAATACAATAATTTACTTTCAAAAAGTGGCGAGTTTGTCGCCTAATTTGTTAAAATTGTTCCACAGTTTTTGCCCTTTTTTCTATTTTTAGCGAAATGAGTAAGCGATTATCGTTCTTTGTGTGTGTCCTAAGATTAATTGTTGGTATGATTATTATAAAGGCATTTTTCTGTCGACGGGACGTCTCTATTAATATTGGTATTTCTTGCCTACCTGGGTGGGAAGCAATGGCTGTGCTGTTAACTAATTTTTCTTATTTATTATGCTGTTTGAGCTATGATGACGTATTGTTGGATTAATTACTTTTGAATTTGAACGCTGGGAATTGAATTTATTGTGTATTGAGTTTTATGTTGATTTTGATTTAAATGGTTACCATTTCGGAATTTCAACAAGTCATTACATGATTTAAAATTGAAGAAAAGTTTAAATTACTTAGATGATTTTTTGGGAATCTGGGAGAATTTGGTAAAAGCCGGCAGGGGCTCAGATTTATAACTCACTCCTTGGAAAATTTACCATGGAGGTAATTGTTGCATTGTGAAGTAGCTACTATTTTTTTATGAGCATACCTAGTAAACATTCCATGTAGGTACAAAATACTACAATAGGTACCTACTATTCTCGAAGCCACCAAACAATGTGTAGGTACCTAACAATCGCAATTCGTAAATTATCCAAAAACAGAACTGCAGAACACAAATCCGCGAAGTCGGCCAACAAAAGGGGATAATCCTTTGTTTATAAAATTAAACAAAGCGCTAATACTAAAACATGGTACATTTTACATGAAAACAATAGGTAAATCTTTCTTGGAAGCTTACCTAACCATATGTTAAAACCTTTACCTAATTACCTTTTTGTGCGAAACCGAACGAGTGCCAACTTGAAAGGAGGTAACAATTGGATCACTAAAATGTACAAAATGGACACTGGTACAGAGAATATAAAGTTTTATGATCAAAGTTGGACAGTTGGGGTTGTAAAAGGTAACTGTTCAGGTGTACAATTTGCACCTTCGTTATCCAGCTTGCGAGATAAGGAAGAAGAAAGTTGTTAAAAACGATCTTTTTACTGTTTTTGTTCAAGGCTTTGAAGGCAGATATACCTCTAGAACTATCTTAACTATTTTAAGTTTTAAGGGTTTTTAAGGTAAGCACACAGTAAATATGATTATGAATAAAGGGTTTTCAAAGGAAAATATTATCTGAAAATTAACAGAACTTGCTTCTGGTGCGTATTGAAAAGCTGTATACTGTGACCCTAATAGCTCCTGAAACAGACAAAATTGTAGTGAATTCTAGAAGCATTATCTTAAAGTAAGCTACACATTCTATATTCTATAACATATAGCTGGAAAAAGCACATGGAAAATTCCTTAAAATACCAATGGTCCCTACATATTTTTCTCCGTATTGCCACACATTTCCGAAACCAGCCAAATTGTCTACATGTCCAAAATCACACTGCCTTAATGACTTCATTCTTTGTCTCAATGACTATCGGTATTGTTCAAAACCAGAGTGCGGCGGCGTCGTTAAAAAGGATTAAGTTAATGTGTCATTGTTAACATTGCAGAACAAAGGTGCCGATATTAGGGAACTTTTGTTTCTTATCTGATAAGGACGCTCGCTTTTCTGTTTCTCGGGAAATGTAATAGGTAAGTTTTGTTACTATTAGAACTGATGTTGTGGGAATTTTAAATAGGTTATGTACCTTTTGCAAAATATCCATAGAATTGTTTAGTAGGTACGAGGTATGGTACCTAAAGTTTTCTGAATTCAGGTACCTATTGTTTTGACAGTGTTTTCTATAGAAAGAGTGTAACATAACATCGTGTGTTCATTTTCCGCGAAGGGTTATTTAGGTATTGTAGGTTTGGGCCATCCAAGTTAGAATTGAAAGTGTTATAATATTTTTAGGGAAATAATGTAGTACAGTCAACATCAGGTCAGTGGTAACAGTTTTATAGGAAAATCGTACTTATTACTATTGAGTTAAGACGCATGACAGTTACCACTGATGTGCGGTCTACCGTACCTACCAAGACTAAGAATTACATGTTTGAGAAGAGACCCATGTATCGAAATTAATTTCAAAATTAAGTAGATACCAATATTCATGTTGGTTATTTTTATTGGTGCCAAGTAGATCCCAGTTATAGGCAATACGCAGGTGTCCTTTAAAACGCCTCCACCTTTACTGTCCCACCATAAAACTAACCCATAAACACAGCCCAAATTCCGTTTATTTTTCATATTTAAGGTCCCATAAAAACCAAGTATCACACACGATAAACTCATTCCAAGCGCCATACGTTAAAAACTATGACTTAATAGAACTAACGGGTTCTTAATAAAAGATTAAATTCTCATTTGGTTCCATTAAAAACATATTCCATATAATCTTAAGGATCGTAAAAGTGTTGTATTCTAGAAATGTTTATTGGTTGAAAACATTTACAAATAAGTTTGGATATCAATAAAAACGGTGGACCCGTTTACAACTTGACGAATATCTACAAAATATTTTGGTTTCGTTTGGTTTACGATGAGATAGCGTCACGCCTTCGGTAGGTAGTTCGTGTAATAAAATTAAATTGAAAGCTGGGGACGGGTCGCTTTCAGATAGCTTTGTCGGCCCTTCCAGGTCTTTTATAGCTTGTTTCCTCTGATAGGAGATTTGGGAGCAGTATTGTACACAATTGTACCTTCTTGAACATGTTTGGACAGGTGAAGACTTCATTTCAGAATATACAGCAAAGAATCAACGAGTAGCACATACATTACTGCAATACCAATTGCTACAGAAAGAGATGAATTTCCTGATTACAGCAAGAAACCAGATGATACGGCAAGGATCTCAATTTTTGTAAGGATCTAACCAACACGGTAACTGACAGATTTATCTAGTTTTGAAGAATATCCAGCATAAAAGCTAACAATTGCATCATACTGTCTTACAAATTACACAGAAAACCTCCTCCTTTTTAGGTAGCTGGTTAAAAATATGACCTATCAATGCTACTATTACATGAACCACCGACTCACTCGCTCCCACAGTACTCATACCCATACTTTTCGGGTACATTTTCTTCAATGGAATTCCGTCCTTTTTTTCTATCGCTCGATTCACACGCTCGAAAGTGAGACGTTACGGCGTTAGTTAAACATATAATCATGGTATAAGATCACATTGGCGGTGCTATTGAAAAGGATGGTTTTAGAAGCCATTTTGTGGCGCCAAAATGGTGGAGTAAAGTTTTGGCTGATGTAGAGAATTGAAAGGAAAATTCACAAGATTTGATTAAAACAAGAAGTGATTTGAGCATTTTTGTAATCGAAAGGCACCCCTTATGTAACATTTCTTAATAATACCTCTGATACTTTTGTCAAAGTTGCCTAGGACTGTATTTTCAGAAAAACAAGCTGTGATTTTTTTTGAGATTTTTTTATAATAAATTTAAGATCCTTTCTTAATGATGACAACACTTTGGAATCAAAACCACTTAAGTCGCGTTATATTTTTATTTTTAAAAGTCAAAACTGAAATGACTCATTTTCAAAAAATGCCAAAAATCTCACTAATAATTGAAATCGAACATCTTGATTAAATATTTTCTTTTTTTTGACATCTCATGTGACCACACGCACAATTAATGCTTACCTAATTTCGGTTCGGTTGCCGATAAAACTGTAATTTATGCAAATACTAGCTGGTGCCCGCGACTTCGTCTGCGTAGGTTTAGTATTTCGAACAATATGTTTACAAATTGTAGCCTATGTGTTATTCTGATGTATAAGCTATATTATTGTAAAGTTTCATTAAAATCCATTCAGTAGTTTTTGCGTTAAGAGTAACAAACATCCATACATCCATACATACAAACTTTCGCGTTTATAATATTAGTAGGATCTGAATCCGAGTTTTACGGTTGAGTGTTTAATGAATTTTTCTGTAATCGGAAATACCGCAAATGACGGTTTTTGCTTACGGGTGGCAAAATTTAAATGTATTCAGAAGTTGGTTGACAGCTCCGATGTCTATTAGGAAACTTTATGACCTTGTTAATATTAATGCGTGTAATATTTGGCTGTTTGATTTCCCATTTAGATTATAGATATTTTATTTTTCATCGACTGAGTATTTAATTTTTTGTGTGGTCTGTAATTTTAAAATGTCATCACTCGGAAGCCTATTCAGAAATTGAAATTGAAAACAGTAAAATGTATGTTTTTATTTATTACTCTATCATTCAAAATAATCATATTCAGGAGTAATATAGCTGATGCGTAGTTAAAACATGGGAATTGTACTCGCTCTCTGGTCCCTATTATGAAAACCACACAGGCGAAATCACGGGCAGAGTCTAGTATACCACCCAAGAGTGAAACAGATTCCTACTACCTAATAAAGACTGACACTAAATGTCACTCTAAAATTAGCCAAACAAGCCACTCAATTCAAAGTATTTGAAGCTAATTTGCAAGATTTACTTTTTATTACTATTATATTGACGCGGAACTAATCTAGCAACATTTTAACCACGCCAAGAAGTACATAAAAGTCAACATAGGTATAAATTAAGCGAGTTGCGCGAACATTGACGCATCTTAATTAGGTAGGTACCCGTGTATTATAATGTTCGAACTGAGCTTTACAGATTTATGAAGATGATAGAGGGTATTTTTTGTGCTAAGGGATATGATCAGCGGCTATGCCTATTAGTCATCATAAAACTTATTCAACTATGTAAATTCAAAATCTTTACTTCCTAATTAATATCTTAAATGCGAAAGTAACTTTGTCTGTCGCATTTTTACTGCAAAACTTCTGAACCGATATCATTGAAAGCTCCAGTCTAGGAGAAAGAGTAAGAAAGGATACTTTGTATCCGGGTGCTGGAAGTTATTCCCTCGAGACATAGGTGAAACTGTGGAGAACTATAAGTTGGATATAAACTAAAATTAATCAACGGTATCCATTTAAGCTCAACATTCATGGTCTGATTCTACCATGAGAACCGGACAGTCGAAGAATTTGAAGCACTCCATATAGACGAACATTCCGTACTTTTGCATATCTTCCCAATAAGGTTTTATATTTTTATATATCCATCCATCTCCCGAGCCATTTCCCAACTATGTTAGGCTCGGCTACTTCTTCTTATATTTTTATAGGCATGAGAGAAAAAGCGTGATGATTAATGCTCAATACTTCTCCGTGTGAGAGGAGGCCTGTGCCCAGCAGTGGGACGATAAATAAGGCTGTAACAGAAACAGAGAGAAAAATATACTACAATACGTCATATAGCAGAAAATTCTAGCAATTTATAAAGGTTTGCTGTGATTCGCGAAGCGTTGTGTCGGGGCTGTGTGGTCTGGCCGCGGGCGCAGCTTGACGGATCAATTGCTTTATTGTTGCCACCCCGTGGCCCTGTGTGGGTAGTGATGTGTTTGTTGGGGTATAGGTTCCCTGACGAAAAAGTGGGAAAGTCCGGGAAATTGAGATGGTTTTTGGTGGCTAAAGTGGTGGTTTTATGAGATTTGTAGATTTAAAATGTATATGAATAAAATGTTTGGGCTAGTAAATGACTGTATGACTTTATGATTTTCAATATTATAACCAAGTAAAATTCAGCGAGCACAGAATCAAGCTAATTAAAATACTAAATTAGGCTCAATTTTCAACAACAACTATTACGTATTCATAGTCTTGTCTTCTTCAAAATTTTTGTTTTGTTTTTTTTTTTTAGAGAGAGTTTGTTTAAAGAAAACCGAATTTGAATTTAGGTCACTTTTATTAGGTAATGAATTTACTTCTTTTAATTAAAAGTTAGTTCCCATACATCGATATTAAGTCCCGGTAAAACCCGCACATCACTAGCCGAGACCTCATCGTGGCCTCCCGTGACGCTTCAAGATTCCAAACACCGCCTCCGGTTGTGAGGCGCGGAAATTTTTATACATAGCGTGGTAAAATAGGTGTTATGACTTATTGTTGAGCTATAGAATGGTCTAGAAGCCTTTTTGTTCAGGTATTATTAGTCATCTTTATTTTTTTTTACTTAATATATGAAGGAAAAAAAAAGTATGGATTTTATGAGCATGTTAAATCCTATATGCTGATATATTAAAGAGGAAACATTTTTTACTTATTTTTTGTAGGTACTGCAAAGTCTTCAAACCTACTGAACTGATTTGGAAAAATCTATTACTGCTTGAAAGTTACACTCTTGTAGAGTAATACAGGGTATATTTTATCCCAATACGGGCAGTAGTTAGCACGGGACGCAGGAGAAACCACGAGAAATCGGCTAGTATTTATATAGGTAATTTGATTTATATCAAAGGTGAAGGCCTTAAATGCATCGTTAAGCTATTCAGATTTTTATACAAACAAAAAACGAATACATCAGTTCTTAGTGTCTATAAAGTAATTTTGTTTCAAATAAAAACAAATTCAAATATTATGAGAGAACATGATAGATTAGTTTTAGGAGATCATCAAACTAACCTAATTTTTGTTTCAATACCTACCTGTTGAAAAATTCTAAAAATGTATTTAATAGTACCCTGACCTGATTTTGCCTGAGGGTTACAACGCCACGAGCAGAGGAGCTAAAATGCTGCTTTGTACCGCTGGTTTGTACTTTGGTATCTTAATTTTACTTCCAACTATTGTATTATCAGCTCGGGAAGTCGCTACATAATGATTAATAATTTAGATCAGCCAAACAGCCAAACTTATTAAATAATATTTAAATAGAACACATATTCGTTTCTCGTTTACAAATATTTTCTTTCACTGATCGATTTTCCGCATACTTAACCCAAAATCGCAAATTCAGCGCAATTTTAGCGCCGCTGTCCCGTCCCGTCTGAACTTGTTCAAGGTCGCGACCTTGACAATTGCTAGATGATGGCCGAGGCAATTACGAGAACTAGTTCTTTTAGTTTTTGCATCGCGTGTTGAACAAATGAAAGGGAAAACATGATGCCTGCGGGCGCTATGTAATAACACTTTTAATGTCAAACGGAATATTTTTGGTGTTACAATCGTTTTGTTACCGAGTTATTATTAGGAAATGACCTTGACCTTTCAGGTTTATTTCTTAATTCAGTTATAATCTGAAAAGTTGTCAGAAATACAATTGTGAGCTTCGACTTTGTCATAATTTCAAATCATGTATTCCAAAAAAATACATAAATAAAAATGTAAGCCATGTACAAAATTCTCACGACAAAAATAATAAAATAATGACTGTTAACAAAGTTAACTTACTCCATGCAGCAACAAAAAGAATAAATAAAGAACTTCAAGTAAGAAGGAACATTTTAATTTGGCAAGGAAGCTGTACCAAAGGTGCCGCTCTCACGAACATGCAAACGTCATAATTTAGACAGTTCGACAAAATTACTGACACCTTTATTTTAGTATTTTTTACTCATTTTTCGACACAATTTGCATGTGTTGATTGTGAATCATACTGTATCACGGGGGTTTATTCATAGTTTAGCCAGTATCATTGACATAATTTTATAGTTAAGACTAAAAAAGAACTGAAAAGATGAAAAAATCTAAAGTTGAAGTAAAAACTTCAAGTCTTCAAGAAATCCCGTAATCTGCGTGTGGCAAGGAAGCTGTACCAAAGGTGCCGCTCTCACGAACATGCATAAGACGTCATAATTTAGACAGTTCGACACAGGGAAAATAAAGAGCTTGCCTTGCTTCCAACAAAATTACTGACACCTTTATTTTAGTATTTTTTACTCATTTTTAGTTACAATTTGCATGTGTTGAATGTGAATCATACTGAATTGTGGGAGTTTATTCATAGCTTAACTGGTGTATTTTACGAGTACCTATATAATTTTATTGTTGTTGTTGCGATGTTTCATTGATATAATTTAAATATTTTTATGTATTATTCAAGCTTCTTCGTTACAAGCTGTGACTAGTTTAGAATTAATCAAAGTTATAAATTAAAAAATGTATTTTGTACACGATTCATTTTTTTAAAACACAATCTCGCAAGAATTCCCACTCAAAATCAAGTATTTATTGACGAGTCAAATATCAAGCAGAACCTATTACATTAACATCAATTAAAACGCAACCTCTAATTAAATTATTTCACACAAAAACCGCAGTTTTTTACAAGACACCAGGAATTTCATTGAATATCGTTCGGGCTTCTTTTTATAGGAGAACACTCACACCTTTTTTGTTCCGAGTTCTGAATGACTAAGCCGTGATATTAAAACGCTATTAGTCTATATGAGCGGTCAATATATCATTCGGGGGCGGCCATAATACCGCCGACTAAATACGGCCCAGAAATTCGATGTCTTAATTTTTTTTTCTGAACTTTTTGCGAAACAATGTTCCTGTGTGCCATTAGCAAAGATGTGGTGTTAATGCGAAATGAGGTTTGTTTCTTTATGATTGTTTATGCTTCTTGGCCGAATTAGACCTCCGTGGTTAACTCTGATGTAGGTTCAGTCTAGTTTGTTTTTCTTTATAGATCTTGATTGGATTAGTTTTGCGCCGTTTTTGTGCTGATTCTGATTGAGATTAGGGTTTGATTAGTCTAGTAAAGTTAACGATTTTTTTCTTGTTTATTTATTTATATTAAAATCAGTGACTGATGCAATCTAAATAAATATAATTATCACTGCCCACAAAAAATCCCTAAATGATATATTTTTTTGTAACCAACTCAAGAATTCTAAAACAGATTACTCAAGAAATAATTTTTCCCATCATCTAAATATCGGGTTCGAATAGAGTCGTCCAAATTAACGGGCGGACCGCACACTCAACCATGAAATAACGAACGGATTGAAACGATGACATTGTATATTTTTCATAACAGCCACCGCAACTATTAAGGGGCGAAGAATACGCTCAGTCATACATAAGTCATCAGCTATTTTACATCTAGTGTTAAATTTGGCGGTGCCTTAACAATTCCAGAGAGGAAAATGGGGTGGCTACCTAATACAGTTGTCATCGCCATAAAACCATTGTGAGATGAGGGCGGATGGTAGTTTTTTCGTATCACGCTCCGGGAGGCGACCACACCGAGTCATTTCAATGGACGGACTGTCCGTAAATACAATAAAACCATATTTACGTTCACTCTAAGCAATAAAGACACAATAAGCGAGTGCCCAGTAAAAATTTCATCTGACCGCTTTTCCGAAGAGCCTCATTTAATTATCAACCTTAGATCAAGTAATGATAGGGTTGATTTTCGAATGGGTGGTTTTGTGATTCTGATTGTCGGCTCATAGAACTTATTTGTAAAGTTGCGCATTGTCTTAGATAGATGATATTTGTGTTTCGTAAGAGATAAGCGAGGGATGGGAAAGCGCCGCTGTGAATCATAGTCCAAGTTTTTTATTTCGTGTTTATTTTTGGCAGTAAGTTGTCGGTTGTTTGAAATAAACAGTTTGCTGTGTTGGAAAAAATGTTTGTGAAAAATATTAGGTGTATTTATAATGTTGTTTATTTGTGCCTAGATGTTAACTACTTCTTTGTAATCATGAGGCTTTCTGGGTATATTGGCTGGGTTTGTGATGGTAATTCAATTAATAGTGTGGGAAATGTAATCACAGAACTATTGAGTAGTTTTTAAGCCCAAAGTTTACATTGTAAAGCTATGTATTTACATTTCAGTCTCTGAGACATAATTTATGGAGATCGATGTTCCAAAATACGATGTTTTTGACAAAAATGCAGAGTGTTTTTTTTAAATAACATTTTTTTTACTAAAAACAAAATTAAAACCTTTTAGAAAATCCTAAATTGAAAGTTCTGCCCATTTTCATAAAAACTTTCAGCCTGCCCCCAACGCCTACATTCCAAAAAACAGCTGACAACGATGACGCATGCGCAGTAGCAGCTGATGCTCCACATATCTTCACCTTTCATTCACAAACTCCAACAAAACTAATCAATTGAGCTCACTTATCACAAAGTGTACCATAAAACATACGAACAACGCCATCTATAAGAAAAAATCCTGAATTTATGTCCGACACCCCTATTGTTAATTATTTACAAGATTCGGTCACCCGTGAAGTGCTACCTTCATTTCTGCCACACGAAAATACACCTTGGTGACCTAAAATTAAGGTGTATATTTCATTGGTGGAGGTTTTCGACAAAATTATTCAACAATGCACAACAGCTCGTAATGAGCGTTTATTCATTTCCACTAGTCTTAATTTTATGGTAACCATTGTCCAACACACTTCTGTTTCACTGAATGAAGTTTTTAACGCTTGTTCCAAAATTTGCAAGCGATTTTCAACCTTAATGCACAGAGATAAGGTATGTGGAAATTTCAATTGGCAAATTAACAGAATTTAGCGTGAACTACCAGAAATTATGGCATGATTCTGTCAGCGTGAAGGAATTCCATTGACTTGTAACAATGTGTATTTTTAATTTTGTATGTTTTAATTATTAGTTGGAAGCACCGTTAAAATTAGGTGTGACAGTAAATTATTATCTTTGTTCTGTAAGGAGTGGTAGCTTTTATGCTCGTTTTGCAAACAATTGTACTGTTAATTATTTTAGACGAACTACTTCAATCTTAAACATTTTTTTATTATTCAAAAGTGCATTGAAATTGATCCTTTTTTCTATATTCACTGTATTTGAATCAACTAACCTATTAAAATAAGTAAATTTTCGATCACAGATTCAAACAGGGCTGTATTCTAATGACAACATAAAAATCATTAAGGCACCACAATACGCTAATTTTCTCAAGGTAAATTAACTCAATGGCATGAACGACGCATTTTTTCTACAGGTAAATTAGCTCCATGGCATGAGAAACATGGCATGAGAAACCTCGTGTCAACATTTCAACCTTTTGAACTACAACATAGAAATGCAATCAACCAAAGCATTTTACATACACATGGGACACGTGCCAAGATTTTTTTTCTATAGAAAACACTTGAGTTGTCATATTTTATGTATAAGAAAAAATTAAAGATTTATTTCTGTTTTTGTTTGTCTTAAGTGGTTAATTGGTTCGTTTAAGTATTTGTGTGGAAGTGATTTTTTTTTCAGGGAAGTGGAATGGGTTAGCTTTGCAGCTGCATATAAGTTTCGAACATAATTTTGTAAGTGTACTTAGTTTAGTTATATTATAAGGAGCGATTTAGTTTGCACTTGCATTTATACATTGTAGTATTCTATTTCTATTTTACACATTAATATTTTCTTACGCTTTAAAAGTGTGGTAAAAACATTTCCTTCTTATACACACCCAGAAAAAAGTTTTTTTTTAATAATTATTTTTATAAAAAATGTTTTGTTTTATAAAAAAATATTTTTTAAAAGATATCGGACTATAGATACCGGTGCAAATAGTTGACATACCGTAGACCGCCCGCGTTGATGTCTTTATAAGGACGCGACTGATGCGTAGTTCCGTAGCAAGCCAGATCGGTGTCATGAATAAAATGATGTCTTATAGTATCTAATTTTGTTGAATAGAACTGTTCATTTGTAATTTTAGATAGGTTTTATTAATAGCAATAGCTACAAAACCAAGAAAAATGTATGGTGAAGCTGTGGAAGTTGTCTTCGATTACAATATTGCCTACGTAAATATGTATGTCAAAAAATATTTTCTGTAATTGTTATTTATTTTACCTATATGTGCATGCTTACATTAATTAATTTTAGGATTTTTTTCTACATTCAGCTGCTGTATCAGAACTAATTTTGCAGTGAAATTATTATTCTAAGCCTAACCTACACGGGCATCTCAGAAAGTCAATAGAAACAAATCTTGAACTTGTTTCTAACTTATTTTATCTAACAATGTTGTTTCTATTGTATAACATACATATCTGAAATCCACATAATTTTGTCTAAACGATATTGAAGATTTTAAAACAAAACTAAAATTCTAACAAAAGCCTTACCCTTATTATTGAATTCTTGCCACAACCGTACCTACCCATTGAAATACGAATTCTACGAACAATTTCTATGTACTTGTATTCCTGTAACAAAACAATTTCTACAATAAGCAGCATATATCGTATGCGTGGGCGCACGGCCTGACTCGCACGTGGTCGCGGTCTGTATGCGCGAGCGCAGCGCCGCTGAGCTCTGATTGGTCGACGCGCCGCCGCCGCCCCTCCCACCGCGGCGCGCGAAACGCTGACTCACGCGCAACTAAATGTATCAAGCGGATTGAGGTTTTTATTAATTTTTTGGTGTATTTTTTTTTAAGTAAGTGATGAAAATGGTAGTGGAAATATTTTTGATTCAAATATTAATATATTTTTAAGTACATCATATAAACCCCATAATTTTGGAACAAGGATATACCTAGGTGTGATGCAATATAGTGAAATAATTGGATCAATTTATGAAATTAAATTGTATAACCTTTAGTGTTCATAAAATAAAATGAACATTATAGTAAGTAACTTATTCATTCTGAATAGTGAAGTTATAATTATCAAGACAGAAGGTAAGTTTGTTTGCTTATTTACAGTACTTACTTACTCACATACTAATAATACATACATAAAAACTTCTTAGAAAAGTGCGCAGGAGTCGTTTAAGATACATAATGTAACAAACTTGCGTTTTCTCAGAAGGTTACATATGACTACCTACTTTTTAACTCACATGCAGTTACTAGATATTATTTGTTGAATGGCCTTTTATTCTATTGTAATAAGGGTGAAAATTGCTTAACTGTGATCTATTTTCAGGTAGTTAAGAACTGAAGGGTAGATCTGTAGAACCTATGTGTGTGTATGTGTAACATTATAGTCTACCGTCTACGTTTATATTTTTTGTTTATCTTTAGTTGAAGTTTTCATGAATTAACAACCTGTTGCATTAGTGAACCTACTAGTAATCTTAAGTAGTCTATTAAATCCATATTAATTGTTAATGGTGTTTTTGAATTATCTTACTTGCAATATTTTTATTTACATTATAAATACAAAACAAACATTTTAATTCACAGCCCAGACCACAACTATCACTGAAAAGTTTACCTAAAAAAATTCTATAATAGAAAAAAAAACCCTAAATTACCTAATTACCCCACCAAGTCCCAAACCTAAAACCCATAACCTAATGACCCAAACTTACAAAAAAAACCAAGTGAAGTGTGAGACCAATCGGGCGGTATGACAGGTAGATACTCCCACCAAGTGTTACGAACCCCGCCTCGTCGACCAGGCCGGATCGCCGGCAGACGTAAACGTGCCTCGACGCGCCGCGCTCATGTATCTGAGGACCGCCCATCGCAATGAAGTGTCTGTGGTTATTTGTGATCGTTCTTTGTGTCACGTGCGATGCTGCCAACAAACCGAGGAGAGGCAGAGGCAGTATGTGGTGGTGAGTGGCGTGTCTGTTCGTTATTTAGTCTTTGATTGATTTGTCTGTCATTTCTCAATTTACTTATGTCTGTATCTAGCTGTGATTTTTCTCTAATGTTGACGTTTGTTGTCATATTAAAAGTTACTTATTTCTATGTCTAGCTAAATGTTTGTAGTTTTGCTTGCTAGAGAGTATCTTTGGTTGATTTTGTTGTCATGCTTGAGTTATAAGTTACTTATTTCTATATCTAGCTATATGTCTGTTGTTTTGCTTGCTCGAAGATAGTAGTTGTCGTAACTCGTATGTGAAATTGTTAATCCAGTAACAATAAAATGCACGGATAATTGAAAGCCAAAGTTAGTAGGTTGGATCGTAATCCTTGTCAATAATGACGAACATAACATAAGATTGTATTAGTAAAATGACTAATTAAAATCAATTTGACGACTATCGCGACAATATAAATAGCAGTAAATAATGACTAAAATCTATGACTGTTTATAAATAATTGCTTCGACTGTCGTAAAGAATACGACAGTGTAAGCAATTAAGTGTTGTACTACACCTTCAACAGTACGACACAACATTGTATCCATTTTAACAGATGTTCGACACAAATTGGGCTCAAAATAATTAGCAGCAGTATTAAACGAGGCATAAAACTTGCGTACTGGTGTGAAATCGATAATAGCGTACTAAAATTTAATACTGTAATAAGTCAAGTTAAAGATTGGTACTTTTTGTAGCGGATCGATCGTAAAATGGGAATCAATTTGATGGGTTTCATAACTGGGGAACTAAATAAACTTGGTAGAAGGTAAACTTTGAACTTTAATATGTAGTTATCAATAGCAACTAATTATAGGTAGAAATACGAAATTGCTCTGCCTGTCTGTCTGTTTGTTTGTCGCGCTACCACATTAAAACTACTGAACCGTTTAAAATGATATTTAATACACATATAGTTTAAAGCCTGAAAAAGGACATAGGCTACTTTTTATCCAGCTGCGGGAAGTAGTTTCTTCATTATTCAGGTGAAACTGCATAAAATAGCTTCTAACTCATAAATAGCCGGTTTTAATACGTATGACATTTCACGTATAACCTACGTACATTTACTTAGGCTGTGTGACTAATGTTTCCTACTTAACTCACTCATTGACAACCAAGACATGTAATACAGCCTACTCAAATAGGTTGAATATGGTCATGACATGGCCAACTTAAAACAAATATATTTTAAAACTAGCTTGTTTCACGCGGTTTCACTCATACCTTTAAAAAAGTTATTTCCGTACCGGGTCAAAATATAGCCTTAAGCCTTAGTTACTTGGGGATAGTGTAGTTTCTCAACAGTGAAAGAAACTTCCAAATTGGTTTAGTTATTTCAAAGATTTTAGGGTACAAACAAACAAGCCAAAAAATATCTGTAATATATTTTATTTAAGCTACAAATAAACACACAAAAATATATATATTAATAGTACATTAAGTATAGATTTCAACAGGTTTTTTCGCTATGAATGCTAGTTTTTATTATCGTGGTGACAAAACATTCCGTCACCTCCCGTGGCGGGTGACGGACGGGAGCATCAAGTTCTATTTGCGTATGTTATCAGAGCTTCTGGTATGCGATCCAACTAATCCCTGGATGTAGACTTAGGAATGTAGTAGAAGGAATATGGTCTAATATTTTTCTGTTGCGGAAAAAATACGTAAAAATAATACAGTGAAAATTATGTTTTAGTCTAATTTAACATAACTAATGACTACAGAACATACTTTTTACAGATTATTTTTTTCTATGCCTAGAAAAAATGCACATTTATAAAAAAAAGTGTCGCGATATTCTATGAATATATGGACAATGTCAATTTTTAATAATGACGTAAACTGCAAAAAACTAAATAAAAATTATGATAATGATGATTGAAATATAAAGTCGCGTCAAAATCTGTATAAAAATGAATAAATTAATGTGATATTAGTCAATTTTCAAATATATTATGGTTTAAATGGCGATGACATTATTTTTCTTCGCATTTATATTTAATTTGTCAATCTTACAAGCTAAGCTCAAAGGTCGAATTATTTTACACCTACTTCTCAAGTCATTCGTCCGTATTTATGACTGCTGATATTTAATACTGAATAATATTAAAACACTCATTTTCCTTTAACCTTTATCATAATATAATAATTCTTTAAAGAAATAAATAATGCAATTTAAGAAAAGAGTAAGTTATAAAATAAAATACACACATAAAAATTAAGTGCGTTAAAACGCAGTATTTTTCACGAAATCACACGAAATTATTTATTATTCATTAATTTAGTGTAAACATTATAAAAAAGAACATCACATAAATACTGCGCCAATTAGCAATGTATCAAGCGCAGCATTAATTATGTTGATATTGAAAATGCGCAAACGCATCCGCGCCGACCGGAACGTAAACGTTTATTTACGATACTAATAAACTTGTTCGATGTTCAGCCATTTTGTATATTTAAGTATTTTATAAAAAACGTGTTGGAAATTATTTGTAAAATTTTTAGTAAAAAAAATAATGAAACTAATAATTAATTTTGAATTATTTTTTTAACAATTAATTAACAGATGTTAACAGAATGTGTTGACATGAAAAAGTTGTTAAATCAAGACTAAATGAATTACTATGTTGTAAGGACTTCCCCTAAATTATGCAAACTACTAGTTAACAAGCCGTCTGACTGTTTCAGTCCTGTCTAACGACAGCTAAGTTTAGTCTATCATAGATATTGAAGGAAGTTATTTCAATTAAGCTGAGAATTTAATACTAAGTAACATTGCTGTCATGTAACTTAGCTGGTATTTTATGCCATGTTAAAGTTTATGTAAATTAATTTGATTAATGTTTGCAACGGTGTTTTATTGAGCAAACATTGTGAATGACAGGAAAATTTCATTTAACATTAAAGTACGTAGTTTTATGCATTCAATTCATTAGACTTTACGTTATTGAAAAGTTACTTTAACCCGTGGTTTCGGCCCGGTTTTGCCGCGTCCCGATATAACTGATTCCTGTATTCGGATGGTGACAAAATCTATTCTGTCCTTCCTCCGGGTCTAAGCTACCTCCCCTCTAATTTTCAGCTTAAATGGTTCAGCCATTATTGAGTTAGGTATAAGAAGTGTAACACATACGACTTTCTTTTATATATGGATAGATGAGAGATAAAAATATAATAATTTTGTCATGCCACCTCTATACAATTTATAAGCATTGACATAACATTATCTAGTTATTAACAAAGTCAACAAACAGTGGCGCGTGCTATTGCATTGTTTAAATACATTTAATGTTTAAATAATTTATTAATTTAAGATATAAAACATATGCAGCAGAAGGTACCATTATAATGCAACTATGACAATAAAAACATTAACACTACCGCAAACATTTTAGCCTAAATATTGTAGTTACAGTTAATTAGAACAAATACCATTGTTTTCCATTTTTTTAATGGTTTTGTTATATATTTTTGTTAATAAAAGGTCATTATTCTATACATATAAAAAAAAGTTTGATATATTCAGACTGCCCCGCCCGCCGTCGGTAGCTGCCGCGACGGCTTGCAACTTAAATACTAAAAACAAAATACTATGATACATTTTCTATATTTAGCCTACGTTACATCATTAAGTAATTTTAATGATTATGAAGAAATAGTCGTGTTATATTTTTTATATTAAGTATGAATGAAAACTGATCTATCTCATTTAAAATTTAGTCATGATTTTTAAAGAAATTAAGCGACAACATATTAGTATCAATCAAGAGCAGTTTAAAAATGTTTTTATTACTATTATTAATTTCCTGCTTTAAGATTAATAAAACAATATAAAAATTCACTTTTTAAGAACACAAAAATGCTTTCTATTTTAACATATAAACACGTATGAGAGCAATCAAAATCTTGCGATACTATCGGTCCCGGGCCGTCGGAGGCGTGAATTCTTTGAACGGAATTTTTACCCACTTTCTACAGAAACAGTCGTAAATGTTACGTGAACTGTGTTAATAGTGGTACTTTATTTTATGAAAAAAAAAAGTTTTATAATCCACCAACCAACATTTATTATGAAAATACCATTTTGTTATTTCAACGCTTATTTTATTGGTAACATTCATTGTTAAAAATAATCTTAATAAAAATAAATGGTAACCCATCCATAATATGACCCAACTAATTTTTATTTCATTCATCAGTTTTATAATTAATCAATATAACGTCAAACATAAAGCTTTATACAGATTAATATAAACTAATAACACTTATTATAAATTCGGTAAGCGGACAAAACTGACAAAAAATATGCAGCATACCTTATTCTGTTGTTTTGAATATTAATCATTAAAAACAGATAGCATAATTACATTCAAGACTTTTAATAAGTAACCTACTACAATAATTTATTTTTAAAATATTTTTCTTGTTGAAAAGTTTAACTATAAATCTTATCAAGGCAGTATGAAATAAAGCGAGCCACTTAGCTTGCAACCAGCTGCCGGAACATTGTATATCGGTCCCATACTTCTCAAGCCCACACTATTTACGTGACAGATTTAAAAATAACTTGCTTACTACTTAAGACATGCAAAAATGAGTTAAATTGTTGATTCATATTAAAATGGAGGCGATTTTATTTTTTTACTGGCAATTAAGTGGAAGTAATTTTAATTGAATTATCATTTTCAATTAAAATTAATTCTTTAATATAAAATGACGATTAAGTTGATAGTACCTATAGTTGTTTCATATTCATTGTTCGCAAATACCTACCTAAACCTTAATTTCATTTCATCATATTAAGATTGATTTCCGTAATTAGAATTTTATTTACTCCAAATTACAAACATCAGAAATAAATCACAAGAACGTGATCAAATAAACAACGGTAAATCCAAGAAAATGAACGACATAATTGATTTCCTCTCGTACTTTTAATTGCTGGCTTTAATACACGCACAGTGGTCGATGTGTTTCAACCCTCGGGCACTAATTTCCAACTGGAGCACATAAAATTCTCGAATACAGCCTCGAGCAAAAAAGAAATCGCCACACCTTACTTCATTCGTATTCATCACTCGTAGACCAGATTACATTACGCTTGAAATCGCGTGCTGGATACCGGTGATAACAGTCACCAACGTAACAAGACCCGTCCAAATCGGTCAACTGTGTGAAGTAAGAGCTCCACTTAAAATGGTTTATAAACTTTGATATTTTGACGCCTCGCAAGTCGCCAACAAATTAAATAATAAAGGCTTTATTCGTATGCAGGCGGCGTGCCTGAATGAAGTCTTCCATTTAAAATACATGACATGTGTTGCTAAATCGCGAGGAAGTGTCAAGGAAATGTTGCTGACATTGATCTTATTTTTAGGTCGTTTTTCGGGAACTTAATATGGATTTATTTAACAATAACATAATCATAAATATATTGCGTGCATTTTTAACCGCGATAGTGCTTTGATATTCAGTTGCAATAGGTATCATGACAACTGAAAGTGCGTTTGTACGGATTAAATCAAAGTCATGTGAAAAACTCGAGGCCAAAACTATCCAGTATCCAATGTCCTACAAAAACGGGACAGAAACACTCTTAATTATTCAAACAAGGAGACACAACCTCCAAAAGACAATATTTTGACACATTCACACAGACTTTATCGTTGTGCACACATTACGTTTGTTCGTAAAAGCCATTCAGAATTTTTTCTCCGAGGACTTTGTGTTGTACCACTATTTGATTTTCTACCAACGTGACAAGTGCAAAGGACCTTATATTATGGACAGGCAAATATGGTTATCCCTCGTTTTTGTTTTAAGCGGTTGTGGGTGTCAATATGACCGGGCTCCGAATTGTAGCACCTACGTTCAGATTTGAAGTTTCCACATGATTGCTAGTGCACTTAAATTAAGATTGATTTATGTCCCAAACAATCTAAATTCAATTCACTTGTTCGACCGCTTTTTTAACTTATTACCTCCAATAAATGTTGCTATAACAAAAACAGTGACAACGTCCATTAAATGTTTTTTGACCAAAACTAAACTACTCAGTTTATGCTATTATAAAATATTAAGTGTCGTTTTGACAAATGTGTAAATGAAGTAGTTTATCTCTATGTCTTATTGGCTGTTAATAGTTCCGTCAATGTATATTTATTTCAATAATAATGTAAAAAACTGGATTAACGGTAATAAAAGTTGGCCGACGGTCGTCTAATCATAAAATTAATTAGTTTGCTAATAAGAAATGTAATAATATGACGTGTTGACGTCAAATCTTCGCTAAATAAGGACATCGCAAGTGCTAATGTATTTATATAATCTGTATCAGTCATGGAATCAATCGAATATTATCCCACGCATATGTACTGTACAATTGAGACATCTTCGTGAGTACGGCGGCGCGCCAGCGTAAACTAGATCAGTTCCCATATCCGTTTCATCTCTTTGTCTATTATTTTAAAAAGTAGAACAAAAATTTTAAAACCATCACATCGTCTCCATGAATTCTCGAAGGAAACGAGAATTTCCGACGAACACGTTCATATTTACGTAACACTCGACTACAAAGAAAAGCAAATAGAAAAGTAATACGATTTCCAGCGGTCCAAACGCGAGGCACCGCGCGCGAGAGTGCACCGAGGCCTTTTTTTACTGTAGGCCGAATATGTTGGTGAAGCGGGGCCGAGTCAACAGGCCGTGATCTCGATCGCTCTCAGGCCGTGTTTACCCGCTCGGCCCTCAAGGATTAATGCGCGACGCAAATATTTATCTAAACGTCTGCGGATTGACAGTTCGGTCGTCAATTGTTTGTTGTCTTTACCTTTTCAAATGAGCATTTCATTTCGAGTTGCACCCATTGCCTTAAGTGGCGTTCGGGTTGTGTTTGTTTTAGTTTTTTCTTAATAAGTTTTTTGAACGCCAAGCATTGTCTTTTACAGTGACAAAAGTCAATCTTATCGCTTTTGGACAATGAGGTTTATTTTTTTGCGCGTTTCATTTGCAATTCCTGAGTACATCTTTGTAACAAATCCTATTTTGTTGTAGGGGTATAGCCAAAGCGGGGGAGCCAAATAATCTGTCGCCGATTTCACCTGGGGTCC